>NC_141550.1:15984166-16335000 GCF_021556685.1 Rattus norvegicus | reverse complement strand
ATCCCTCACAAGGACCAATGTTGAATCTTATCTTCCCCACCCCACTGGGCGTTTCCCCAAAGCGGCTGAAAATTTGAGGTAATCTAGCAGGCAGAGGCTACAGCTCGGGTGGGGCAAGCACAGAGGCAGAGCAGGGTTCTAGCAATGGCACAAGGGAAAGGCCCTTTCAAATGATCGGGTCACTTCAGAAGAGACCGTAGGAGATGCGGGCTTTTTGCATAATGTACTTACAGCAAGTGATGGGATGAGCTAATGGGCAGCCATGATAGCTGTTAGAGCAGGATGAGCCAATGGACAGCAGTCAGTACCTGCCTTGTGCCTGTTTGGGAGAGCAGCTTCCCAGCATTGGGTTAGAGCTGTGATCCCTGACTCACCGCAGCATGGTACAGCATGAGGGAGACGATGGCCATACCCACCCTTCTCCCACCTCTTCGTCTCTTCGTGGTCTTTCACATTCCCACCGGCAGTGGCTGGCAGTCCCAGTTCTTTGCATAATCACAAGCATTTAGCAGATATATATTATTGAGTTTTGAGGAGCACTTTACATTTCTTGGGTATGACGTGTATGCTTGTGCGAGTGTGTGTGTGTGTGTGTGTGTGTGTGTGCACATCTGTCTGTGTCGTTCATGAGAGGCAAATGTTCTATCCACCTCTGAGTTACTCTCAGTCCTTGTATGGTCTTGACATAACTCTTTTGGAAAGAACTTCACAAACGAATTCTAAAAGTCACAAGGAAGCGCAATGTACCCAGCCAGGACAGCCAAAACCCAAAATGCATGTGCAGATCACATGATCCAACGCTAGCAGCTTCCCAGGCTTGTCAAAGCTACCCTGATCAGGACAATGTGGTTGTGGTATAAAAACAAGTAAGTCAGTGGGACAGAGGTTCAAGGCTAGGTGTCAAGGCCAGGAACAAAGGACGATCTCTTCATTGAGAACAATTGGACCAAAATACATAAAATGTTGACCTCAGTCAGTAGCTCGTACCACATGTGAAACAGAAAGGTCGCAGACTTTTTACACAATGAGGGAAGCAATGACCGATGATTACCTGGTTTGTGGACTCTAAGGCAGAGCGAAAATTCACTTGCTTTCCCTTGTTAAAATATTGCTAAAACAGCCCATCACGGTGGTGTACAGTTATAATCCTAACGGGAGAATCAGGGGCTCAGGTCTAGCCTCTGCCACACAGTGAGTTTGAGGCCAGCCTCAGCTAAACGAGTCTTTGTCTTAAAAATAAAAGTAAGTGGGGTTGGGGATTAGCTCAGTGGTAGAGCGCTTGCCTAGCAAATGCAAAGCCCTGGGTTCAGTCCTCAATTCCAAAAACATAAAATAAAATAAAATAAAATAAAAGTAAGTAAGTAAATAAATAAATAACATGCCTAAGGATTTCAAGAGGGCAGTAGAGGAGGGCTGTAGCTGGCTGGGGGTAGTGGGGGAAGGCTCTCAATCCTAACTACCTTAGTGTGTGAAAGTTCAGCAGACCTGCCTGAGAATATGGAACACTTAGAGAAAAACATAAGAGAAAATCTTCTTTACTTTAGGTTAGGAAAAATGTCTTAGATCCCTGATAAGATAAATTGACGAACTTGACCTTGTTGAGATTAAAATATAAACAACCAATCTCTTAAAGAGACCACTATGTGAACAGAACACAAACCAGAGGTCAGGAGAAAATATTTGCCAAAACTAAGAATGCAATTGAACTTTGTCCATTTGTTAGATTCCAGACAAAGTCCTCAGGTCTTTTTCTTTTTCTTTCTTTCTTTCTTTTTTTTTTTTAAAGATTTATTTATTATATGTAAGTACACTGTAGCTGTCTTCACACACACTAGAAGAGGGCATCAGATCTCATTACAGATGGTTGTGAGCCACCATGTGGTTGCTTGGATTTGAACTCAGGACCTCTGGAAGAGCAGTCATTGCTCTTAACCACTGAGTCATCTCGCCAGTCCCAAGTCCTCATGTCTTAATACAGTTTTAGAGAGAGACCGCAGGACATATTTGTATGGAAGTGTATGTATTATAAACAGGGATTCAATAATATGAAAGTATTAAGCTGAGAGCCCTAAATTGATTTATGGGCTGTCAGGCGTCACTAAATTTTAATCTCCTCCCCGGCACCCCCGCCTTTTTTCCCTGGCTTTAATATGAGAAATGCTTTTGGAAATTCACCTACTTCTAATCCCTTCAAAACTTTCCCAAATAAGGTTTTTTTCTGATGGCCACATCTGCCCAGCTATGTTCAATAAACAAGGTCCTCCTTTCTAAGACTGGGCACACCAAGAAGTTGTCAGTGTTTCCTGGGTGCACGTCAGCAAGTCTGCTCAGGTAAGCTTGCAGGAGCAGGACAGAAGCAGCTTTGAACTTGAACTGAAATTCCCCAGCTTTCTCTTGAAATGAGGGACATTCCATCCAGAGAGATCATATAATGTTCCAAAATGGTTCCCAGAGCTCTGACAGTATGCAGTATCTCCTATCTGTGACCACTTCTAACAAGGAGAGGAAACTAGGACATGGGAACACGTGTGTTACTATGTGTCTGAGCCCACCTGCTGGTCCCTTACAAGCCTTGGAGAAAGAAGGATGGAGTCCTCCAGGGCTTATAGGCTGACAAGAACAATAGACTTGGGTGTTCTTCTAAACACAGAGGCACTGGAGATCTAGTGTTTGGCGAGGGTCTGATGCACACTTAGAATGTCCCTCAGGACAGCAAGGCAGGTCTCTTCATCTGGAGGGTGGGTATCTATACGTCCATGATCACCAGCACTCCCGGATAGTCAATGAATTGTTTACTCCTAGATTTCCCCTGAGTCTCTGGCGCTTCCAAGGCAGTGAGTTTGGGCAAGCCTACCTCAGTTTTACAGGAGTGAGTGAAACCCTTTTCTGTAAAAGGAAGGGGTACAGGCAAGCTGTGGTTCTTCCTCCAAGCAACATAGCTTACAAGGTTAATTCAAACTCTGGTAATTGCCAAACATAGAGAGGTTTTGTTTTGTTTTAATTCAGTTTTGTTTAATTCAGTTTTGCTGTCATCTAAGTATCTATATCTAAGAATTAAATATACGTGTGTGTGTGTGTGTGTGTGTGTGTGTGTGTGTGTGTATCATGAACTCTGGTATGCTCTGGTTTCATAGGCCCAAAAGCACAAGATCATATTCCTCAATCCCATTGTTTACTGTTTTATGTAGCGCTTTAATTTTTTATTGTCTTCATGCCTTCTGCCCCTCCAAAGGAGGCATACAAGAGCTGCCCCCCCTCCCCACACGCCTTCTCCATAGACAGGGTTTGGGAGGGGAGGGGGAATTCACATTTTCCAAGGTGTTCATCATCTGGTGAAGACTATTTCTCTGACCTCCTGCTCCACGTGGTAACCCGACACTTCTATATTTAAGCCCTGTCCTGCCACAAGCCCTGAAACTGTGACGTTTGGCACAGGCAAGGTGTGGGTCTCTGAGATAAAGCAAATCCAAGAAGGTCTGTCACATATTTATAACTTCAATCTTAGTGTGGAAAGGGTTGGCCGAGATGAACTTTCGATAGATTGTATGTGCTCTGGACATAGTGAGGGTTTCCCTAAAACGTGATAAAATGCATGTATGTATGTATGTGTATATATATATATATACATACATATGTGTATGTATGTATATATATATATATATATGTGTGTGTGTGTGTATTTCTGGTATCAAATGTGGTGATAAGAACAGATAACAAATATACTAGGTGTTACCGTTCCAGGACTGCCTCCCCCAACTTCCTGTCTAAAATCACAGTATTTTCCCCTGTCTGGGTTTATAGCTAGAATGTGTAAGTCTTGGGAAGAGAGTACTATTTAGCAATTTGTAATTTTCTCAGTAAGTTTGGATGGAGACTGCACACACAAAAGCAAAGGAGACTTTCATTTGTTTCCAATAATTAGGGACAGTGGCCTCTAAGGATTTAGAGAGGGGGAGATAGTTATATCCATCTACGAAACTGACATTTAATAGTCTGTTCCTCATTTCATCAGGAAGGAGGAGTGCACTCTGGGAAACGGTGGCGGCCAGAGAGTCACAATGCACACGCATGGCAAAACCAAACAGCTGCCTTGTATGGGTGTCCGAGTTCTGGAAAGTAGGCGGGAGGAGCATGGAGCCCATCCCCGGTGGCCAGAAGACACGAAGACCACATCTCTTTCAATGATCAGGGAAAATGAAGGCACCAGTCCGTGCCATGTATGGGAAGGAAGAAAATTCTTGGGTTAATTCATCTCTAAGCATGGCTAAAGGTGGGAGGGCTTGCAGGGGGCAAGCACTCAAAATTCATTTCCTGTGAGCCGTGAGTTTTGTACTCCTGAAAGAGCTTGGTTGATTTTTTTTTTCTTGAAGAGGACACACAAGCAACACTTATTTTGAACCCTTGAAGGACTGTTTTTTTTGCTAAAAAGCACACACACACACACACACACACACACACACACACACACCCTTAAAGGAACAGGCCTTGTAGCAGGGTGGGGCCTAAGCAGGGCCCGGGGGACTGGAGATGTGCATGTTAATATTTTGTAGTTATACAGGGAAGCCTCTGGACTATTCTTATCTCCTTATTCAAATCGAGTTGCGCTGAAATATGTGAAGCTGTGCATTAATGGCTTAAATTAAGTTACAGGTATGAATTTTACATAAATCAGATTTCTATTATATGTCATGGTGGAATTTAAAACACTTCGTGTCCGTGCATTTTTTATTTTTGCTTGCTCCAATTTAACACCCGCAAAGGATTTCATGTCTTAAGCCCACTTAGGCATCTTGCTAGGTCCAAGAAAAACCCACCACGATCTTGGATCTTGTTTTATGTGTATTTCCCCTTCCTCAGAAATCCCGCATTAGATCTGGCATCCGGCATTCTTTTCCTCTATTTTTCTTTTACTTGGCTTTAGCGAGCATATATATGCATGCACACATACAGGGAAGGCTACCCCTTTTCATTCCATCATAAGGGCTCCGCAATTGTGCAAAGATGAATGATGATGCCGAGGGGGATAACATAGACAAATGAACCAACGTGCTTCTTGAAAGCCAGCCCTTCTGAAAGCGCTGGAATCTTGGGGACTGATAGCCTGGGGACTGAGTTCCCCGCCTTGAAGAATGACAGGAGACCCACAAACAAGGCGCAGAGTCCCTCAGCAGCCTAGGCCCATGGAGAACGCATTCCAGCCAGCACATTCCCCTAGTTCTTCGTAGGAACTTCTCTCTCTCTCTTCCCCTCCCTCAGGCACTCTCCATCCTGGCCCGACTCCCACCCAGCTCTCATTTTCTCAGATCCCCCTCCCACAGCGTTGACGGAATGGAGTGTCCTTCCCATTGGCCCAAGCGTCATTCCCCGAGGTGGCACTGTCCTCCTGATTGGCTGGTCACTCCAGACCCCCCGCCCATCCCCGCACTCCGGTTGCCCAGCGCCCCGCCCTCGCCACCTCCCTCCGCGGCACCGCCCGCGCGCCCAGCTCGCCCGCGTCCGGTTCTCGTGGCGACCCGGCCTGCGCGCTGGCCCCGCCCCCGAGGCGCGCGGCTCTACAAATACTGCTGCGCCGGGAGCCTGGCGACGCTGTTGAGCTGGGAGGCACAGTTGGAAGTCGTTACTTTGAGGGGGGGGCAGTCACCGGCTAAGGGAGCTCGGGGACAGCGATCCACCTTAGTCGGAGCTCGAAAGAGAACGGCTCAGGGACCAGGGTGGGCTACTTTGTTTTTTTCTTACCCGGCTTTTCATTTTTCTTGTCTTTTGCTTCGGGCCGAGTGTCGCTCACTAAAAACTGAGATCCCCTTGCCCAAACCCCGAGCAGCCCCTCCGGTCGATTTCTGGAGCTTGGAACCGCCGGGTGCTGCGAGCGCCGGGCGCGCAGGCGAGGGGAGCAAAGCGTATCGCGGGCGGGTACCGGGAGCTCGCTCTACCGCTTGTCCCCCAGCGGGTCCTCGGGCGCAGGAAGCGCGCGATGAAGGCGGTGAGCCCGGTGCGCCCCTCTGGCCGCAAGGCGCCGTCGGGCTGCGGCGGCGGGGAGCTGGCGCTACGTTGCCTGGCGGAGCATGGCCATAGCCTAGGTGGCTCGGCAGCCGCGGCGGCGGCGGCGGCGGCAGCGCGCTGCAAGGCGGCCGAGGCGGCGGCCGACGAGCCGGCACTGTGCCTGCAGTGCGATATGAACGACTGCTACACTCGCCTGCGGAGGCTCGTGCCCACCATCCCGCCCAACAAGAAAGTCAGCAAAGTGGAGATCCTGCAGCACGTTATCGACTACATCCTGGACCTGCAGCTGGCGCTGGAGACGCACCCTGCTCTGCTGAGACAGCCGCCACCGCCCGCGCCACCGCTCCACTCGGCCGGGGCTTGCCCGGTCGCGCCGCAGCGGACCCCGCTTACGGCGCTCAACACTGACCCGGTGAGAAGCCTCAGCGGGCGCCCTGGGCATGGAGGGGGAGGTGGCGGGGCGGCGAGATATGGGTGGTCTTCCTCCTCTCAGGGAATGACAGCGGCTTCTCGGGTCTCAACCGGGAGCCGCCTGCTGGGCTTGGTGATCGCTGGTCCCAATGCGGAAAGCGGTTGGGACTCGGAGCCTTGCGTCTCCGGAATGTCCCTTGCATCACAGGGGGGCTTCCCCAGCTTCGGGCTGGGGGGGGGGGGGGGGACTCTGCTCGCTGCCTAGTTCCCCTGGATGTCTCCCGGGTGGTGGCGACTGTGTGGTCTGAGCACTCTAACCTTTCCCTTGGTGTTGGGTTGCCGTTCCAGGCCGGCGCCGTGAACAAGCAGGGCGACAGCATTCTCTGCCGCTGAGCCGCGTTGGCCAGGTGAGCGCTCAGGTCCCGAACTGGGTAGTGGACCACCGGGGTCGCACCTCCGCAGGGGTTGCCGGTGCCAGGCACCGCTGCGATCTTTAACCGCTAGCATTTCGAAGCGTAAACCCCCGTGGACACCCACAGCTCTGCCACCCAGTTAGCAAGGCAGTCAGTCCACTTTGCTTTCCAACTCGGGAATCACACTGTGCGGAGCTGAGCTCATCAGCTGCGGTCCCCGCCGCCCGCGTTCCTCTGCCTGTGACCGACAGGCTCTGCTGATCTCCTCTACCGCTGAGGACATTCTCGTGATGGTGGAAACTATCCCAGTGTCCCGAGATCTCCCAACTCTCCTCCCTACCCTTCATCCCCAGCTGAGCGGCCTGACATCCACAAAGAGGGATGCGGGTAGAGCTCCCCGAACGGGTACATTAGCTTTCTCCAGCCCGCATTTGCCTCCCGGGCGCTTGGCTGAGCTGCGGGCTGCGGGTGTTGCCTGACCCGGCGGTTTGTTTTGGGTTGTTGATCATGCATGTCTTGAGTTTGGTCGGTGGCGCCAGTTAGTCTGCAGCGAGAAGGTTCACACACCCCCTCTATTCATTCCTCTTCCACAGGTGTGCGGCCGCCTGAGCACCAGCGAGCCAGGAGCCCTAGAAAGGGAGGGCCAGAGCAGAAATTAAGAGAAAAAAGCCACCAGAGGAAAGGAAAAAAAAAATCTTCAGCAAATCTAGAAACGTTGTCTCGGCTTGTCATTCCAAGAGAGAGAGAGAAAGAAGGGGAAAAATAATAAAACTTAAATTCACTTTTACTTTTTTGCACGTTCACAAGCATTCACCGTACGTATTCTCTTTTAGTTTTTTTTTTCTTTTATAACCGCTGTGAATTGTACATTTCTGTGGTTATTTTTATCACCCTTTTGGAGATGCAGTTAAACTTTGAAGCTTAAGTGTGACCAGACTGTAAGCGGAAGAGCTATAGTGAATCCAACTTTAGAGGTTACGTTGTGACAAGCGAACTGTTTTTGTTTCTGAAGCTTTACTAATATACCAGAGCATTGGCGACGTTGTTTTACATCTGTTGTTTAAAATAGATGATTATAACAGGGCGGGGAACTTTTTCTCTGCAAGAATGTTACATATTGTACAGATAAGTGAGTGACATTTCATACCCTGTATATATAGAGATGTTCTATAAGTGTGAGAAAGTATATGCGCTTTAATAGACTACTGTAATTATAAGATATTTTTAATTAAATATTTTTTGTAAATATTATGTGTGTGTTTTTTTAAATCTATGGGAATATTTCTTTTGGAAAATTATTTTTCAGCTCCATGGCAGAGCTCTTAAAATCTATCTGGATGTTTTCTGTTTGGCCAAGCTGTTTGATTTGTTTTGTTGTTTTGCCCAGTATCTAGTATCTGAGGCTCAGAAGTAACAGCTCTCTGGTACTGGTTTGCATGATTGCATGAGATGTTCAATCACAAAATAAACCCGTTATGAGTCCTTTCAAATGTGCTTTCCTGACCTAGATGGGAACCTTTGTATTTGAAGTGTACATGTTGAAAACATACCTTATCCGGTTTTAAGTACAGTGTTTTATAGTGTAATATATAAAGAATTAAGTGTGTGAGGTTTTTTTTTTTTTCCTTTTTGAACTGAGGTCAAAAATAGATTGAGTGAATTTGCATATAGGATGGAGAAATACTTGGACCTTTAAGGAGTCTACAGAACTGCTGTCTTTTCAAAGTGAAATAGTTCGTCCTTCATTTTACACTAAAGCGTAATGTCATGAAGTTTCCTATCTGTACAGATTATTTAAATCATAGAAATGAAAAATGTTCTCTGCTTGCTACCAAAGGACAAACTCTTGGAAACGGACATTTTCTGCCCTCCTCCCTCCAAAGAATATTAATAGGCATCAAGTAGGAGAAAAAAAAAGAAAAGAAAAAGCAAAACCATACTGGAAAATCCTTCAAGCAGGGATAAAAGTCGATCTTCAAACAGTTAACTTACGTAGACCAAAAATTCTGATGACCGCATCTAGATTATTTTTCTATAAAAATGATTTTCACTATAGTGATGCCAGTCACCACTAAGCCACTGTCCAATCCCATGTGCTGTGTAACTTTTACATGTGAAAATTAAAAGTAGATTTATCTGTCTTGTACTGTGACTTCTGATGTGATTTCTTAACGCTATAGAATTGACTAAGGCCCCTTCTTCCCTTCCGGGAGAATCATACATTCTAGGCGAGCTGCGAACTCCAGGGTTTATGAATATCACACATTTAATGTAATGGGTATTTTACATACCAGTTAGATGGAATTTTTAAGAGTGGGAGAATTAAGTAGGATTTAATTGGGTGCTTTGTAAATAGTGAAGTGTGTGTAAACGTGCTGTGTTGGATTTTTAAAAGGTAAAGGATTTGTTTCAGATTATACAAGAATAAAAGTATTATAGACCCGAGGGACTTTTTAGGAAGTCAAAGTCAAATATTTATGGGGATCTGAAATGTCATAGTTCCTAGTTGTCAGCTAGGGGATACCTCAGCAGAAAGGGTCAAAATGAGTGAGAGGTTAAAAATTGATTGAGGGTTTGTGTAAAACCTGTGCCATCCTGTCCCCAGGGCTTGCCTCTCAACTCCTTCCCTGGTCTCCAGTATGTTTAGAATTTTGGTGTTGAACCTTATAAAAGTCCAAGGGCTGCCTTTGGATGAGGTTTGTGCTTGGTTGCTTTACATCGCTCATACTGCTCATACATCAGGAAGAAAGCGCCAGACTACTGGTGGAATTCCGGATCTCAAGAATTCTAAGGACTGCATTCTTTGTTATTAAAAAGGGCACAGTTCCTCCTTTTCTTTGGCAGTTTAATTTCAGAGGGATGTGTCACGTGTGTGTCCTTCCCTGGGACTGTGCACTTGTCGTGCCTGACTGCTGAACCCTACCTAAGCTGTTAGGCAGAGTTTAAAACCGCATTGCTTGGACTCCGAATCTTAAAAAGAAAAAGTTTGGATGTTTCTGCTGTTAGAAGAGAGAGATTGGCATATAGATTTATATTTGAGCATACACAAAAACCCACTGAAAGAAATAACGGAGATCCTGTTCTTGAGAGTTGATTATTTTTTCCTTGGCCCACTGAAGCAGCATTTGACATCTCTAAAGAAATACAACCACTCTGATTAAATGACAAAAACCGAGCATCCTGTGCAGTTGTAGAAGATGCCACATTCTATGAATATATTGTCTTTGTCCTAACCAGCAACCAGATAATAAAAAACATTTTAAGTCTTTTATCCAGATTGTTTTACTTATGCAAATATTTAGCTTAATAAAAGAAAATGCCCTGGCCTGGTTTGGGTAATTTGTAGAGTTTCATTGTATAGGAAAAAAACCAAAGAGTAAGGTTCATTTTTAAACCCTGGAAGGAAAAGAAATGCCCCCCACTGTGGCTGTTATTCCTCAAGTTGTTACAAAATCCTGGCATCTCAGACATGATAAAACAATATATACCTTTTCCTTTGAAAGAACTGACTTTTGGTATTGTATAATTCCTACGCAAGTTCATTGTCAACTTTAACGGCATTTTTAAAACTTTAAAATATTTTGATTCAATTCCCCGCCCCCAGCCTGTTGTATTAGGTACCTCCTGTACTAATAAATCAATCTTCACTGAGAAAAAGGATCTGAAGTCCGTGGTTTTAATTGACTTGTACCGAGTTATGCAATTTTTTTCATGATCAGGAACAGGTCTCTTGGTGGATCACCTCAATTGTTTACTGTGTTCCTTACCATGGGGTGAAAAGTGTGGCTTTAAAAGGGGAGATGTGAGTGGGAAGAAAATCTGGTCAGAATTGGGTAGCTTCTCTACTAGATAGTGTCTGTTCTGACAGGAATCAGAGATCCTAAACCCGAAGACAGTGCTACCCAAAGACTAGCTCCAGAAAGAAAGGAAGGAAGGAAGGAAGGAAGGAAGGAAGGAAGGAAGGAAGGAAGGAAGGAAAGAAGGAAGGAAGGAAGGAAAGTACATAAGGGTCACACAAATTATTTTGGAGAAGTGCAGAGTCGAATCAAACTGCCTCTTCCTTTCAAGTGGGCACATATTAATTATATACATGTTAATCAGCCCACATAGCCTTTGGCTCTCCACAGGGCCAAGCTTCTACCCTCCAGGCTTATGAGGAGTCCAAGCCTTCCTGCTGCTACTATTGTTAAGTCCGGGAAATTAATTTTCAGCTTCTGAGCAAATCTTAGTAGGGCTGTCCTCAGTAGGCTTCAGACCCACCTGGCTTCTAACATTATAAGCCATGATGTTCTGCTAAAGTAGCAGGTTCATTCATTAGACCCACTGCCCCCAAGACTGTAAAACCGATTTTACACCCAGCTGTACCTGAAACAAGATTCAGTGCCTATGTTCAATGACAGAGACACTATTTACAAATGGGAACCAATTTATTGAGGGGGGACAACCTTGGGTCTCAGAGGATTCACTTGGGCCCACTCAAAATCTTGAGAGTGAGTTTTTCCTGGTGTGTTTGCGGTCAAGTTTACATCTTATCCCTGTTATTTCTAAATAACTCTGTTAAGTACTAAAACTTGGGTCTAGACCACCTTACCAGTGGCCTTGCATGCACACCAGAGCAAAGTGATTCATACTCTCCTGGATTGTGAGTCTCTCTTGGACAACTCTCACCCAGCATTCCATATTTAAGCACAAGGCAGGATTAAAAACAACCCACCCCCCCCAAATCCAGGTAAATCAATTACTTTTAGAAAATCCTAGGATGCTGTTTGAACCTTGTAAGTGATCTCAAGAAAGATAAAAGGAAGTTAGATGCCCTGGTTTGTATCATCAGAGAAAGTCCGGGAAACAGCAACTCAAGGAACACAAAGTAAGGATGTGGGTGGCCAAAGACTCACTCACCACTGAGGCTGGCTGTATTTAAAACAGAGGATGCTCTCTAAGGTTGAAAACTCTATTTCCTTCCTACTCCCCATGGTAGCTTGGAAAGTGTTCGGTCGAATGAACAGTGTCTTGTTCAAACAGCTTCTCCCTCAGAGGAGTCCCACTCAGTCAATCCTTTTTCCCTTCCACCTGAGCTTCAAACTACTGCATCAGCTGTCCTCTGGTCTGTCTGTCCTACCTCTGAGAAGCAATAGATTTGACATGGTCTTCCCCAGACTTGCTCTTCTTTGAGATTCTTTATCTTGATTGGTGGAACTTCTTTATGGGTCAGAAATCTGAGAAAAGCACTCAATTGTACCTCTTGACTCCATCATAAAAATGGCCCCTGAAGTTGATGTCCCTGGGTCACCTCTGCTACCCCCATTCACATCTGGATTCAGTATTACTCCCTGAGCTCACCATTTTAAATTTTTGTGCATGGGTGTTTTGTCTACATGCATATCTGTGGACCACTTGCATGCCGTTGTCCTGGACTACCCCACCCCCCACCCAATGGTGTCATGTCTCCTGGAACTGGAGTTACAAATGACCATGAACTCCATGCTGGTGTTGGGAACAGAAGCTGGGTCTTCTGGAAGATCAGCCAGTGATCTCATACCCTGAGCCATCTCCTGAACTCTGCCCCATCTCTTTCCCTCTTTGCTCCCCCACATATGAATCTAACCATTCACGGGTGGCCTGCGGATGAGTTGGAAGCTACAGGCAGGGTCTTCCTTCTCTCTTCCCCCTTCTCTCTCCCTCTCTCTTCTGTATAACTTATCACCCTCTCTTCACCCTCTCTTCCTATGGAGGAATGTCCAGTTTCCTGCATCAGCTTAGCTGATCATCTAGGCACTAAATGAGTCATTTCCATGCTGGGAATATAATTCGATTGGTAGAGTGCCTATCCAGCACACCGGAAGCCCTGAGTTGAATTTACCACATTAACTTCAGCACCCGGTAAACTGGGTATAAGGGCTCATGTTTACAATCCAAGCACTTGGGAGGTAGAACCAGGAGGATGTGCAGTTCAAGGATCAACATAGTGAGTTCAAAGCCAGCCTGGGAGACATGAGAGCCTGTCTCAAGTGTGATGGTGGTGGTAGTGGTGATTCCCATTAGTCCTTTCTGTCCTCCAGTCCTTACTGTCATTGCACACACATTTTATGTAAGGATTTTATCCTGTATGTGTTAATTCAGCTTTCCTTCCGAGTCTTGACAGAGTATGACAGATCCCTGAGTGTTACAGGGAGATTAGACCAGGAAAAGATTCACCTGGGATGTATCTTCTGTACTGTGAGGGTGGGGGACAGAAGACATCTACCCTGCTAGCCAACCAGCTAAGTCAACCTGACCTGTCTACGGATGATCTTTTGTTTCCTTTCTTCCCACACTGTCTTACCCCTGCCTGGACCCCCAATCTCCAACTCCCAGTCGTGGATATTAAACTCCCAACTGTCAAGATTCAGCTGTTGCCACATTTGGAAAAGAATTTTTTTCTTCACCCCGCCATTTAGCGGCTACGTCTCGGTCCATATTGTCATTATTTTCACGTGACCAGGTAGATGGTAAGACCCCTGGCCTTCCGAGGACTGCGGGGCACGAGTGTTAGCTCTGTACCAGAAGTCTAGCAAATTCTTTGCAGCTCAAAGCTGCAGAGGAGAGATTTTTCATTATCTAAAAGCCTTTTGGCTGCCTCCAACATGGAAGGTAGATAAGCCGTGTGTTCTTGAAAATGAAGGAGTGCGGTCAGCCGCAGGCAGAGGTTGGGAGGAGACACCGAGAAGGGGAGACTCGGGGAAGAGCGGATCCTGTATCCTCGGTAGAAAAAGAGGCTTCACTGATTCATGTTAGGGTAAGTAGGCAGTGTCAGTCGGAGCCTGGGCTGAAACTGCAGGGCAAGGGGGACAAGTGACAAGTGACTGGATGTGGATGGATTGGACGCTGTAGGCAGAGGGAAACCCCCCACCCCATCTCTCTCCCTCCCACTTCTCCTGCAGCAGAATGTGTGCCTCTGATCCCAGCGTTAAGGAGAAAGAGGTAGGCAGAGCTCAGTAAGGTGGAGGTCTATAGAGTGAGTTCTAGGACAGCCAGGGCTTGCAGAGAGGGCCTGTTTCAAAAGCAAAACAAACAAACAAAAAGAAAAGAAAAAAAGTGAGCAGGGGTGAAGCTCTCCACAAGGATCAAGAGCCACCACGGGGGCCTTGACGTGTGTAAGGTGTGTACACACGCAGAGGCCAGAATTCAGCATGAGGTACTGTCAGTGGTCTCTAGATTATGTGGAAGCTGACTGGTTGGATAGATTAGTTTGTCAAGAAACACCAGAGATCTACTGGTCTCTACTTTGCGAGCCCAAGCTGCCTTGCCTGCCTTAGAAGCCTTTTGGGGATCCGAACTCAGGTCTGCGAGCTGATGCAGAAAGTCCTTTCACAAGTGAGTTGTCTCCCTTCCAAGAGGAGTCTCTGGATGGGACCCAGGGACAGGTCAAGGATCAAATGCTGGCTTCTTTGTAGCCTTGGTTTTTATCTGGTCTTTCTCTGAGTGGAAGTGATCAGAATAGCCTCCTATATTTTCACACTAAAGCATACCACTTGCCAAGGAAGACGCAAAAGGATAGGCAAAAAAAACCCCACCACCCTCTCCAACGTACATCTTTCCATCTTACCGTCTCTCACTGTGTTTACACGGTAGCCATGCAGGCAGCATAAACAACCAGGTCCTAATAGCGATGACACTCTTCCGGAAAACGTATTCAGAAAAAACAAAAAAACAAAAAAACAAAACTTATTGCCTTTCCTATATCGACTCATCCTAAGACATTGCCTAGAACCCAGCATGGAAACACCGGCTAAGTGGGTCTACCAAAACTACTGTGTTAGCCTTACTACTACCTAACACGGGACTACTGCATACTAACACGCTAGCCATGTACAGAGTTGGGATGTGTTATCACTGTCACCAAATCTCCTGGAAGTTTGACGGACAGAGCAGGGAAGGACCCGAGTGTGCCTGCCCTTGCCCGGTGGGAAGCTAGGCATAAGCAGAAATAGAAGACATGGGTGCGTAGGACACGGTCACTAGATAGGCACACCAGTGGTTTCCACAGTGAGCATACACACTTGAGGGAGTTCAGCCTTCTTGATGCAGAGACCCTTTCATGGTTCCTTTTCTACTCTCCAGAAGAGCCATGATGCTCTGTGCACCAATCCCAATATCTTTTTTTTTTTTTTTTTGGTTCTTTTTTTCGGAGCTGGGGACCAAACCCAGGGCCTTGCGCTTCCTAGGTAAGTGCTCTACCACTGAGCTAAATCCCCAGCCCCCCGATCCCAATATCTTAAAACACTCTGGACAAGACAGATTTGAAGAAAGTTAACACAAAGGGTTCCAGTAAGACAGAAATGCTATACGGGAAAAACTATGAAGCCCTGCTTTCTTCAAGCTTCCTTGTAGTTGTGGGGAGGGGGCTGTGTCTATTGATTTTGCTCTGGAAGACCAGGTTGAGCGCTTACCTAGGTTTTGTTTCCTGATGTGTGGCTAAACGCTCTAACTGGCATGGTGACTACTCTATATACATTCTCCTGGTGGAGAAGCAGCGTGGAAAGACAAAGACAAACCTAGAGTGCCGTACCACTTTACAGCTGAGAAAACGGAGCAGGAGCGGGAGTGAGGACGCACACCTGCGATACCAGTGCTTGGGAAACAGACAGATCATCTCCAGGGGTTCAAGACCAGCCTCAGCAAGTTCATGACCGTCGTGGAACTAGGTGAGACCCCACCCCCACCCCCATCTCAAAATCAAAAGCAGAATTAACAGGCTAAAGTTGAAAACAGCATCAAAAGCTCTGTGTTCTTCAGAGCTGAGGAAAACCTATCTCTTAGAACTGATGTTGAAAACTACCTGGGGCGTTTATGTGTCCTCGTGTGTAGTAAATTCAACAAAGATGGGGGATGTTGATAGTTAGGGGTCCGCTATGAAACTTTAGGATGTGCCTTTTGTAAGGGGGAGCCTATGGAATAACTCAAGCCTAGAACAGGACAGTCATCACCTTCTTCTGACCTCCAAGGGCACCAGGCAGGCTCTGCACAGACAGACAGACATTCAGGCAAAGCACCCATACGCATAAAATAAAATAAATCTAAAAGTATTTCTTTCAGAGCTCAGGCCTCCCATCCTCCACAGGAAAATCTTTAACTTAAAAAAAAAATACATTTACACTATTGGAATTCATTCTCATTCTTTTTCCTTTCTTCCCTAATTTTTCTCTTCCTCCCTCCTCTCTCCTTTTAAAAATGCTTATTTGTGCTGTTATATTATATATTCCTTTTTCTGAGAGAACCTTTCCCTACCATACAAACCAACCATTCCCTTCACCCTTACGAAGGGCTCTGCCCCAAGAGAATGACACTGTTTTGAACAATAGCAACTCTAGAGACGGAAGGCTGCTCCTGAGGAGGTGGTCACAGCGCGCTCAGCGCTGTTTTTGTTGTTGTTGCTTGTTTTGTTTTGTTTGGGGGTGGGGGTAAAAGACTGTATAACCACTGCGCAAGTCAACCCTGAGGTACTTATCACCCCTCAGATCCCACCAATTTGCTGGTCAACTTGGACTTCCAGTTTCCTGCCATGTGAGACACCCACACAGTGTCATCCCCCTGCCTCAGCACTTCAGAGACTAAGCCTGCCCTTGTGGACCTGTGTCCTTGCCAAGTCCAGATTTCATTATTACAGATACAAAGAGAAAGAACCATTGGTTCTTCAGTGCCAATGAAGTGGCAGATTAGTTCTGCTCCAGAGTTACTGTTGGCTATCAAATCGGCACAGGACTTTAAGGCGGGCATCCCGATATCTTCTGGGCAGTGTCAGGTGTGTAACTAGACAGAACAGCATCTAACCTTGCTATAGAGTTTGCTACTACAGTTACTCTGAGGGAGGGAGGGAGGGAGGGAGGGAGGGAGGGAGGAAGGGAAAGAGAGAGAGAGAGAGAGAGAGAGAGAGAGAGAGAGAGAGAGAGAACACAAGCATATTTTCCTAGTTTGTGATCAGAACTCTCCACGGTTCTAATAATTTACCTTGTTGATGAAATTTTTAACAAATTTCAATTATTTATCGAGAAATAAAGTAAAAAATCCGTTAATATATATATATATATATATATATATATATATATATATATATATATATATAGGGTCCAACTTTCAGAGGCGGCATCTAAACTGCCTGTTAAGTAGTCTGATCTTTTCTGAGCAGTAGGTTGATGTGTTTCTATTGTACTCCGAGTGGGAGAAAACAGGAGTTCGGCACTAGGCAGAATTAAAAAGAAAAGAAAAAGGAAAAACAACAACAACGAAACCCCACCATCACCACCAAGTTCAGAAGACCTCAGGAGCCTTTCACAGCCACCTCGAGATTTGTCTGGACTGTAGGATTCCGTTTTGATCACTCTTTCTCACCTGCTTAAGGAGGGGCTGCATCTAATCTACTCCCAAAGTCACCTCCCTCCGGGAACTGCGTTAGACAGAGGTCCTAGTGGTGCGGAGATGACTCCACAGGTGTGGGCTAAGATTGTATGTTCAGGCAGGGCATGGTGGCCCACACCTTTGCTCCTAGCATTGGAGAGGCAGAGGCAGGCGAATCTCTAGGACAGCCAGGGCTACACAGGGAAACACTGTCTCGAAAAACAAAAACAAAAACCCCCAACAATAACAATTAAAGACTGTGTTTTTAACTTGAGGCCTCAGAGGCCTCTTCCCAGTCTTTCCTATGCCATCTCAGTCTCTTTAAAAGCCCAGCCCCAGGGACACTGGGCATGTCCTTCCTGTCCCAAACTCTCTCCTGGAAGTGCGCTGACTCTCCGGGATTTTCTCCCTCGGGTGGATCTTACTGGGGAAGAAGCCTCTGCCAAGAACAGACTCTGTTAGGGGCTCTGTTCCCTGTGGAGACCCCGCAGAAGCAATCATGGAATAGCAGAGGCAGCCAGGCCGGCTTCGCCCCTGACTAGAGCTGCCTTTGGGGTCAGCACCAGCCTTCTACAGGTTGGGGGTGAGGGGCGGGTAGAAGGAGTCTGCCAGGACAGTGGCTTCACTCGCTCCTTTCAATCCCATGAATCACCTACCTGCTTTTCAAGCACATGGGACTGGAAACAAATTTCTGACAGGGTGAACACCAGGATTCCATGAGTTTTGAAAAAGACCCCGACTCCCCGCGCTGGCGTTCCTCAGGTGACACACTTGCTGGGTCCTCCAGGCGGTGTGTGTAGGTTATCTGCTGCCCTCTTTTGAATTTTAGAGCACACTGCATGCAGAAATAGGGCCTGTTGCCCGAGGTCTTTTCCCCTGTGAGGCAGCTTCCCCTTATCCAGTTCTAGCTGGAATGTGCTAGAACATTCCCTTTGAGTGGGGCCTTCTTCATCACGTGAAGTGAAAGTCAAACCTATTCTCTAAAGCAGTAAAGGACTCAGAAGACACATGGCATCCTTTTCTTTTTTTTCTGTCGTATTGACATACAATTGACAAATGATATATTCGAGGAATGCAGCTTGATTCTCTACATATCATGAGGTGATCTCCACAATTAAGCTAGTGTGTGCATGTGTGTGTGTGTGTGTGTGTGTGTGTCTATTGGGGGTGTGGTGGTGGTGTCTGGATGTAGTTTGTGTGTATGTATGGTGTGTGTGTTGTCTATGTGGGGATAGGGTATAAATATTTTTGTGTGTGTGTGATGGTGTGTCCGTGTGTACATAGATGTGGATGTGTCTGTTGGGGGGTGTAGCTGGCGAGTGTGGTGTGTGTGTGTGTGTGTTATCTATGTCTATATGCAGTGTGTGTGAGATGTGGGGGCTAAGTGTACATAGGTGTAAATGTGTCTGTGGTGCAAGTGTGTGTGTGTGTGTGTCTGGGTAGTATCTATCTGAATACGCAGTGTTTGTGATATTTGTGTGTGGGGGGGAGTGTACATAGGTGTAAATGTGTCTATGGTGTGAGCATGTGTGTATGTGTGTGTGTGTGAGTGTGTGTGAGTGTGAGTGTGTGTGTATGTGTATGTGTGTGTGTGTCTCACACCCAGGTTGTATGAAGAAGACTGCCATCCAGCCTTATAATATCAATTCCAGGTTTATTTTCTAACAAGGCTCCGTTTTGCTCACTCTTGTTCCTACCAAAAGGCACAGAGCTCTGAAGAGCTCCAGTTGGGATCCACAGCCCAGATTGTTTCGGGAACGGGATGGTGTACAGGTCTGAGCAGCAATCCCAAGCACAATAGCCTATTTGCAGTCCCACGAACACGGTCACCGTGGGCACATTAGGTACCCAGAACCTCCTGCCCCACAAAACAGAAACTTCAGGCTCTTTGACCAATGAAGGCTGGTCATGCTTCTGGATACAGAAAATAAAGTATACATCTATACAATGAAGTTTATTTGACCAGAAAGAGGAACGAAATTAAGCTGTTTACAGGAAAACGTGTGGCACTAGAGATCATCATTTTAAGCAAAATAACAGTTGCAAGCCCCATTTTTGTGAATTTTAGCTTTTAAAACTCCACGTGTGAATGCTTTCCCATTCATGGCTCATTCCACTAATCACAGCGTCCACCTGGTCGTACTCTCACAAAGGAAGAATTTCCTTCTATCTTATTTGTTTTAAAGACTGAGTATTATTCTGATCTATACATTCGGATACACATGCAGGACACATTGTAGCTCTCCATCCATCCACCAAAGATCATCTATCTGACTTGTTTCTCTTCCATGGCTACTGGGGATACATTCTTTCCTTACCTAACTTCTTCATCACCCAGAAGACCACGCCCTCAAGCCTGATCTACTTTTCCCTTAAATGCCTACATGCAGTCCCAGTGACCAGGATCCTAAAAGAGTAGGCACACTACAATACACTTCAAAGCCTTTCCAAATGGTACTGTTTGTCCTTCCATGACAGAAGTGGACTGAGACCCTCACAGGGTTAACGGGGGTCTCAGAGACGTGGAGGGACCTTATGAAAAGCCCAGCAGCGTAGCTCTCATGAGCCCTCTCCTCTCTCCACCAGCTGCTCTTTGCTCTCCCAGAGCTCCTTCCCCCAGATTATAACTGCCCCCTCTTCCTTCATGCACCCCCCACTCATTTCTATGACTTCCTTATACCAAAGGAATCCATGGAACAGGAAAAAAGAATGCCCCTGGGAGACAAATGTGACAGATGATTGTGACCCTCACCCCTCCGTTTCCTAGGATTTAGAGAGCAAGGAAATGGTAACCATGCATTGCTGGGAAAATCGAGAGAGGACCATGTCTCCTTTTAAAATTTTTTTATTTATTTACATTCCAAGTATTGCCCCCCTTCATGGTATCTCTCACTTTCCCCCATCCTCCCTTTAACTCCAGAGAGGATGCTTAAGAATAAACCCTCTCTGAAACTTGATTTTCAATTTCTCTGTGGCAGTGTCTCCTTCAGCCTGTCCCTATAGCCATCAGGAAGAGAAAACAGCCACCCCCTTCCTGTGGAGATGAAGAGATGACAGTCTCAGTGCACACTTCTTGGTTGGAAAAAGAGCGTGCAGGTGACACTGTTATCCTGACAAGGGAAATGCTAGAATTTTCTGTTAGCCCAATCAAGACCACTGGAAGATTGAAGGGAACTAAAAATACAGACATCCTTACAACGTCTTGTGCATCAATGTGGCTGGCTTCCTGACTGTGCACCCTCTCTCTACAGCTCAATAGGACACACACTCAGTTGGCTGCTTTGCTGTGGCTGTCTTGAAATTCTTGGCAGTCTGTGAGCAATGAGCCCATCATTACTTTTTGCATGGCCCCTGCAGACTATATAGCTGGTCCTACCCAGCATTCAAAAATAGCCGAGTCCTGAGGCACGCTATTCCTCATTGTGAGGAGGACGGGTTAACTGTCTATCTTAGCGGTATGCTGTTGTGTGGTTTGCCTAGTACCTGTCAGGATTCTCCCAGCTAGCGAGCCTGCTTGTAAGAGCAATTCTGCATGGCAGACTGGCAGCTTCAGTCTCAGGGCTGCAGGCTCGGTCAATTACAGAGAGAAGTTTCCATGGAGAAGGGTGTGATGGGCCTGGAAGGAATCATTGTGGCAGGTGGAAAGACGCTGAGAAATTCTGCACAGGGGAGATCATTCAGGAAAAAGCGTGGCTTCCCAGCAGCCCCCAAGAGGACTCTTGTTGAATCTAGAAGAGACAGGAAAAACAATTTCTTCCAGATTCTTCTTTATTAGCTGAAGCCACAAGGCCCCTGGTGCATATTCAACTGACTTTTTTTTTATGTTTCTGTTTATTTTGAATTCTTCCAGAGGTTGTTTTTTTTTTCTGAGAAGCACTGTATCAACATGATTTGTTTTATTATGACGCCATGTCATATCGTTTGTCTCCAGCTCACATTTGGTTGACAAGACACTGCCTTGTTGGATGATCATGTACAGATGCACATTCTCACAGTTATCATAGCATATCATTCATTGAATGTCCACTACCACATTCGATGCTAGGAGCAGACACGTGGGAACATGTATGACAATTTAATAATGGAAGAAATAATACACTTTCTATTTAATTCAACGTACCAACCAAACAAAACAAAACAGAAAGGCACGCCGTTTGCTCCCTGCACCTGCTGGGTGGTGGCAAGAAAGACCTCTAAAATGTAGAAAGCGCTTGTCTTCATTCATTTCCCCCAAAGAATAATAGATCAGTCAGAGCCCTGATGCTGTTTTAATAATGTACAATTTACAATTCATTGGTTACCAAGCACTCACAGTATAATTAATTTTACAGACCTGTTCGGCAAATCTGTGTGGCTTTGTACAATGTGGGCGGGGGCAGTGTCAGAGGAGGGCTGCCGGAGAGAGAAGGACAAAGAAAGAAAGACATCTTCTCTCCTCTCTCAAAGGAACCGGGTCCTGCACCAAGCAAGCAGATTAGCAAACAGAGAGCCCGAGAGCATCACTCTATCTTCTGGAGACCAAGGTGGAGGGAGCCGCATCCTCGAAGCAGAGCCACTGAGCAGGCCGCTGTGGAAAGGTGATCACCGTTAACTATGCTTTTCCACAGATCAGACTGAAGTGGCCATGCTTGCCTCCTCCCTGCCTAGTGTACAGCAGATGCAGCACTACTCAGTGGGGTGTGGGGGGCACAGATTCCCTCTCAACCCCCTACCCCTCAGGAGCACCATTTACTCCATCAAACTGCTGGGAAGCCATGAGAAATGTTCTGAACCAGATGTGTTTTGCTTTATATGATGCTGTCTATTTCCTTCCACTTACCTGCCAACCACACAATTTCCTTCTTCTTTGTAGTAGAGTAAAACTCGAGTGTGTGTGTGTGTGTGTGTGTGTGTGTGTGTGTGTGTGTGTGTGTGTGTTGTACACCATATTTTCTGTATCCATTCATCTGTTGGCAAACACCAAGGCAAATTCCATGACTGAAATAAACACACACGCGCACACACACACACGCACACACGCACGCACGCACGCACGCACACACGCACGCACGCACGCACACACACACCATGAAAGTTGAAGTAAGTCTTTGGGGAAAGAAAGGAGACTAGTGGATGGAGCAGGGGACCATGAGTCAAGCCTTTGCTACATAAGTGTGAGAACCTAAATTTACCCCTAGAACCCATGTGAAAGTCAAGCACAGCAGCACACATCTGTAACCACAGTGTTCTTGTGGCAAGATGGCAGACGAAGACAGAAAAACACAGGTGGGCCAGCTAGGCTGCTGCGTGCACTGCAGTAGCAAACAACAGAGACCCTGTGTCATACAAGGGAGGAGGCCAGGACCAACTCTGAAGCTGTCCTCTGACCTCCATGCCCACACAGTGGCATGCATGTACCTGTACCCACAAGTGCACACATACCATGCACACACATCATACACATACACCATACACACACACTATACACACACACATACACATACACACACACACACACACACACCATACACACACAAAATGATTTCCAATCACTTAAAAAATGTAGGCAAAGTACATGATATACTTGAATTAAAATGTCTTTATGAAGTCATCATTACACATAATAAATATATGCCAATAAAAATAAAATTGCTAAATTTCTTACCTATTCTGATTAATTACTTACTCTGTTTTCAAATATGTTCTAACACATGTATACACATTTTTGTAATATATAATATGATATATATGCCTATACATATAACACATTTGAGTGAGATATATATCTATCTATATATGTAGATAGATAGATATAGATATAGATATATATCTTGGAGTCAGTTTATCCCCAAAAGAAAACCTGCTCAATTGTTCACTATCGTCCTTAAATTCTTTTATATGTGTGTGTGTGTGTGTGTGTGTGTGTGTGTGTGTGTGTGTGTGTGTGTGTAAAATGCACTTCAATTTATCCCTAAAGCCTGAGCTCTTTCTCCCTGCTGCGGTTTCCCTGTAAAGCCCACAGGATAAATCTTGCATGTGTAGAGTCTGTAGCCCCCCCACAGCCTACCATATTGCCATGCCTAACACAGAACAGACTCAAGAAGGTAGACCTTTCTGGGTGGACAACCTGAGTCAGACCTTGACTTTGTCATTGAATGGTTTGCTTGTCAACAAAGTCAAAACCACACAGCACAGACTTGCAAAGAGCTCAAAGGGTGTGTGTGAAGCTGTCACTGTATCTGAGCTGTGAGAGTTCAACACAAACCTGACATTTTGTTCACTACTGGGTCCTCTCCATCAACACAGCAAGTATCTATCACACAGAAGATACAATGTAACCCTGGGCAATGTAAGCCGTGGAAGAAGATGGTACTTAGCACCAAGAGGGTTAAAGTCAAAGATGCCAAGCAAACCACAAGGTCCACTTCCACCTCTTATGGACATTCAAATGTCTTTATGATGTCATCATTATATATAATAAATATATGCCAATCAAAAATTAAGTCGCTAAATTTATTACCAATAATAATTATCATATCAATTTATTATTATAATATATATAATTATAATATATACTATATTACATTTTTCCCTCAGAGAGGGGGCATTTATAAAAAAGAATGGAAGTCCCTGTGAGCAGAAAGGGATTTAAAGTATCACCACTTACATAGATTAAAGTTTACCACTTCCTGGGTAGGCTGCAAATGCTTTGCCTATTCATTTAATTTCTCATAATTGTGTCTGCTGTCCTCATCCTACAGGCAAGGAAGAAAGGAAAGACATAGAGAAGTCCAAGAGGGACTCAACATCTCTTCTAAAATCTCAGGAGTCAGCTCTGTAGCCATTTCTGTCCCAGAGCCACCTGGATAGATACTCTACGTGGAACCAGGGCTTATGTTAGCAGTGCCTTCAAATATTAATTGGCAAAAGTATACATTAGAGAATTTTGTATCTAGATCTCCTAGGGAAGTGACCAAATATTCACAACCCAGAAAGACTGAGTTGGAAAGGGAACTCTAAAAGTCTGAAGAAATGACAGCCTTGTGATGATTCTTAGAACCTCATATCTGTGGTAACCTTTAAGATCATCTTTAGCAGCCTATCCTAAAAAGGACCCCAAAAGGCTGTGTGTGTTTCTGATTTATTCAAGTTCTGTAGCCAGGGCAACAGACTTCCATCTAGAAAACACGACACAAGGGGGACAGAGAGCTGTTGGAACTGTCGAAGGCTGAGACTAATCTACAGACTCAAAGCTCTGTTGGGATCAAGACTGTCTGCCCTAGGGGCCCCCCACTCTCCCTCTTACATGTGGTGGTGTTGCTTTGGGGCTGAAGAGACAGTCCTGTGGTGGAGAGTATTTGCTGCTCTACCAGAGGACCAGGAGCTCAGTTCACAGTATGCACATCAGGCTGTTCACGACTGCCTGTAACTCCAGCTCCAGGGGACCGAATGCCCCCTTCAGGCCTCTGTGAGCACATGAGTGTGCGTGCACACACACAGACATGTGCACGTGAGTGGTCTCGCTTCTCCCACATCCCCTCATTTCTCAGCCTATTTCTGCCATTTCCTTCTCTCTCGCCATCATTGGCTTTACTTACCTCATTTTCTTGCTTTAGTCAGTTCGGGTTTCTAATCCCTAGGACTAATGCCACCAGCCCTACTGCTGTCCATCACAGTCCCTTTTCACCCTCTGAATGTCTGAAGAGAGCCCAGGAAGTCATAAACCTCACATCTCTTGCTGTTCTTCATCATAGCTCCAAGAGAAACTCATATCTGCTTTTTTTCCCTGCACAGTTACAGGTACTGTCCAGCACAAGGGCCTTCTCCCCTGTAGTGTAATAGACCTCTTCTGGGAATCCAAGGATGTTGGATAGTCCTAAGCTCCGGAGTTAAGCCACGTGATTGATTGCACACTACCTGAGGCTACCATAGGAGAGCAAGGGAACTAGTAAAACCGGGAGAGAGGGAAGGGAGGCACATTATATGTCTGCATGAAAATGCCCTTCTTCTGTATGTATTACAGGTACATATAATGTATAGTTTTTAAAGCATGGACATCAGATCCCACTATGACTGTTCAGATGGAAATCTCTGGGTTTCAGCTGTAGATGTGAGCTCTCTCTACAATCTCCCCAGTGGTTCCAGTGTCCTCGTTGAGAACTCTTATGTGCCTGGTGTTGACACTTGACTGCACATTGGGATTACTAGGAACTTAAATCAAGACAGAGTTCCATGTCAGGAGAGTCTAATTTAGTAAGGCTGTTTTCCAGCCAAGCCATAGAAGACTTCAAGGTCCCCAAGAAGATCCTGAAATTTTGCTGAGACGAAGAACTAGTCCCTCACTCTGCAATCTCAACATGAGGTGACCCACTTTCTAAGTATCTGACAGAGGCAAAACTCCACAGGTTCGTGGTAAAGAGATAGGGCTTTTCACAGTTCCTCATGTCTTCCTATTAATTCTAGAAATGGAGTGCCCAGCTTAAATGCAGCACACCCAGTTACGTTTGAGGTCTAGAGAAAGAAGGTGTCATTTCTGTATGGCCACACCCCATGTGATAGTCAGACATGGTGATATCAAGATACCTACCACCTTCTCTGAAATTCTCATTTAACCCAGTTCCCTGTATCTTTATCTGCTAACTGTGTGGTCTGCCATAGACATCTGAATAGTCTGCATGATCTCTTGTCTGTTATCAGCTCGCCAGGCACCGGTGGCACAAAATCTCTCAGGACTCCCCTGGGAACTGTCCCCAACAGACAACAGCCTTGTCCCAGAATCTCAGTCTTGCTCATTTGAGATGGGAGCCATACTTTAGCTACTGACTCTCTACCGTCCCACATTTAGACTTTGCTCTAAATGTGTTTGTTGAAAATCAGAGCCAGGTGCGGTAGCTCACGTGCGCTTCCAGAACTCAGAGGCGGGGTGAGAGGGCTGCTGAGTTCCAGGGCAGCATAAACGACATTGCCAGACCCTGTCTCAGAGCAATGATGATGATGATGATGATGATGATGATGATGATGATGATGACGACGACGACGACGACGACGAAAAAAGTTGTAAATTTATGAAAACTCTAAATATAAAGTTTAAGAGTTTGAATGTCAATGTATGACTGAATTATATTCAAAAGTTTGGCTTTGACTTATGACAATAATACCCTACTTCCAGAAAGTTCAGTATAGGGGGGATAGGCCTTTAAAATTAAGGAAATTGCAGAGCTAGGAAAAATCGAACCTCACTAAGTGAGACTCTAGTCAAAGCCACCACAATGCTTCACCTCCTTCTCCTCCCTTGTTTAATCCCAAGTGTATATTCTCCACACCCTTCTCAAGGACAGCTTTCTTTCATTCTTCTTTCATGATTTACATCTTCAGTTACACATGGGGTTTCTTCTGGTCACTTCCCAAAACTTATCCAAGCAACACGCATGTGCATCTGGCAATGTGCACACACACTAGCACACCCGAGAGAACTGGGTGTATCTGAACACCCTTCCTGAGGCCGCCTAGAGCCAACATGAAAATATATCAAACCTACCAAGTTACCAGGGTTGAGAGAAGCAAGTTGACTCAAGGATATCTTTTTATTTCCCAGCCCAAATGACAAATATGAAACTTTAGCATGGACTCAATGCCCCAGAAGAAACTGGTGTATAATTCTTTCATCTACACGAGGTTGTCAGACTATCTAGGTATATGCTGGATTTCTCTCAGTCACCCCATCCCCACTTTTCCCCTTTAATTTCCTCCTCTTCCATCCCCCAGCCTCTCCCACTAACTCATGAGGCAGCAGTGTTCCCAGCATCTGAAGTCATCCATGCCAGGATCTGGCTGAATGATACAAGATGCTTGTCCATTTCACAACAGTGCTTCTCCTACAGTGGGACGGCTACTGCCTTCTGGAAGATTATCCGAGTGAGGTCAAGGAACTCGCTTAGCGCTGTGTGCTGTAGCAGAGCAAGGCCAGTTAATAGTCTGAAACAAGAGATAGTCTTTCTCCCTCGTAGGCTTAGATTTTTCTCCAAACCTGCTTTAGTTAGGGTTCTTAAACACTTCAACCTCCCTTCTAACCCACTAGAGCTTGGAGAGAAAGAAGGTTAATAGGAAAAGGTTTGTGAACTTTTTCAGAAGTAGTTCTTTAGGGCAATTTCATTCTTTGTTGTCTGGATGCCAGCAGAATACCAAACAGGAATCCATAACTGTGGCTTGATTCAGAAGAAACCACAAGGCTCCGCCCATTCAGCAAGAGTCAATGGAAGCAGCAAAAATCAGTCGAAATACCACAAGTTCTTTGGCACATTTTTCTCTATAAAGTGAAGATCAACAAAGAGCAGAGAAGACCAGGGAAGACCAGTGAAGACCAGTGAAGCGTTGAATGGTGTTGCAATGCAAGAGGGTCCTTTCACTATTTGTGGGATTCCATTTATACGCTTTCCAAACATCACATGCCCGCTCACATGTCTGCTTCAACAAAAGATCCTCACCTGTCTGTTTCAGCAAAACATCCTCTCTCAAGATAGCCTCCGAAAAAACATCACATGACACAACTGAGTTTCCAAAGAAACCAAAAATTTCCACTTCACTCCCTCCACACGCAGTCTACCAAGTCTCTCACAGACAGCACCGCAACCCAGTAGTTATGAGTGAGTCTGTTTACAATGAAATTATAAAGTCAAGCTACCATTCAGTGCCTCCATCTCTTCAAATCAACATTTTACAAGGTCTCTTCTGGGTTCTCTCTGCGCGTGAAAATCAAAATCATGAGAATTCAGAGGAGCGTAGCTAACCGTCAGGAACTTGGACAAGTCAGGAGTTGCCGATCATGTTAAGACCTGTTGGGCGAGCCGATCAGGCGTCCGATTGATTCCGCCAGTCTGAAATGCCTGGTGGTTTCTATGCTCCAGATAAGCACAGCTGTAATCTCCCCCATCCAGAACATACTCACAGATCACAGCTGTGCAATTCAGGTAGCATGCTCCCCTTGTTTAGATTTGTTTAACATTGTTAAATATATAGTCAGACCATCTGCATGGTATTTTTTTAAAATTGGAAATTACAACCATAACTTCATTTTTATATATCAATAAACTAAACAGCAAAATTTCAAAGGGATCCTTCTGTACCCAGCACTGAGGCAGAATGCCTGTCCCACGCCACACCACAGCCTAATTGCACACTAATTGGACAAACGTGATTAAATATTTCAAGATCTTTACTAATTGCCTCTATTTTAGCTTTAAAATTTGCTTGCCACCAACAAATTTAATGACACTGGTGTCTAGTCATCAGCAAAAAGCCCAAGAGTTGCTCTTTAAAATGTACCTAGTCAGAATATTTACTGATTGTACATTGTCTCCAATGTAGCTTAATTAGAAATCCAATCAGTTCG
This sequence comes from Rattus norvegicus, assembly GCF_021556685.1. NCBI lineage: Eukaryota > Metazoa > Chordata > Mammalia > Rodentia > Muridae > Rattus > Rattus norvegicus. The sequence continues at coordinate 16,306,434 of NC_141550.1, read as the reverse complement.
CTAAGTCTAATTATACTTGATTTGTAGATTCAAACTATGATCCATAATGAAGCCAAGTAGCTAACAGTAAACGTGCCTAAAATGTAACAATAAAGGAAATATTTTTTTTTCAATACATGCCATGTCACTTCAGGGAATCGAGTGGCTCACACACATTCTTTCAGGGTGGGGCTTTCAGAGGTTTGAGACTTGCAGAGTTTCCCTGGACCAGACTCCATCCCATTGGTAAAACCTGCCATGGAGGACTGAGGCCAAAGGCAATTTCTGTATCTCTGTATTAGAGATTAGGAGGAGAAGAGGATGTTCGTGCGTGCAGACTCAGGGAGGAACTCCCAGGACATTGTTTCCCTCAGGGAGGAACTCCCAGGACATTGTTTCCCAGGCTCCTTGACGAAATGGATACAGTTAAAATAGACACACACAGAGAGGCCATTATTGCTGGGAAACTGACACACCCAGGAGTTTGATTCAACTATCTTGAGAAATGCCTTCTCCGGTGGCTAAAACCTATAGTGTTTGTATGCATGTGGATTCAGATGGGTGTGGTTATGTCTGCACACAGCACAGCGCTACAGAAGCCTACTCTGAGGTATTTGCAATAACGCGTCACCAAGTCGTAGCTCGTGAAGACAGCCTGGATGGAGCAGAGAGAGGGCGCTTTATTTGTATTTATTTTTATTAAGCAGATGAAGTTTGCAACTCCACTGACCTCGAGCTCCATCATTAGAGATAGCATAGTGCAGAGAGACCAAAATACTCATCATTCTGCACCCCAAAACCTCCCCCTTTCTCTGGGCATTTACCTAACGCAGCCGTCATTCTGAGCCCTGAGCAGATCTGTGCCAAGCTGCTCCCCCACTTTGCAATGGTCATCTGCCAAAACTAGTGTTTCGTGGCTGTGAGAACATGTGTGGCAATGACGCTTCAGAACAAACCTCAGGAGAAAATCCATTTTACTTTCCACCTGAATATGATGGGACAGCTCAATAGGAGAGCCGGAAACAAGGGGGTGGACATCAAAGATAAGTAATTTCTAAGCTTATGGGACAATATTATAAGTACAATGGGAGATAATTCCAAATAACTCTGAACTCTGAATTACTGTTGAATGTTCAACCATAGACTTTTACAGCCCTGAGTGCAGATCCCGCAAACACGTGGAAATTCTGGGCATGGTGGCACATAGCTGTAAATCCAGCACTAGGGGACAGGAACAGACAGATGGCTGGGTCTGGCTGACCAACCAGCTAAAAACAATGATTTGTGTCTAGGTTCATTGGGAGGCCCTATCTAAAATAATGAGGGGGCCCTTGGTGCCAGGGAGGCTTGCTGCCCCAGTGTAGGGGGATGCTGAAGGGTGAGGTGGGAGAATGTGGGTGGGTGAGGAACATTCTCATTCAGGAAAAGGGGAGGTAGGAGAGTGGAAGTGAGATGGGGGGACTGGTGGAAGGGGTAACCAGGAAGTGAGGTATCATATGAGATATAAACAAATAGAATGATTAATTTAAAAATAATAAAATAAAAAATAAAATAAATAAAGAGAAAATAAAGACAGTGGAAATCAGCTTCTGGCCTCCACATCAGCACATACAGGTAAGTGCACTGGCACACACATGTACACACACACACACACACACACACACACACACACACACACACTGAAAACGGCCACTGGATGGCACATTGGTAAGGACAGTTGCTACCACGTTTGAGAACCCAAGTTCTATGTCCTAGCCACTCATGGTGAAAGGAAAGAATCAATCCCTTCGAGCTGTCCCCTGGCCTCCACAACACGCTGTGGCATACTCATGCCCATGGTGCACACTCACAAACACTAAATAAATGTAGTTTTAGAAAGAACCAAACCTCCCCTCTCATGTTTGTGTTGCTTCTGTGTGTGCGCGCATGCACGCTCCTATATGATTTGAAAGCAGCTGTGGCTGGTACTTTTCTTCCCAGTGGTTTAAGAGCACCTTGAGGAATGTCCTGAGTCTTGGGGGAGGGGGTTCCTTTTGCCTGTGGTTCGTCGCCCTATGCAGCAGTATCCAGCCGACGTCTTAGATTTTTACTGGGCAGTGCGGCTCTGCATTTCCCCTGTCCTCTAGCCTAAGGCTTCATTAACTCAGCATTTGAACAAAATCTGGATAACGGAGTTGCTGTCTTGTTTCTTTTCTGGCCGGAACACAGTCACACTCTTTTGAATCAACAGAAAACGCCCTCTTTGATTAGCTAGCTATCACAGCACAGAGCATCTTGCCTTTATCTCCCTTCTCAAGGTCTGACTGTCTGCTAACACCAAGATTCTCCAACTCCACGAGCTGTGCAAGTGGAGGAGACAGGGGAATGTTTCGTTTCTCTGGACCGAGGCACGCTTCACTCTTCACAATGCCAGGAACTGTTTTAAGAAATGCGTTTTCCCCCTTTTCCCCCTCCAAGGCTTGGTTTTATCTTTTTTCCCTTCTTATTAATAAGGCCTAGCCCCTCGTTAACATGCAGCCGGGACTTAATGAGCCTTGCAGACTCCTGTAATTTCTTCACTGTTGAAAATGCCTGACACTAATCTACGCCATTTATACTAATAAGAGGTGGATCAGCTGATATTGGGTGCGATGAAAACCTGCTAAATATTCTTTATTGAATTGCAGAGTCCTTCCCCACTTGCCGCATTGCAGAGGGGGTGTCTACAGCCGTGGCCTCCACGTTCCGTGCTCTGAAGACTTTGGTTTGAAGAAATGAAAGATGGAGTCAGAAGTCTAATGCCCCTTCACGAAGGTTGGCCATACTGACTTTCGGACTTTGCCTCCCGAAAGCCATTGTTTGGGTGGCTTCACGAACTGAAAACTCGGTGTCTCCCATTGAAATGAAAGGGAGACCAAGATCTGACCCAAAATATGACGGGCATGCTGTGTGCAAAGCAAGGCTTGCACAGCTCTTATGAGTTTCATTCGCACCCCAAGAACGCTTGCTAATTGATAAAGTAACAAATAGCAAGAGAAAAAGACTAATGTGTCGACTACCATGTTGCTATTATGTTAAGAAAAACAACTATTTTTAAATCTTGCATTACTGTTCCTCACCCCACCCACACCCCAACCCCCCACCCTGCCACCCCCCCCCCCCCATGCGATGATTGCTGGGTTTGTGTTGCTTCTTTTACTTGTCAGGAGACACAGGACTGAGGAGGCCGACTGCAGGTGTTAGCGAATGTTTTCAACACTTTGTGTCAATACCTGGTTTTGGCTCAGACATCACAAACCAGGGGGTGCCTTTAAAAACATTATTTAAAATCCCCGTATTTGTTCAAAGCAGTCAGCTGTTGACCCAGCATCCTTGGAGACATGAACCAGAGGCTGCTGGCTCCGGGGACCTGAACTCAGTACTGGTCCACGTGCACTGCACCCCACCGGCATTCCCAGCCCCCAGGAAGTGAGCTCAGCCAGGCGAGATGAGTCTTCTGAGGAAAGTCAAGGACACCTTGAAGATTTCCTACTGGCTTTACAGGTATCTGACCAAACGGTTTGCAATGGGGTAGCAGAGTGATCTGGAAGGCAGAAGTGAGGTCAAGTGTCAATTTTTTACCCATGCCTGTAGGTCCTCTGTGCTGCTGGCTTTGTTTCTCCTACCAAGGCTTATGCCTGAGAGCAGATCCTAGCCAGCTACTTGAGGATGCAGAAAGAATGCACACTCATTGACATTCAGACATATCTTACACACATTTGACTATCTCTCGACTATCTCCTGACTGGCATCTCCTGGGAATGTGTTTTGTGTCTGAGAGCTCTATCTTCCAAATATCTGTAAAAAAAAAAATATATATATATATATATGTGTGTGTGTGTGTGTGTGTATGTATGTGTGTGTATATTTGTGTATATGTATGTGTATGTATGTTTGTGTATATGTATATATATTTGTGTATATGTACATGTATGTATATATTTGTTTATCTGTATGTATGAATATGTTTGTGTATCTGTATATGTATATATTTGTGTATATGTATATATATTTGTGTATATGTATATGCATGTATATATTTTTTGCATATATTTGTATATATATTTACCTGTATATACACAGATATATATACATATATAAATATATATATGTAATTTTTTCCAGATTTTAAAACATCTTTTGACTTATCCCTTAAGAGAATAGTGAAACCCTGCCCTCTCCCCCCTGGACAATTGCTTTATCTATGCCTCGTAAAATCTCTTGCCTTGTAACCTTTGCCAGCACGGGTGCAGTAACTCCCTAAAGAATCACAGCCTGGCTGGAGGTGTGATTGAAACTGACTTGGCTTCGCTTCAGGATCCAGTGCCCTAGCCCTACTAAAGCACCTTCTCTAATCTTGTGCACTTAGGCAAAGCAAACAAAATAATCTGCCAGGAAACAGTAATGGCCCGGTGTCAACAGCAACGCCATTGGTATTAACTGTCCTATTCCTATTACCTCATTCCTTAAACCCAATCAAACTTCAATTCCCACTCTCCAGGGGCTGGATGTTAATTAGAAAGAATGCATGTTCGTATGGACCTGTGAGTACGCCTCCTTGCCCCTTCATGCGGTCACACACACCTCCTGCATGCGTGTGCCCATACAGATGGAGGTCTCACTGCTAATTAATTTAACTTGCAAGAGCCCCGTGTTTCTGGTTTGTCATGCCGACTCCCAAAAGCACACATTCTGCACACACATCTTCTGCCCTGCATCTTGACATTTTCCAACAGATGTTAGCTAATGTGGTTGTAGAAGGTTTGCTGGGGATGCTGCGAGCCCAATAAATCTTCCTCTTAAGCGCAGGCACTCCAGCATCCCAGCATCTTATACCTATAATACATTTTAATTACTTGGCTATTCAAATTATACTAAATTAGGTTTGCGTAGAAGAGCGCCGCGGATTTCTCGAGTTACATTTAATCCAACACAAACAACACAAAATCGGTGAGTGCGCCTTCACTCGAACTCGCAGGAGCCGAGGAAGGTCTGACGTCTTTAAAATTATTAAGTGACAAAGATTGCTAGCTCTAAAGGTTCTACTTTGCTTCCCCATTAGCCATTTAGGTGACAGCTGCTGTATTACGCATAAAGATGAACCATTCCTTGAGGGATGATAGCGGTTCCGCTGTGACGCTGGTGGCATAAAGCATTATCAGACCATGGCTGTGCTTGGAGCCACCAAAGTCTCCTAGGCACCTATCAGTACCCTCATTATCTGCATCACAGAGTGCCGGGGATGAACACTGCCAGGCCTCACAGCTTCGCAGCTCATTTGAGAAGCGGAAATTAAATGTCCCAGGAGAGAAAACAGGCGCACTGTAGCGGCGTCTGTGCTCTGCACCAATAACACGTCGACCGCCGCAGCGCTGACTTCTATCTCATTAATTTAATAGGCTCCTGGAATGGGGATGGGGAGGAAGAGAGGCTTGACAAAAAGATTACTGAGCGGCACTGGCTTTGTGCGCCTCGCAAGCCCATAACCGCCCGAGCAAGGGACTTGCCGGAGGTATCACAGCTCTTGAGATGTTTGCTGGGGCTTCTAGCAGCGGTGAACCGCTTTAAAGAAGAAAAGGAAAGAAGAAAGGCGGGAGGGAGAGGGTGATCATGGAACAAGGGCAAAATTAGCTGAGTATAAACACGGTCTATGTCTGTTATGAACAGCATTCCTGGGTGAGGTGGAGGGAGCTGGGAAGGGAGAGGATAAAATGGGGATAAAATAAAATGAAGGCACTCTAAACACACAGCAGAGGAATTCCGTGTGTGTGTGTGTGTGTGTGTGTGTGTGTGTGTGTGTGTGTAAGAGAATGTGTATGAGTGCATGAGAGCACATGTATGTCTGCATGTAAGAGAATGTGTATGTGTGTGTGTGTAAGAGAATGTGTGTGAGTGTGTGAGACCACATGTGTGTCTGCACATAAGAGAATGTGTATGTGTGTGTGTGTAAGAAAATGTGTGTGCGTGTATGAGAGCACATGTGTGTCTACATGTAAGAGAATGTGTATGTGAGTATGTGTGTGTGCATGTATGTATGTAAGAATGTGTGTCAGTGTATATGAGAGCACATGTGTGTCTACATGTAAGAGAATGTGTATGTGAGTATGTGTGTGTGCATGTATGTATGTAAGAATGTGTGTCAGTGTGTATGAGTATATGTGTGAGTGTCTGTGTGTGTGTCTGTAGGAGTGTATAAGAGTGTGTGGGGGAGAGTACACATGTGTCAAGGGTTGTGTGTCTGTATGGAAGAGAATTTATGTGTGTGAGTGTACATGTGTGTGTCCTCACAAACCCTGTGGAAAATTGGTTTTTACCTCTGTGAAATTCGAAACTGGTTTCATTGCAGAACGATCAGCTCCCTTCTGATCAGAATAACAACCTTCCAAACAAAGCTGGAAGGAAGGGTTACTTAGATAAGTCCCTCCAAAGAAACTTATTCTCAGAAAAGACAAAACGCACAATGTCTCCGGGTGATAGAAGTTGTGGATTTTTCACCTTGAATAATCAGATAATGGCCTCAACTCTCGGCTGAGGAGGTCTGCCTGGCATATGGGATTTGGGTCCCTGCTAAACCAGAAAGACACAAAGCAGTCAGATTCCAAGATTATCAGCACAGATTCCTGCACACCGCATTTTTATTTTAATAACTGTTCTTCCTCCTTGCTGCTTGTTTAAAGGCCTCAGGGAAACAAAGATCAAAAAATCCAGTCTCCTGCACTTTGGGACATTGCTGATAATGGCTTTATGCGGCCTCCGGTTTTGTACCGGTTCAAAGCACCAAGCAAAATGTGATGACATTTGCGGCTCTGCAGAATAATGGATGGTTTTGGAGCATCCTGGGTAGAGCCCCAAGCAGCCTCTTCATATTCTAGCCCAGCGGGATCTCAGGGTGGTACAGTCATGCATGCTTCGGGAGAAATGGGGTTGGGTCCAGCCCCTGCATGGGTGTCTCTGCATAAGTCTCTGTCTTTTGAAGCCTGGATTTCCCTGTCAACCAGAGGAGAGGACGCCATGTAGTCAGTCAGTCTATGAAAATTTAAAAGTGATCCCTAGGTCCCTCCCACACAGTGTACTGACGGGCAATCGTTCTGATCTGATTAGACCCAGCACTGACTGATTCTCCTCTGGGGCCCCTGATGGGTTTCTGAAGGGGTATTCATGGAGTTGTTTTCTATCAGGGGGTCAACACTAGACCAAGAGCAACTGGAGGGAAAAGGCTCTGTTTTACCTTATGGTTTACTGTCCACCACTGAGGGAAGTCAGGGCAGGAACCGAAGGCAGAAATTTGGAGGCAGGAACTGAAGTATGCATGGGCCATGGGGGAAGCTCACTAAATCATGCCCCATGGCTTGCTCAGGTGCTCTCTCATACAAGCCAAGACCCCCTTCCCAAAGGTCTTACTACACACAGTGGTCAGGGCCTTCCCTCGTCAACTATTAATCAAGAAAAAGTCCCATAGGTTTGTTTGCCTACAAGCTTGTCTGATGGTGTCGATATTGCTCGCAATGGATGTTCCCTCTTCCCAGATGACCCTGTATCAAGTTGACAAAAGTCTAAGCCATCTGCTCATCACAAAGGAGCAAGCTGGCCGAGGGACATCATAAAGGACAAAATTGTGAACGATGGTACCATTAGGAGAAAGGGATCCCTGTGTGACACAAAGGGTCCCATGTCTCCTGGCCAGTCATCTTCATGCAACATGGGCGGGCCACAGGCAGATGCACATGCAGATCAGAGGAGGAGTGTGCACCCCAGGCCAACAGGGTGTCTCCGTGAGTTCAATGTCTACCACCTAGTCTGGGGACCTTAGGTCAATCCCTGGACCCACATGGGAGAAATGAACTGACTCCTGCCGATTGTCCATGACCTCCTTGGTGTCCACGAGCACGCAGGCCTATCCGCATATGCCAGCACATGCTGACAAAATGAATAAATAAAACATGATTTTTAAACAGGTTCCTTCGTATTAGAATTTCGCATATCAGAGATTCACGGAGTTCCTAAAGCCCAGGCACGGAATCAGGTCTGAGAGCGCCTGCTCTAGAGTGGATGTAATGTGACAGTTGTAGTGTCAGGCCTCTCTCTCTCTCTCTCTCTCTCTCTCTCTCTCTCTCTCTCTCTCTCTCTGTGTGTGTGTGTGTGTGTGTGTGAGAGAGAGAGAGAGAGAGAGAGAGAGAGAGAGAGAGAGACAGACAGACAGACAGACAGACAGACAGACAGAATCAGTCAGGGATGGGCTAAAAAGCAGATTTCTATAAATAACAGGTCACCAACAGTTTCTCTATTGTGGCCTTTTCTTCCTCCGGTCTAATGATATACTTGGATACTAAACCCTTTAAGGGTTGGGGCCAGCTCTGTTTCTGAGCCACTGGAATGTTGGGAAAAGAGGACAGACGCTGAGAGGACTCTGAATCTACCACCTCCATGCTGCAGGGGCAGCAGCAGACAGGGTGGGTTGTCCTGCTCTGAGCAAGGTACAGGGACTTGGCCCCACCCACTCCTGCTCACAGTTCTGGCTTTTCCTCTCAGTCCTTGTATGGCTACTTAACCTAGGTCCTCAGTTCTTCCTGGAAGGATCTGTGACCAGGCCTTTTCCCAGAATGAATTGTTTTCCTGATGCCCCCGTATGACGATTTCTGTTATCAGCACGATTAGATTAAGAAATGCCTAGGTGTTCATGGGCCATGTTTTTGCCTGTCTATGAGAGCATTTTTAAAGAGGTTAACAGAGGAGGGGAGATATCCTTGATGCCATCCAACAGACCAGAGAGGAGGGGGAGGATGGTCGAACACCCTCATTCTTTTTTAATTGGTTATTTTATTTATTTACATTTCAAATGTTGTCCCCCTTCCCAGTTTCCCCTCTGCAAATCCCCTATCCCATGCCCCTTCCCTCTGCCTCTATGAGTGTGCTACCCCACCCACTCATCCACTCCCACCTCACCTCTCTAGCATCCCCCTACGCTGGGGCATTGAGCCTCCACAGGACCAAGGGCCTCCCCTCCCACTGATGCCAGATAAGGCACTCCTCTGCTACATATGCAACTGGAGCCATGGGTCCCTCCATGTGAATTCTTTGATTGGTGATTTAGTCCCTGGGAGCTCTGGTTGGTTGATATTGTTGTTCTTATGGGGTTGCAAACCCCTTCAACTCCTTGAATCCTTTCCCTAACTCTTCCATTGGGGTCCCTGTGCTCAGTCCAATGGTTGGCTGTGAGCATCTGCATCTGTGTTGGTCAGGCTCTGGCAGAGCCTCTCTGGGGACAGCTATACCAGGCTCCTGTCAGCAAGCGCCTCTTGGCAGCGGCAATAGGAACACCAGCATTCTTAATCCACACAGATATAAGCTGCTAACATCATGCCTTTCCCGCCATGGTGGATGGGACCCTCAAACTGTGAGCCAATGTAAGTCTTCCCTCTCCGAAGTTGCCTCTTATCACATAGTAAGTCAGAGCAATGAAAAAGTAGCTCATACAACCTGATCTGCGGTGTCTAGCTGCAGCCTTTTCTACAACCTACCTGTCTCTTCTCTGTAGACACCACACTCTCGATGCTGCCATCTGCCCAGGTGGCCTGGTCCCCATGGACAGTACTGGCTATCCTTGCTCTGTCAGACTCGGGACATAATGAATACTCCGTAACTGATTTCTGAATAAACAGTAAACGGTAGCACATTGGGTAAAAAGAGGAAGATGAGAGAAAGAATAAGCAACGTGGAAAGAGACTGGAGCTGACCAGGGAAGACATGGCGGTACCCTTGCTACCTACTAAGAATTAGAATGAAGAGCAGATTCACTCTCCCTTTTCCAGCCCACTTCAGAGACAGATGTGAGTACTTAGGGACGGAAGCGAAATAGCCCACAACAGTCGCCATGACTGTGTCTCCCCCAACATACTATCATATATACCACATCTGTGTGCGTACTGTGATCATACAATAACGTGGGGTAAGGCCCTCAGATGGACTAACCGTCCCACCCTGGATCTGTTTAGCTTAGATAGCACAGGCATTCTTCTTCACAGCCCTCACTGAAGACCCAGGGATTTCTCTCATGTATAAAAATCTACTTCGGGAGCTGGGGAGATGGCACAATAGGTAAAGTGCTTCCTGGGTAAGCATGAGGACCTGGAGTTAGATCCCAGCACCCAGTTAAAGAAGTGGGTGTGGCCACTTCCTGTAACCTCAGCACTGATTGGACAGTCAGCAGGATGATGCGCGGACAGGAGGATCACCAGGCTTGCTGATGGCCAATCTAGATGAGAAAAGGCGTCCCACGTGCTTCCCACAATGACATATTGAAACCTCCAAAACCATGAGCCAAAATAACCCTTTTTTTCCCTAAAGTTTTTCCGTCAAGTGCTTTCGTCACAATGATGTGGAAAAAAGCAATAAATACAGACATAATGTTAGACCTCTAGTCAGTCTCGTTACATATTAATGCGGTGGACTTTTCTACGTTTCTAGCTAACGTTTAGATTTGTTTAACATGTATACAGCTATTCTTAGCCCATCATCTCCAGCCCGTCATGTCTCATACTGGCTCTGCTTTTCATGACCTTTCCACCCAGATAGCTAGTAGAAGGAACTTCCTCTGGAGTTTGCCTGGCGCGTTCTCTCAAGCCGACCATGGTTTTATGTTTTTTAGAAAGGGTGCAGGCAAAGTCAGGAGAGCCTTTCTCATCACCCTGAAGCACAGTGTGCAGGAGGCCAGCAGGGCTCAGCACTGCTTGTCACCAGCTGATCCCAGTGGTTTAAGACTGGTCCTGCCAGGTTTCCCTGTGGAAAAACTGCCGTTCTGTATTTCTCTTTGTTGTTCCTCAGAATACTCCACAGTTTGTAAGAGGGGAATGTAATGTCCCCTAGAGGCAACAGGATTAATATATAGTATTTGGAATTCTTTAAGGAAGAATTCTCTCTGCCTCCCACTTATTTATCTATTTAACCATTTGTCGCGATCACGCTGGACTCGTAAATATTCAACCCTTGAGGCTATGACCTAATAGCATCACTGTTCATGTTACTGCCATTTTGTATTTTCAGTCTGCAGATTTTTTTTAAATGGTATCTAGATTCTTCTCATCACTTAGACTGAATTACTTCACTTATCTTAAATTTTTCTTCTTCTGGCTTCCATGGTTGCATTAGGATTTAGGGGTCAGGTTTTCTATGTGGCGTCCAGAGACCATGCAGATGCCCATTATGAGGTGAAGATGTGAGACACCTCCCTAGTGTTCTACAAGACCAACAGAGCTCGCCTGCTTCCTACAACCCCTGTGATATTTAACCAAGCCCTTTCCTTCAAACCATCATCATTTCAAGTGAAGAAGAGTCCTTGCTTCATTTTTTTCTCTTTGACGCTATCAGAAGACACGAGCTGCACCTATAAAGGCAATGCTTGTGTAGACTTAACATCTACTATTGGCTCCTACTCATGCACAGATCAATTACTCTCCCAGATCAGGTCCTGGCCACAGGCAGACTGCTTCCAGGAATGTTCCTAGCAGCTCTTCATCTATGGGCTAATGAGGCAGCAGTAGCAGGAGCAGCAGCAGCAGCAACAGCAGGAGCAGCAGCAGCAGCAGGAGTAGCAGCAGCAGCGGCAGCAGCAGGAGCAGCAGCAGCAGCGGGTCATCACAGCGGAGGTTGGGGACGATGGTCATAAGGGGTCAGATAGCAATAGATGGAGTCCGTGAGAGGAATTTATGCATGGAAACACATGGCATCTCCACCTGGCAGCTAATGCCTTATTATTTGAATTCCTCTTCTCCAAAACTTTTCTGCCTTTTCTATGTAGTTCTTGAACTGCCTTAAACTTCACAGAGGGGAAAAAGGAATTTTCTTGCTTTCTGGTCAACTCTCTCTGTGTTTGCACGTGTGTGTGTGTGTGTGTGTGTGTGTGTGTGTGTGTGTGTGTGTCTGCGTGTGTGCAGGAGACCTGAAGTCAAAACAGATGTCTACTACAATATTGTTTTGCCTTATTTTGTGAGACAGCATCTCTCATTGAACCTAGAGCTGTTTTTGTTTGTTTGTTTGTTTGTTTTTATTTGCCTAGATGGCTGACTAGTAAGTCTTAGTATCCTCCAGCCTCCACTCCTTAGAATTAAGATTGCAGGTCCACGCTGCCAAACTTTGGAGTGGAAGTTTCTGGCTGTGTCACGTGATGCAGATTCATGTGGTGTTTTGCTGAGGCAAGACCTGTGAGAGGACGTGTAATGTTTGGAGAGAGTATAAATAGGAGTCAGCGGACAGTGACGGGCGCTTGCACAGCTAGCCTTGCAATACTTCAATGGTCTCAAATCTTCACTGATCTTCACTTTGCCGAGAGAGGCACTGCAGAGAATTCCTGACATTCTGCCTGGTCCTGGTCGCTCCTGTTGACTTGTGCCAATTTGGCGGAGGCCTGGTTGTTTCTGTTGAATGGTGCCACCATTGACAGATTGTGTTTGGTGACTCTTCTGAACTGGACTGCTGGTGTCCTGATGAACAGACTGGAATCACCCCAAAGAACTGCTTCTAAACAGGTCCACATCCCCTCATTCTATTTAACATCTTTTCTCCCCTACATTTGGATGGTGGGCTAGAAGTGAGGTCAACGCATTGAGAATCCTTATTAAAAGTAAGTTTTAAAAACTCTACAAAACCTGGCTTTTATTACATGAGTAATTGGGGATGCACTTTACCAACTGAGCCATACTCTCAGGTACAACTCTTTCTTTAATGTCTCTAAACATGTGAACACAGCCAGTATTGGTTCTCTTCTGGCGTTTTGAAAAGAGTAAGTCTTAGTTTCTCATAGTTTCTCATGTATTAAGGCTTCTGCCAGATGTAACCCTTTCCCCAAACACAACGCAAGAGGTCTCCCACTCTCTCTGTCAGCTTAGGCGAGACCCCCCTCAAATAGCCCAATATCCTTCATTGCCACACTGTGTGTCACCCTTTGTTATTATTCAGAGACTGTCATGGTTCCTGACAAAGCTGTGAATTCTTAGAGACAAGAGTTCAATATTTCATGCATTGATTGGTACTCAATAAACAGGTTTACCTTTAATAGATGGATGGACAGGTACAAGCACACAGTCCATCAACGTTTGTCCACAGTGAAAATCGTCTGCTATTGCTTTCCCATATAGACTCTGCTTTAAAAACCCATGGTTAGAGTTTCTAGACATTGACTGCTCATGAGAGTTTAGCACCCCGTACACTCCTAGAGCTTCCCTACCCACTTTCTCTCCAGTAATTCGAAACCACATGGAATAACTTTGAACAAATAGAGAAGTTTGGGGACTCGGCTCCTAATGGCTTACACCCAGAAGCAGCCACTTACCCCAACCTTCTGTTTGCTAATATAATGGTTATTCACAGATAAATCTGATTAGAACACATTTCTTAAAGATGTCTGTTCTGTTCTTAGCCCACTTCAGAGAGGAAAAGACTGTGTCCGAGAGCTGCTTTCTCTCACCTCCCTAAATATCTCATATACCGGTGTGCAGCCTGGCTGAATAAGCACCTGGGACATTAAGAGTAGTGATTCTATTTATAACAAAACGGAAGGGCTCTTGTTTAAAAGGAACATGTGCACTGCTGATTGTCTCTTAAATATCCTCTCAAAGCCCATGTGCTGAAGGCTTGAACCCTAGGGTGCTTCTATTATGGACTTTAAAGTTCTTTGAGGGCTGGGACCAATAGGTGGGCCTTTAAGTAGTGGGGGTCATGCCCTCTGTATGGCTTGTGGAATCCTAGCCCCCTCTGTCTTTTGCTGTGTTTCTTGGTCATATGGTGAGCAGTTCCATCTCATCTCACCTTCCTGTCACAATCGTGTTTGACCCAAGGTCTTGGGGCCAACGGACAAATGCACCAAACCCTTCAAAACCGTGAGCCAAAATAAACCTGCTTTTAGAACTGATTACAGCAGTTCTTGGTTAAAGTAGCTGTGATCGTTAAGCTTGCTGCCACCTTGCCCTGATAATGGAGTTTCCACAAAGACGTGGTGATTGGGTGTGTATGTCTGAAGTGCTTCCAGAGAAATTTAACTGAGACGGGGAGATGTGCCCTGAATGTGGGTGGCACCACGCCATGGGATACAAAACTGAACAGAAAGGAGGAAGCATGTGACTAGCATCTTTCATCTCTCTCGCTCCCTAAGTATAGATACAACGTGACCTCGCTCCCTAAGTATAGATACAATGTGACCAGCTACCTCATGCTTCTGTCCCCATAGCCAAGGCCACTTTCAATATGACGCTTGCCCTGCCGTGACGAACTGCTTCAAAAGAAACCTTGCTTCCTTCAGTTGTTTCTGTCAGGTTTGTCGTCACAGCCATGAGGGGAAAAAAAAAAAAACACTAACACAGAGTGACAGAGAACTGACTAACAGACGAAGTATGTGATTTTCTTTGTAATTGACTTTATGCTTTAGAGCAGTCTTGGGCTCGTACAAACCTTGAGCCAGCAGTACAGAGAAACCCCGTGTGCTTCCAGTCCCCACCCTACCCCCTGCGCATACATCCTATTAATCAATACCCCAGCCAGTGTAGCCCATGCACTGCCAAAGATTAACTTGAATTGATCTCTCTCTGTCACTGAGTCCACAGCTGCCATTGAGGTTCACTCCTGGTGCAAACCTCACATTCCACGGATTGAGGGAAACCTGTGGTGATAGCAAAGTCACATCCTACAGAATAGTTCCACCGCACTGAGACCTTGGCTGTCTCTCCCTCCATTCATCTTTCCCTTCCCACTAAGCCTGGGTGATCATTGATGATTCTTATGGTCTCCATGGTTTCTGGGTCATCTGGAATCCTAGCTCGTGGTACCTTTTCAGATCACCTTACTTCACTTAAAAATAGCCATTTAGGACGTGTGTGTGTGTGTGTGTGTGTGTGTCTGTGTGTGTGTCTGTGTCTGTGTCTGTGTCTGTGTCTGTGTCTGTGTGTGTGCACGCACATGTGCACACACGAGAGTACTCATTACGTAAAGCTCAAATTTTTTAGTGCAGAATAATATTCCAATATCTGAATACAACACAAAGAATAAATTTCTAATAAAGTAGGATATACTCAACATGCACAAATCATTCATATTTGACTTGATGAACTTTCATTAGACAAACACTTCATGCAGCCAGCGCTCAAATCTGTCGAGAGGCCATTGTAACACAGAGAAGCACCCTGGTACTCAAATCTACTCCACATTCCACCTAGGATGAGCAGGGTCCTGACCTGAAAGACAGAAATGGTTCTGTCTGACTGGTCCCCTTAGGAAGTAGACTTAGGAAACATCTTCTTGTCAATAACTTAGCAACTAGTGATTTTCTCTCAAGTCAGACATGAGTCTGAATTAAAGAGAAAATGTAGTAAATACTGAGGATGATATTTATTTTCAGAAAAGGAGTCCCATTAGTGTCTTCCTGGAAGTGCCTTGTCTCTGCTCAGAACCACATGACCATGCATTGAGGATACCAAACTGAGCTGCTGACAAGTGGCAATTAGGCACACCGTAGGAGGGCAGTCGCTTCTCTAAAGCTAACATCCTATAGTAAAGCAAGATTAGACGGAATGGCGGGATGGCTTGCTGTGGACTGCTTTGCTCTCAGACTCCGGCATCCTTAGCAGGTGTAAGAATGAACCAGAGTAAAGCTCTCTGGGGAGCATCACAGATTTCCATCCTCTGGATGCCCAGCTCTTAGAGTCAGTGGTACTAAGCATCGTTATCAAAGCCAAAAACACAGAAAGAGTTAAGTTGTCCTTAACCTGTGGAAACGTACACAAAATGCATTTTCACACTCAGTACAGAGATGCAGCAACCCTTAGGTACGCTAGCTGCAATGAGAAGAATATATGTGTGTATGTATGCGTGTATATAAATGTATATATATATTTTTTTTCTTTTCAACTCAGCTACTTTTACATAGCAAAACAAACCATCCAGTAGCCTTGCCTGTCACAAGATAATGAACATAATAAAATGACCACCTAACATGCTGTTCCCCAGAGACTGAAGGCTAATGTGATAGGAGAATGAATTTTTAGTGGAGTCCCAGAATATTCTTAAGGATAAAATAGCTCACGAGAAAGGACCAGCTGATTTTTTTTTTTTTTTACATAAAAGAGTGAACTGGCTGGGTTTGACCTATGGATAAAGTCAGCCCTTGCCTTTATTGTGGACATCTGGGAAAGGCAGAGAGCATCAGTCTCAAGCTTCTATCTCATCTGCCCAGGAGGGAGCAAGCGCTTCCCCAAAACGACCTTGCTTAAGCAGCATCAAAGTCTTGGAACCCTCTATTACATTGATATAAGGAAGCGCCCTAAAATAAAACAAAAATAGCCTTAATCACAAACAATGACAGCCAGATTTTGTTGTTATGTGCCAGATCTGCACTGCACTCTGATGAATTTCATCTCGTTTAATCCTCATGGATAGTACATCACCATCTTCTTAATACATAGGACATCTGAGGGTTTCCAGTGGGTAGCACACTTTGCGAGGTTCAGGGCCTGCCTTGTCTGCCCTCTTTGATGCTGGTCAAAGAGGTCTCTGGCCTCTTAACTCAGAAAGACAAGTCAAGGTCTAAACATCTGCTGTTACCGTGACACCAATGATGCTCATGGTTAAGGGATTTGCCTCGGACAAAATAGGAAAATTTGCTCATTAACAGTGGTCCTCATTACTCTTTGTCTCCAACACCTGGTCCTCATGAAAAATAACTGATAGTGAACACTGAACCCCACCTGGACTGAATAGTGGACACGGACAAGCCCGGAATTGCCTGTTGATGTTTCCACAGTAGTGAGGCAAGCCAGTTCTGAGAGATGAAATTTGCACGAAGCTGAATGCCTGGAATGTCATCTCAAAGATTGATAGATGGATGGATGGATGGATGGATGGATGGATGGATGAATAGATGGATGGATAGACAGATAAATAAATAGATGATAGGTAAATAGATGCATAGACACACAAATCCATGGATGGATAGATAGATAGATAGATAGATAGATAGATAGATAGATAGATAGACTGATAGACAGATAGAAAGACAGATAGATGATGGAAGATAGGTAGGTAGATAGATAGGTAGATAGATAGATAGATAGATAGATAGATAGATAGATAGATAGATAGGAAGATAGATAGATAGATAGATAGGAAGATAGGTAGGTAGGTAGGTAGGTAGATAGATAGATAGATCGATAGATAGACTGATAGACAGATAGACAGATAGATGATAAGATATGTAGATAGATAGATAGATAGATACATAGATACATAGATAGATATATAGATAGATACATAGATAGATACATAGATAGATACATAGATAGATACATAGATAGATACATAGATACATAGATAGGTATAGATGATAGATGAAAACTTCAGGTGGCAACTATATACACCGCCACCGCCACCACCACCACCACCATGAACTTCACTTTTCCTCCATCAGCCTTGGATGCTCCACTTTCCCAGAAGTCCACTCTTCCTGTTCCCTCTTGTCTACCACCCAGTCTCCAGAAAACTAAATAATTCAGCACAGAAAACATGAAGTAGAGGTCATTGGCCTAAACCCTGTAATCAAGAGGATGTAATTCATTACAAACGAGGGAATTAAAAAAATACTTCAGAGAATCATGAGGAGCATGCTCTCGTGCCTGAAGGTAACGAAGTTAGCTACAACAATAGCCAACGGTGGCAACATGTTGAAAAGGACACAGGATCCCAGAGGAAAGAGCTCCTGCTACAGGAAAAGGAAACAATCGGAGTTACAAACAATGTAGCTTGTATCGGATTGCAGGAGAAAGCGCAGAGCAGACACACAACACTACAAACAGATGATCTAAACACAGGATAGAAGAGAAGACGAGCCTTCCCTAAAGAAACTCTGAAATAACAGTTGCCAGAAATTACAAGTAGACATACCCTTCTAAGGTATAGAATGCTGGTCTGAGAAACTGTCTTCTGACAAATAGAAAAGGGGAGACATAATAGGAAAGGAGGACACAATAGCAACGAGCAGTGAAGACATCATGCCGGGCCTTCATCATAATGGAGCTGACCTTCACCTGTAATAAGTTGTGTTGATACCATGTACCCCCAATAATATAAAAAAAAAAGGCATCTCAGATGGAAGTCTTCTTACCCAGTGAAATCACAAAGGAAATCAAAACAACTCAAATTAGTCCATCATGTGTGACATACACAACCAGTCCTAATCACAGAAACATATTTTGATATAGGATTTGACCATGAAAGATGACGAATTAGTTGCTTTTCTTGATGCTGTGATAAAATCCCCAAGACAACCGTCTTAAGGATGGGAGGATTTTTATGTTGGCTCACAGTTTGAGGGCACGCCATCTCTCAGTCCTGGTGAGGAAGGCAGGCAGCAGAAGGATGAGGCACAGGTTGCATTACACCCACAGCCAGGAAGCAGAGGAATTCGAACGCTGGTCTTTGTGAGGCTTTCTCCTTTTCAATTACTTACTCCATCTGAGATACAAGACGATAGAATGGGGCCAGCCATATTTAGAGTGGGTGTTCCCTCCTCAGTTAAGTCTCTTGAGAAATGCTCTCATAGATACACACAGAGGTATGTCTCCTAGATGATTCTAAGTCCTGTTGGTTGACAATAAAAATTGACTGCCACAAATCTGATGGCCAAATAAACTCTGGTATGAGCAGAGTGTGCAAACACGGAGTCGCCTATCGATGCTTATTAACAAAAGAAACGTTCTCTTTCCTGAGTCCTAGTGAACGCTTCAACTGTTTCTAGAGGGAATTTCAGAGTGCACACAGGACGGAAAATGGCTTTGCAAGTCTCATTTGCCTATCCTTGTAAGGCAAGCTGGCTTCAGTATTCCACATGTAGCTAGATCAACTTTAACGGAGCAATTTAACTTTGAGCTGTAAGGTGTTACACACACCCCATGCCCAACCCCCAACCCAAGGTCATGAGTTGAACTCTTTCTATGGTCTCGGCCACCTGGTAAGGTATTTATCTGTCACGGTGGCCGAAGTGTGTTTAGCCTCATTAAGAACCTCTTGATGAAAGATCTTAATACGTATTTTCCCAGTCTAACACCATAAACACACACAGGTGCATGTGCACACACACACACACACACACACACACACACACACACAACCTAAACAACAAAGCAACACATTGGCTTGTCAAGGACATCACCAAATAAAGGACGTCTCCTGCAGGAGAACAGAAGCTGAAGATCACTTAGAATAACTTAAGTCAAAGATCAGGTGGGGCAGGGGAAGAAGGGCCGAGGACACTGCTCGGTCACTGAAATGTTTGCTATGCAAGCATGAACACCTGGGTCAGATTGTGGCACTGGGGAGGCTAAGCCAGGCAGACCTCTGGAGCTTGCCAGCCAGCGAGTCGTGACAAATTGGTGAGCTCCAGGTTCAGTGACAGACCCTGTCTCCAAAACCCCAAAGTGGGGAAAAAAATGACAGAGGAAGACACCCAACATCTCTCTTTCTTGCTTCCCCCTGAAGGCACACATACATGTTCTCCCACCAGCATAGAACATGTGTCACATATACATGTGGGCACATGAGCACAAGCGCGCACATACACAATCACTTGGGAATATTTGGCATGTATAGCCAAAAGTCAATATTTTTAGGTAGCAACATCTCTGAGTGCTCTTGTATTTCAGCCTCCTACATAGGTAGAGACAGTTGGTCGGGTTGTCAGAGTACCCTATAGCTAGGTTATAAATGGCTTGGCTCCAGCCAATCAGGACACAGAGATCCATCTACCTCTGCGTCCGGGGCACTGGGATTAAAGGCAGCTACCACTATCTCCAACTAATTTTAATATTTAAAAAAATGCAAAGGCATTGTGTTTTTGTGCAGTTAACATAATAGGTATACCGGCAGATATAACGCTGGCTGAGAATCTTAAACAACAAAAAGATCTCTGTGCTCTAAAACCCAAAAGCTTTTAAATGCCAGTGTGATGTCACTGGCAGAAAATGATACTGCTGGCCTCATGTGAGAGGCCGCACTAAAAACACCGGCATAAAATATTGCATTAAATCGTCTTAAAGCTACATGAATAAACTGTACAAAACTTAAATGAACTTTGCATTTAGACTTGGATCCCAACCCCCACGTTATCTCGTTGTGTATCTGTAAATACCCCGACATCTGAAATCCAAATGATTTCCTGTCTCAAGTATTTTCGGTATGGGATACTCAAGCTGTGTAGGATACAGAAAAAAAAAAAAATCAGAAAGGAGACTGGGAGGCTCAGGAAACTTAGAAAGCTATAGGGTTCCCAGGCCTTTCCCTGGGGTTATATATGCAGTAAGCAATTGCTGGAAGAGAAAAGAATCTCTGGTGGGGGTGCCTAGAGGGAGTCTTCATGAGTCATCAGTTATACAGGGGCGTGGCTGTGATGAGGTCACTGCCTTTGACTCACTCCTGAGCCTCTCCATAACCTCTAAGCCTTGCTTCAGTAAGCTTCCCCCAACAAATTCATTCTTTCACTACCTTGGGCTTGAGTGAAGCCATCCCTTCTGTCTGTCATCAGGTGCCCCATCTGAGGTGAATAGATGGGGTTTCACATCTCTGTATTAAAATCACACAGCAAGTAGTACACAAAGGGAAGAGGAGTTCCTAGAGTTAGGAAGAGGGAGGGGAGGAGAGGGAAGAAGGAACAAATCAAAGCCAAGGTACTAACTAAAGCAAGAGCTTCCATACAGCCATGAAGGCGCTGGGGCTCTGAGCAGAGTAACTAGAATGTAAGAAATATTCAACTCAGAAATTTTTCTGATATGAAAAATAGCCAGATGATAAGATTCAAGACAGTGCGTATGGAGGTTTGAATGACAATGGTTGCCATGGGCTCATATATTTGAATATATGCTCTCCAATTGGTGGAACTGTTTGGGAAGGACTAGGAAGTAGGACCTTATTGGAGAAGGTGAGTTCCTGGGGATGAACTTGGAGATTTCCACAGTCCATTCCCTTCCCAATGAGCTCTCTTTGCCTGGCGCTCACAGATGCAGACGTGGGCTCTAAGCTACTGCTTGCCTGCTTTCTGCTATGTTCCCTGCTATGATGGCTATGGACTCTCACTCTCCAGAACTGTGAGCTCCAAATGCTATGTTTTATAAGCTGCCTTGGTCAGAGTGTTTGATGAGAGCAATTGGAAAAGTGACTAAGACAGATGAGCAGGCCTCTTGAGTAAGCATGAAGCCTCAGGCCCAGAGTTTAGAGAACCCCACACCTCGGATGAGACAATGGAGTCTGTGGAGGAAGTGAGAGGCTGGAGAAGTTTCAGGGCGCATAACCAGATTCGCTTCTAAGAAGTAAAATATTTAAAGAAACATCCATTTAAAGGACATCTGAATTCTAAGAGACCAAAGTCTGAAAGTACTCTACTGGTAGACTTTCAAAAATCCTTTATAATGAAAACACTGTTCCCTGGGGCTGGAGAGACAGCTCAGTAGTTAAGAATGGTTGTTCTCCCAGAGGTCCTGAGTTCAGTGCCTGCACCCATACTGCTCAGCTCATAGCTGCCTGTAACTCCGGCTCCAGGGGATCTACCGGCTTCTGAGGTTACTCCTCACTCACTTGCACATATAAATATGTAAGTGCACATCTAAATACACGCATAAACACATAAATGCATGTAAGTACACATTAAATACAACCAAAAAGGAATGCTCCCAGACCCTACAATTGTTCTTGGCATTAAGTTTACTGAGGTTAGCCTATTAGAAATGAACAGGGTTAGTCTGATGTGAATTTGAAGAACTCTTAAGAGCTTCTTGTTAAGTTCCATTGTGGTGAAATGTATCTTATAAGACTTGAACTCTGTGGCTATCTTGATCAAGGTTCCATTTGTCTTGGAAAAGAGAGTTTGTTCTGCTGTCTCTGAGGAGAGTTTTCCATAAGTGTTAGTTAGATCAAGTTGACTAATGGAGACTTGAGCCTTCTACAGTCTTGCTAATATTCCGTGTAATTGTTTTATCGGTTATTGAGAGAAAGGTATAGATTCCACCAACCGTTCTGAAATAAATCCAACTGAAGGCATACAGAGAGCCACGTACCCGTGTCTTTTAGGACAGGAAAGGGCATCAGTGAACTTACAGGAACCAATCACTAGGCATAGCATTGAATGCTCCCTGGAGGGTCCCTGAGCCCTGAAGCACGGGCGCTTCTGTCCGAGAACGCTGTATTTACACGCGAAGCTAGGAACCTTCCTTGGGTAGCCCTGATGAACCAACTAATGAAAAAAGTTGAAGATGTAGATGAGATGAACCCACTTGAAAGCAAAGAATGGGCCCAGGAATCACAATCTTTGGGGATCCCTCCCAGAGCTCCAGTCAGTCGCAATGCTATAATATCATTAACCTTATTCCTCTGGCTCTGCGAAAGGTCACTTTATCTGTGAGCCACGAATCCACACACTCACACAGATAAGAGGCCGTTAACAAAAGCCTGACTGTTGGCCGCCCCACCAGCGCTATCTAACCCAGCTAGCGCATTTCCCAGCATTCTGTCACGAAGTCATTGGCAGTGTCAGTGTTGGGAAACTGCATGGCTCAGATGTTTCTAAACCCTTTTAATCCATGACAAAGGCCTCCATTTACTGCTGTTTTTGTTTTCCTCCGCTGCCCTACAGCATGGCAGCCAGTGTGCTCGCCTGATAAGCAGTGAGCTGTGCAGATGAGGTTCTGTTTTCTTGTACACACCGCCATGCAACCTGCCAAGGCCCAAATGGGGGATGTGGCGTCGTTTTCCTTCCCCTCCCCGGGCAGTCAATGCCAATGGCACCTTGTACAGTGGTTCCTAAGCCAGATAACTTCAGAAGAACACACAACTAGTGTGTGTGTGTGTGTGTGTGTGTGTGTGTGTGTGTGTGTCCGTGTGTCCAAAACGTGACATTTATTTAGCATTATTTAATTTGAGGCATGCTTTCTCTGGGGCAAATGATTTTCCTTCTAATAAATTGAGAGGTAGCAAATTCACAAAGAAGAATAAAAAGGGAAAGAAAACACTCCTGTAACATGGATTTTTTTTTTTTTGAAAGGTTACATTTTTTTTTTTCTCTTTGCAAGTCAGAAAAGATTAGACTCTGGTGCTCCGGGAAACAATGGTGATATTTGCTACTCTTGACAAAAGAGGCCTGTGTGTGTCCAGGGGACTGTGACAAAGGGAACAAGAGACCTGTGGTATGAATGGTGCGGCCTAAGCTGGATTGGGAAGGAAATGCGTGGAGCAATTGACAGCCGCTTGACTCCTTGGCCTCAGGGACTCTCTCCACTGCCAAGCTTGGATGAAGGGTGAAGTCAGAGTTCATGGAAAGTGTCCTGAGCTGCTAGGAGCATATGATAAGGTCAGGTTCGCCATGCGCTAAGAAATGGTTGGGGTAGAGGGCGATTCAGAACATGGCAGAGAAGCCCAGTGGTTACGGCGGTTACCATGCACCGAGAGTCAAGCACACAGAAAGATGGAGACTTCTTTCTTGCATAAGAAGTAAATAACCGAGTTTAGATTAAAAGCTAAGAATCAGCAACACCCGTCATAAAAGACTGTATGGAAAGTGTGGACCCAAAGCAATATGGGATATTGGAGGGCCATAGCGTTAGGATTCATCCATGGGTCCAAGAAGCTCCTGTGAGGGCCTGAGTGTTGATATCCAGCACCCATGCGAAAAGAAAAGCACAGCGTCGTGCATTTGGAACCCCAACACTGGGGCTCAAACACAGGCAGAGACCCGAGCTATTGGCCTGCCAGCCTAGATGAATTGGTGAGTTCTGGGTTCAGTGAAAGACCTTGTCTCAAAAAAACAGGCTGGAGAAAGATGAAGGAAGGCATTCCACGTGAACTTCGAGCCTCTATGCTCACCCCCACACACATGTATGTGACCTGAGTGCACACATGTATACCCATATGAACATGTACATACACAGAAGACACATGTATATAAGTGAGTAGAGGGGAAATATTCACCCAGCTGTGGCATGCATCTTGTAAATGTTGGGGTGCGTCTTTTACACTCACCTTTGATTCCCAAAGGAGCTGAAACGATTTTTGAAAACTGCTTTAAATGCTTTATCTATACTGAAAATCAATATCGCTTTTTTTGTTCACAACGAGAGCTGAGCTTCGAAACTCTCAAGGCCTTTTCCCATGCTTCTCGGTTTTCAAATGATTAAAAGATATTATCTTCCTACAGCTAATAGAGGCCAGGGAGCTAGAGAGGGTGGGCTAACTCTGTCATGGAGATTTTCTTTTCCTAAGACTATGCCTTTAGCGGAGAACGGTCTCATTTTTCATTTCTCAAGTTCTCAGAAAAGAAAGCTTTTGCCTTTAATGTCACCTGTGCCACACGGCCCCTGGTACCTCCTACCCTCCAAGCACCGAGGGCAGAGCTAGCTAGCTCACCATGGTAACGATACAAATGTAGTTTCTTCCCAGACTTGGTGGTGGTGCGAGCTCATTTTCCAGCATACGTGCAGTGGTTGAGCCTAGATGAATGTCCAAACACCTGCTGGTGAGCTCTACAAGATGATGTTGGTCTTATACTCCTCTCCCTGCCCCGCCCCCATCCTGCAACACCCCACCCCCACCCCATTTACTGTCCATGACATCTCTCCCAACTTGAGCAATATCCCGAGAGGACTCCAACTCTGTCCAGTGTAACTGGCTGTTCAGAGGTTGTAACCTGAAAATCTGCTTCTCTCCTCTTGAAGCCACACCCAGGTATCTTTTCCCATCTCACCCAGGGCGCACTGCTGAGCGTCCTCCATTACATAACCCAGCATCTAATATCTAATATCTGAACTCAGTTTTTAGATCTTCCACTTCCCTCCGCCTCCTCCCTCCCTTCCTCCCTCTACTTCTCTTCTCCTGACAAACGTTAGTGACATCCTACTCTACACTAGGCACTCGTATTTAAGGAGCTAGATTACACTAGCACGCCAGGCAGACAAGGTCGCCTTTATACAACGTTTACTTTATACAGGGTGGAGACAGTAAACTCCTAAATAAACAAGAAGACTGCAGTGTCTAACGACAGACTGATGGGTAGTACGTGTGATGGGGAATGGTCTCTGGAGACTTCACATGGGTATTAGAGACACCCTCTCCGGGGAATACGTGATGGAAATGACTAGAGTTGGGGGAATGTGCCCCACGGTTGTCCAGAACATCCTAGTAAGGGAACCTGAATGCAGAGATGTTAGGAGAAAGATGAACTAAGGAGGTGTGACCTTTTCCTTTACCTGTGTGTGCCACAGTAACACGTGTTATATACAATGTTAGTAATACACACAATAAACATGTAACCTTAGGTGGAGGTCCCCGTTTATTACATGGTTACAAAGTTTTTCTCCTATAACCAGCTCTCCCTAGTAGATTGTTACCCAACCTCAGAGACCCTCCATTTATGTTTGGAAGCCATGAATAAGAAAAAGACCCAAAGTTCTCATATTTGATGGGGCAAAAAAAAGTCAGACTTCTAAATAATGCTAAGCCAATTCATTCTACAGCAGCTCCCTGGACCAAAAGATGCTGGAACCCAAGAGAGGAATTAATGCTCAGCTCATCAAGATTTACACCTAAGCACACGCCTAGCTCTTGACTTTTCCTCATTAACTTTTATGGCACAAAGTTCTGTTGGCTGCCCCCTCAAACAGAAATGACCCCTCATTTCCCATCATGCATTAACCAGCTTCCCCTAGCTCAGCCGAACACATCATAAAATTATTTTCGGTATGAGTGAGAAACACCTTTACATTTTATGACTCGTACAATAAAGAAACAAGAAAAATATGCAATTTATAAAATGATAATATGCTGTAATGTGGAGCTTTTAAGTTAATGGGACATACAGGGAAAGGTGTCATTAAGAAAGAGGGAGGGGGCGGAGGGGAAGGAGAAGAGGGAATACTTCATTATACACAATGCTGCAGATGACAGGAACCCAGAAGATACAGAAGACGCATACACTGTCATTCTGTTCCTCAGAATGAAATTTTCTGTATAAAAATCCCCCATCTAATAGCATCACTTTTGCACAGGGGAGGAAGGCCAGGTATCTGCCTGCCCGGGCTCCCCCACACCCCACCCCACAGGCAGAAGTCCAGGGAAGTGCAACCTGAAGAACCAGATTCACTCGAGCTGAGTCACCCAGGGGCGGCCTTGTGATGTATTAAATTAGCTTTTTAAAACTCTACATGGCACTGAATTTGTCAGGAGTCCCCAGAGAAACTTCCAGCAACTTGCAGCACAGGTATGAGCTGGAAAATGGGCTGAGAAGGGCCCACCAGCTGCGCCATAGTCTGGTTCCAGCATCAAGTGGAACGGTAATCTCTTAAGTACCCAGGCAACAAGGCTGGTGAACACCCTTAAACTCCTCTCCAACCTGGGGGCAAGGAAAGTGGTTATGGAGCCTGGCAAGCTTCCTCTGCATAGAACAGTTCATTGTAACCTGGCTACTGGAAGGTGGTAAGTCATGGATTCGTTGCCAGCTCTTACTATAAGAGCATGGCGCACTGGTTGCATGGAAGCAATGTTCTGTGGTAATAAACTACCTGGATCCCTGAGTTAGGGTCTCCCTCCCATAACTCTGGCGAAGTTACTGAAAGGAGCTGCTTCTTGGTTTTTCTCATGTATGCAGTGAGAACGTTAGTGACACGCACCATGTGGCAGTATAATGGAGATAACTGAGGTGGGTGACTATAGTGTTCAAGACCATGCTTGGTGAACACTGGGCTATTTTATTGGGAAAGGCTGTGGAAGCCCACGTCTTCACAAAACACCAACACCAGATGTGTCCTCAACTCCCAGAGAAATCTCTGTCTGTCTCCTCTCTGTCTCTGTCTCTCTGTCTCTGTCTCTCTGTCTCTGTCTCTCTGTCTCTCTGTCTCTGTCTCTCTGTCTCTCCCATCTCTCTGTCTCTGTCTCTCTGTCTCTCTCCACACACACACGCACGCCCACTTCTAGTGTGATATGTCCAGAGATGAAAAACATTTAGAACCAGAATATGAAAGAGGTAGCCTATGAGAAAGGCTTCAGGAAAAAAAAAAAAAAAAAACACTGCTCGTGAATCTTCAATATATTAAAATAGCTTCTTAAAATTCTACACTGCACTGTATTAGTCAGGATTCCCCAGAGAGAGAGAGAGAGTAGGAGGCACGCAGATGATATAGCTAAAGATATAAATAGACGGAGAAGGGGCAGGAACAGGAGCTGCAGGAATTGGTTCTTATGATTACTGAGACCCGGAACCCTGTGGTCCACAAGCTGGTGGACCCAGGAAGTGAGCATTATGGCATGATCCAGTGTGAGGCGTGAGGTGATGCTATGAGCCCTTCCCTGAGCCTGAAAGCGGAAGCAAGAGCTCCAAGGTCCCTGGTACAGCAAAATATGCGCAGGTCCCCTCCAGCTGAGAATTTACTTTCTCCTTTTTCATTTATGTTGGGATCTTTGAGAAACATCTCCTCTAGGATCGTCATAACAGATACCACCAGAAATAATGTTTTTACCAGCTATCTGGACAACCCTTTACCCAGTTATGCTGCTATGGACCATTAATTGGCATAAGTATTCTGTGGCTTTATGTCTCATCAGGTACAAGTGCTCCCCATTCTCTATGGCTTCTTAAAGCACGAGCAAGCCCTGCTGGCCAGCTATCCACTCACAAGGCTTTGAAAGAACCTCGCAGACACACCACATGGATGCTGTCTGCCAACACTTAGTCTGGATAAGGAGTGTGCATGCTTCAGAGCTGTCTCATAGCGCTGTCACCTGGGGATCCACATAAAGCAGGTTAGGTCAGAGTGCCTCTGGGTAATATGCGTGGCTGAAGCCTTCCCCAGTAGATCTGATCGGTGCAAATCGGACCCCAATAGACCGAACCTATGCTTTCCCCTTCCAAATGTAAACACTGAAGCTAGTGAAGGGATCTCCTCAAGGCGATGTGGAAGAACCAAGATTCACTTTTAAAAAAAGCATTTTTAATACAATCAAAATGCCATGGCTCAGTGAGAGATGATTGGAACCGGGCAGAATCCTTTTTATTAACCCTCTCTCTCCCTTTTCCCAAATTCAAATTTTTCACAATTTTGTATATGTATAAAGTATATTGTGATCATGTTCACCCCTCTAATCTCCCTTCTTCACAGCTAGCCCTTTTGTACTTTAATGTCTTTTGATGTGTGTGTGTGTATCTGTGTGTATATCTGTGTGTGTGTGTGTGTGTGTCTGTGTATGTTATTGTGTTTAACTAGGGTTACTTATATTAGCATGTGTTAGAACTATTTACAAAAGAATGAGCAACTTACTGGTGGCTACGCCACTGAAGGAATGCATTTCCCCATGGCAACCGAGAACTGCCAATCTAGCATGAGACCCTACCACATCCACAAAGGACCGTTGAAGGGCTTGGCCTTGGGTGGGTCTTGTGCAGGCAGCCACCCGTCAGAATTCTTTATCAAAGAAAGAAACACGTCATCAGCGTCCCCAGCCTTACCTACCCGTCAAGGTGACCAAGTGTCCCCTGCAAGTCTAGCACAGCACCCAGGCTCAGAAATAATTTCCAAACATCTGAACCACCATGCACATGAAGAGCCCATCCCACTGCATTCTGACGATTTAGCTCAGACTCTACTGTGCCAGGTTTTTCAGTCAGTTCTGACTTGAGTACAGCTCTGAGGCCTGCCTTACGGTGCACAGTTGATCAGTTACTGTAGTAGTAGTGTGTCGTCTCTAAATAGCAAAATGTGGGTTAAGAATGGTCAATAAATGGGCTTGGGGAGTCAGCATAGTGAGTACAGCACCTGCCACATACAAGCATTGGGACCCCAAACCCCAGGTAAAACTCAGCCACAGAAGTATTCTGTCATCCCAACACAGAAGAGGCAGAGATGGGTGGATCCCTGGTGCTTGCTGGCCAACCAGTGTAACTGAACAAACGAGGGGTCTGATCAGTGTCTCAAGAAATAAGGTGGAGAGCTATCAAGGAAGATATCAATATCAATATTTTCTCTTGACATGTATCTATCCCCCCCCACAGGCACAGATATGTGAATAAACCCACACAAACACACACAAATATCTGGTCTTCACATGTGCCCCCTATACATACATGGGCACAGACAGGTGCACAAACCCGTACGAATACATATGTAAACCATACACATGCATAAAGTGAGGAGGGCAAGAGGAATTGCTTGCGTAGATCTCACACAGTGCCCAAGGAGGGAGAAGGGTACAGACACATCATGTCCTCCTTCCAGGCTTGGGAAAGATTTTGAACGAAGTCTTCTGTGAATTAATTTTCCCTTGTTAGATGTCTACACAATCTTGGGTTTCTTTTTTCTTCAATATATTAACACTGTGTGTGTGTGTGTGTGTATGTGTGTTGTGTGTGTCTGTGTGTGCATGTGTGTTTGTGTGTGTGTTTATGTGTGTGTGCATGTGTGTGTTTATGTGTGTGTGCCTGTGTGTCTCTGTGTGTGTCTGTGTGTGTGAGTGTGTATGTGTGTCTGTGTCTCTGTGTGTGTGTCTGTGTGTGTGAGTGTGTATGTGTGTCTGTGTCTCTGTGTGTGTGTGCCTGTGTATGTGTCTGTGTGTGTGTTTATGTGTGTGTGAGTGTGTATGAGTGTGTGTGTGAGTGTGTGTGTGTCTATGTGTGTCCGTGTGTGTGTCTGTGTGTGTCTGTGTATGTGTGTGTCTGTGTGTTGCACACATTTATGTCTGTGGATACACACATACACATGTGGAGGCCAGAGGACAATATTAGGCGTTGGTCTTCCCCTACCACCCTGTTGGAGTCAAGGTCCAGGGTAGCTGGTCTGCAACTTCTGGCAAATCTCCTCTTCTCCCATTGAGTCCTGGGACTGCAGACAGCAGCACCATTTATCCAGTTTTGACTTTGACCTTGGGTCATTAGGTATGAGCAGAAAGTTCACACGGAGCCATCTCCTCAGCTGGAGACTTTTCAGGAGATCACCCAGTGTCCTGGCATACGTGAAGAGCATTTCACAAAGGGAATCGACCAACATCACTTGCCATAGCGTATCCATGGTCATCAGAGAGAGAAGAGCAGCTGGGCCTGAAGGAAAAGCTACTAACAGGTCACATGTTAATTTTTTTATCTATCTATCTATCTATCTATCTATCTATCTATCTATCTATTTATTTATCTATCCAGACGTGGTCTTGTTACACAGCACAGACTGGCCTGAAACTCTCCATCCTCCTGCCTCTACCACTTGAGTGCTGGGATTGCCATGTGATTCACTATGCGTGTCTTTCTTTCTTAATAATGAACAGTTCTCTCTGTTAAAGGATATCGGTTGTTTGGGTGATGTATATGTGACTGGGCTTCATGTTAAACTCAGGGACTCGGTGAACGAGACTGAAAGTCTGCAAGAGATAGTGTGTGTGCTGTGAGTTGAGCTCTGGTATTCTGGGCTCCCTCCCTTGATGCGGGCAGATGAATGATCAGTAATGACTTCGCAGGTTGCAGATGCAGTTCGATCAGCTCAGCTATCACTCACAAAGCCCTGGGTTTGGCCTCCAGCACTGCATAAAGCTGGGTGAGGTGGTACATGCCTATAATCTCTGTACTAGGCAGCTGGGGGATGAAGGATCAGAACTGTAGTCGTCCTTGGCTACATGATGTGTTTGAAGCCAGCCTTAGCTGCAGAGAGATACCCTATGTCAGTGCTACGATACATCATTATCATCGTCATCATTGACATCATCATCATCATCATCATAAAGTTTGTTCTAAGATTTTTCCAGCCAGATTTATACAAAACTAAACCGAACAAGTTGGTTACTGTGGTGCAGTCTAATGCATGGCCAGTGGAGTCTTTCTAGAACAATTGGATGGTGTGGTGCAGTCTAATCCATGGCCAATAGAGCCTTTCTAGAACAATTGGATGGGCTGGGGCAGCCACAGTTTTTTGCCTCTTACAATGACCTCCTGTTCGCTGCTGTCTGAACAGAGCTTCTTCCCCATCATCCCAGATCCCTGCTCTTCCAGGCTGCAGCCTTCTGGTAGAAATGCGCTGCCACATAAAAAAGTAAAAGGGCTTTTGCTGAAAGCCTTCCTTTATCTGCCTCCTAACCTCGCTTGCCATCTAAAAGAATCTCCACCAAGTTGATGTTTCCGTTCCTTTAATTCAGGATGACCCAGCCCCAGCCCAGCTGTCTCCAGAGCACAGGGAGTGTGTAAATGTTGCCAGTGTTCCGGCCTCTTTTCTTTCTTTGGGTCAGATGCAAGGCTGTCACAGTGTACGTTGTTATTTAAGGGAGACACTCAGATGTTTCCTTTCTGTGGCGGCAGAGATCTTTTTCAAGGGAGCCTCTTTATTCCTCTGACATTTCCACTCTTGAAAAGCTGACCCAGTTCCCGCAGCCTAACAAAAGCAGCACACAGGGAAAACAGATTCCCCTGAGGGACTGATAAACCCAGGTGAACTCTGGCCAACTGAGTTTCCCTTTGAGAACCAGGCTCGCTGCCAGGAAAGCTGAGGCAGCTAGAAGCATCTCAGGGATAATGTGGACAAATGAGGGTCTGCTCAGCTTTGAGCTCTCTCTCAGAATTTGTCTCTGATGTGAGTCTGTGGGGAGGGGGCGTTTCACCAATCTCAAACCCAAGTTCTCTCACACACCCACGATATCTCCCTCTCCCCCTCCCCTCCTCTCCCCCTCCCCCTCCCCCTCTCTCCTGCTGCAGTTGCTGCCAGTGTTTAGACATCTGATCTACCTGTAGACTCTTCCCCAACCTGAATTTCTGAGCCACTGAAATGGACCGGAACTTGCTATCTCATTCACCATTTGAACCAGCTTCTGGAGAAACTGCCACCATTTTAAGTTTAAAATCTAGAAACGAGAACGGGCTAAAGGGACAGCTGTCAGCTGTCCCATATAGCTCAAACAACGCCAACACCACAGCTACTGGGCTAACGGTTACTCAGAGAATTCAGAGTAGAAGTTGCATTTCTTCTGGACTCTGCTCACCACTCTTTCAGAAACTGTATTGACAAACAGCTCTGCACCCCCCACCCCACCCCCACCCCACTAAAACTAGGAAGATACTCAAGCCAGACTTCCTTTTTCTCTGTCTGGATTTTAGAACCATAATTGCTTTGTGCTTGGCCTACAGTTAATCTCTCTAAGGCCAAACAGGTTTTGGGTGGTGTGTGTGCAGAGGATGATAAATAAGTCTTATTTAGAATGTGTGTGTGTGTGCGTGTGTCTGTGTGTGTGTTGTGTGTCTGTGTGTGTGTGTGTGTCTGTCTGTCTGTCTGTCGACTAAACATGCAATAGGGATTCACAAAGCCAACTGGAACTGAGGTAGCATGGCAGCCCCTGGCCTCTGTGGAGCTGGCATGAAGCTAGCAAAGCTTCCCTTGTCACTTTGGGACGTGTGAGGGTCATAAGGGTCAGCCTCCTGACCTGGCTCAGGAAAGGTTCAAACCCGTCCCTCATGCATGGACATGAGCTCATGAACTTCCCTGCTCTGCCTTGGTGGAACAAGCTATGTGTCTTCCACACTGGAGGCACCTTTTACCTGTTTCTCGTCCAGGACTCACTTCTGTTCTTAGTGATGCTGTAAAACTCCCATGAAGGTCAGAGCTGTCTTTAGTATCCCAGTCCTTAGGACAATTCCTACAGACGCTTCCAGAAGCCATGTGTTGAATGATTAGATTAAAAACAAAACAAAACAAAACAAAACAAAAAAGGAAAGAAAACCCCAGATGCCAGAAGGCAATGATTTAAACAGAAAGGTTAGAAAATATAGTCAGAGGCTCGCCTGTCTACAATACCTTCCCTGTCTCAGGGTCACACTACTGCTTTCTCTGTACTCTTTCTTTAAAACCTCATGGTAAGACATGTGACATAGATGGCAGCATCATTCCTAGTTTCAGTTCAGTAAACAAAGGTACAAAGGAGTTAAATTACCTGTCCAGTAATCAGAACCCATATGTAACCATCTTTGTCGTGAGAGGGTTAAGGGTTGGCCTGAAATCTGGGAATTCACTATGAATTTGTACTCTAGATTAGAGTAGAGATGAAATATAGGGTCACCCTGGCAAAGTTTATTCTTCCTTAGCCTCAGTTTCCTTGTTTGCCACAGAAGGATGATAATAGTTTCCATGGCTTATTTCTATTGGATAAGACTATGATTATAACATCACGAACCCCTCCCCTGGTATAATAAGCACTTATGGAATAGTTATCGTAATGGTGAAATTCTGAGCATAGCCTTACTCTCTCTCCTACATTACTTATTTTTTTGTTTGTTTTAAAGATTTATTTATTATGTAAGTACACTGTAGCTGTTCAGACACACCAGAAGAGGGCATCAGATCCCTTTACAGATGGTTGTGAGCCACCATGTGGTTGCTGGGAAATGAACTCAGGACCTCTGGAAGAGCAGTCAGTGCTCTTAGCCGCTGAGCCATCTCTCCAGCCCTCCTACATTACTTCTGCAGTGTCCTTTTCTTCCAGTCTCAGTACCAAAGATCTGTGGGAGGGTCAAGGCCAAGGTCTAATAGACTATGAAAGGACAGCTTTCACATCTGAGCTGTCAGTGAGGACACTTAGCTATGAGATATTCTCTCGCCCTCTCTCTCCCAAATTAGCAGATATCCCAAGGCTTTGAGAACAAGAAAGAATATTTTTCTCTCCTTGGTGCCATAGGCAATAATCCAATAACAAACAATCAATAACATTAAAAGATGGGGCCAACTGAACTTACCCTGAAAGGCCAACATTGAACCAATAATCAACTACTGACATAGGTCAGATGATGGAACAGACATTAGTCAGCCGTAATATCTACAG
Source organism: Rattus norvegicus (assembly GCF_021556685.1). Taxonomy (NCBI): domain Eukaryota; kingdom Metazoa; phylum Chordata; class Mammalia; order Rodentia; family Muridae; genus Rattus; species Rattus norvegicus. The sequence goes on along the minus strand of NC_141550.1, from coordinate 16,272,594 downwards.
CTCTACCTTCAAAGAGGCAAGGGTCATACCAGGGAGCCCACCAATGCACAGGTTCCATTTGGAACAGTTAGCATTCTGTGTTGCAAGAACAATAGTAATAAAGGTATTGGAGAACAGACCGGGGTATGTGAAGAGCACAGGATGTCTCTCAGTTCTGGCCATCACTCCTCTCCGGTATATTTGTTTTACTGAGAGAGCATGGTTCTGGAAGAACCCTGTGATTTCCAACCTTGCCGAAAGGGGACTGGTGGCTAGAGGTACAAACCCTTTCCTCCAACTTCCTCGGCAACACAGTTGGTGTGGCCTGCACATGGAGGATGCTGGAGATACCAGCCAAGATGTGTATGGGTTTCCAAGGTGTTCCTTGACTGAACACCACCAGCATTACAGAGATGATCGTTTCCCCCCCACGATCTCCTTGACCATTTGTCTCAATCTACATAAATGTTCCCCATCCACTTTAAACACAAAATAAAAGTGAATGCTTAGTTCCAAAGGGGAGGAGGAGGAGGAAGAGGAAGAGGAGGAGGAGGAGGAAGAGGAGGAGGAGGAAGAGGAGGAGGAGGAAGAGGAGGAGGAGGAAGAGGAGGAGGAAGAAGGGGGAGGAGGAGGAGGAGGGAGGAGGAGGAGGAGGAGAAGGAGGAGGAGGAGGAGGAGGAGGAGGAGGAGGAGGAGGAGGAGGAGGAGGAGGAGAAGGACTAATAACATTTACAAATAGGATCAAGGTGGGATGAGGAGGTTCTCATTATGCATTCCCATGTGGGTCACGGAGAAATCAGACGGAGGTGCACAGGGGATGCTGTGTCATAAAAGGGTCCACCAGCGTCCATCAAAAAGAGTAATGTTGGCCAGGCTGCACGGGGTGGAGGAAGGAAAAAAGGCACATTCAAGGTCAGTGGGGACAAATCTAAAACTTACAAAGGGAACCAAGAAAACTTGTACCAAACATGAACAGGTTTTTAAATTTTATCTTTTTTTTTTAAAGGTATTTCTATATCTAGTTATATACCCAGAAGTGGGTGGGCATTTTCCTTCCCAAGACTACGAAACATCAAGACGATTAAAACTCCAATGCATCACAACCCCCTGGGTACCTCTTAGCCTCTAACACTTTGGTCTTTGCAAATGCAATGAACATTCTGGAGTTCGTTTCTTGAGTCTATTCCTATGCATGACTTTGCAACGGACGCCGTGGAGTTGCAGGAGACAACAGCGTCCTCTGAACACAGAGGCTGACACAAAAACTGTACCTACAGCTGAAGAAGAAGAAGAAAGAAAGAAAAAGCCTCGAGGACCATATAAATCAAACAGCGAGGAAGAACAACCCCCTAAGCCAGCGTGGGCTAAGTACTGCATATAAATCTTTGCATTACCGCAAACCTCCAAGGCACCGCAACTACCCTCAGGTGCTTTGGAACGATTCCAAAATGCGCAGTTTAGTTAAATGTGCCGATCCAGATGTCAAAATAAAATGAAAGCCTTTCCTGGACTCCAAACCAGAGGCTGCCTTAGCATCTCCACGTGGCTAAGTCACTTCTTCAAGCACTTAGTGCAGGGAGAGGGAACTGGCAATTTCAGAGAAGTTGGGAATAGCCTTACAAAACATTTGAGAGGAGGGATGAGTGCAGCAGAAACCTCTTCTAGGCTAGACTTAAAGAGCCTCTAGAAAGAAGAGGGACCTGATTTGAGCTAGGAGGCTGGATGGCAGTGTCGGGAGACCCCTGGACACTGGAACGGGACCTACAACTTTTCCAAAACTTCAGAGCATCTGCCCCGTACTTGTTCCGTTTTGCTACAGTCGCACGGTCTTCAGTAGAGTGCTTAACGTTGTTCGGCACAAAAGTACAGAGGTTGACTTTTATCCATTACAAAAAAAAATTTTGAAAATAACCGGGTGCCTTGTGGAAGGCAAAAGAAAGTTGAAATAATTTTTAAAAATTGCCAAAAAACGATGAAAGTCATAATCACATTTTATGAACTTTGTTCCTAAAGTGACATTAGTCTACATTTCCCAGTTTGGGGGTTTCTTTCTTTCTATCTTTCTTTCTTTTGTCACTGGAAGAAAAAAAAATCTGCTAGAAGTCAATGGTTAGATAAAATACTGCATAAACACGATAACAGGATGCGAACTACAGTGCACTGTGTACGGCACAGCATTTGTGGAATATGCACACTTGTGTGTGTGTGTGTGTGTGTGTGTGTGTGTGTGTGTGTGCGCGCGCGCGTGCGTGATTATATACCTTAGAGGGGGCTGGAGGTAGTGTCCCTGATCTGCTTCCCATCTCTCTTCCTTGAGGCAGGGTCTCTCACTGAACCTAGAGCTAGGCTGGAGGCCAGTTCTCCCCAACCATCTCCTGTTTCCATTACCCACAATGCTTGGGACATGAGCATGCGTATGGCCACATTTCGCTTTTTACACTGGGGTATAAACACAGGTCCCTCGTGCTTGTGAAGAAAGCTGTTACCCTGAGTCATCTCTCTCCAGACCCCCAGCTCCTTTATTTTAGGAACTGTTTTCAGAATTGAGGGGTTTCCCTAGGAGTCAACCCCAGAAAACTCTGTCCTTCACCGCAACTTTGTTGAGGGCAGCACAGTATGGCAGAGCTGTATCCTGACTCCCCAAGGAGAGAGGGAAGGGACAGGAACACACGGTGATGTGAAGTTAGGCTAACTCTGAGGCAGAATACCAACAGAGAGAAAATTGTGAAATCTGGACTGTTTCACTGAAAAGAAAGACAAGAGCAATATGAACGAGACAGTCCTGGAAATATGGGTGCAAAGCCCTAGGCTCACCCCTAAGTACTGACAAAAGAACCTAGGATAAAATTATGAACATAAGTTAACTGAAGCTTACTCCGATCTGTCCACTGAGGAACACCCCAGAACCCTATTTATTATTGGCTGCAAATATTTATTTACCCAGATCCCCTTTGGTAGTAAAACGTTCGCTGGACGGAAATGACAGCAGAATTCCAGTCTTCCGTTTCCTACCTGCTGAGCCTGCAGGTGTGGTCGTTTTTTAAACATGATATTTTTATTAATTCTTGGAGAATTCCATAATGCATGCATGTATTTTGATCATAATTCTCCCTAAGTACTCCCAGATCTATCTCCTATCCCCATTGCTTTATGTCTCTTTTATTTTTATAACCTACTGAATCCACTTGTGTTACCCACGCTCATGGGATGGGAACACCGACTCGATCATGGTCAATCTACCAGCAGCCACACCCTTAAAGAAAACTCACTACCCCCTAGAGCTGTCCTCATCTTTGGAGAAACCCTTTTAAAAAACCACCTAGGGGTTGGGGATTTAGCTCAGTGGTAGAGTGCTTGCCTAGCAAGCTCAAGGCCCTGGGTTCGGCCCCCAGCTCCGAAAAAAAGAAAAAATAAATTAAAAAAATAAAATAAAATAAAATAAAATAAATAAAAAACCACCTAACGGTGAGTTGAGATGAGCCTGTGTTTGGCAGAACATAACTTAAAGAAACCTAACTGTAAATTCTGGCTTTACCCACCTTGGAGGACTTCAGCTTTACTCCACACTCTACAAAGAATGGCTGCCAAGCAGTGATAGTGATTGTCTTGATATTATATAAATCCATGTTCAATTTACTAATTCATATTAAACTAATTAAACCCACTCACTAGATTTCAGCTTTCTAGTTTTGACAATGTAGAGTTGAATACTCATTATCATGCTCAGGCTAAGAATATATCCTTAACCACCACCACCCCATCCCTCCTGCTACCTTTGTACAGTCAATTAATCCCCTTCCCTAACCCAAGACCCTAGAATCTATCAACATGGTTTACATCACTATGGTATTGCATTTCTAGTACACCATATATAGAATTATACATTAGTTAGCTGTAGGTCTGGCTTCTCTCACTTAGCAAAGTGGGTCTGGCATTCATCAATATTGGGCTGTGTGAATCCAATAGTTCATCTGCTCTTATTGTTGAGTTCTATTTCATTTTAGGAAGGGATCACAGCGTGTTTATCCATCCATTTACTGAAGGAGACCATTCAGCTTTATTTGTCAAAAGCAATAAATCAGACAAGCATATGTTCTTAGCTAATGAATGGCATATGCCCTTGGGTACTATAACATCAAATGAAATTACATCTCCGTAAAATAAAATACCTGATAGATTGGGACATGGTGATCTTTTTCGTTTCCTTGGGAGTAAAGGGCCATGAGAAGAGATTGGGTTTATTCATGTAATTAAGCACAGAAATTCTCATACAACTCAAGAGACCTCCCAAGGAAGCAACCACTGCCAGGTGGAGAAAAGGTAGTCAGCAGAACATCAAGATGCCTCTGAGGACCACCGGCTATTTGGTCATGGACTATGACACCATTTATAAGGGAGACAAGATTGCGTCTTTAGAAGAAGGAGGTGACAGGCTATGTTGGAACTATTTTACATGAGCTCAGTAGAGTATGACAGAGATCAGAAAACGCAAACACCCACTCACCTACTGGTTAGTGAGTGAGTTCGGGTTAGTGAGATTCGCTAGGTTTTGGATAACCTGGTGGTATTCTCACAGAGCCAGGGAGACCATTGTAAACAGCTTATACCAGCTTTGAGTTGTGTGGAGGCACATCAGTTCTCCTGAAAATATGGGCTGTGTGAGGTCAGAGGTCATCACCTCTGACCATCCCGAACACCATCTAATCTTCCCTGATCTTTGTGGGCCGGCATCAGGATCAAGTGTACAGACTGGAAACTTCTCATGCTGCAAGATGACAAGGAACATTTTGGACAGCTCAGTTTAAGACAAACTCTCCTAGCTACTGAAGTCTTAATCTTCACTCAAAGAAAGTTGACTCTCCACAAACAAGTGTGTGTTATTGTTGAGAATTTCATAACGTGTGCATGTATTTTGATCATAATTCTCCCTAAGTACTCCCAGATCGATCTCCTATCCCCACTGCTTTACGTCTCTTTCGTTTTTATAACCCACTGAATCCACTTGTGCTACCCACACTCATGGGATGGAACCATGAGTTTTCTAAAGGTTTCAGAATGTAGACCTTGCCCTCGATGCTCTTCCTCCATAGAAAAAAAATGTCCTGGGTCTCAAAGCATCTCTGCAGAGAGCTACACGGACATCTTCCTTTGTGGGGGAGCTGTGTTCTCAATCTACAATGTTCTCTCCCAAGGCACAATATTCATAGAACATCTCAAAAAATACCCTCCTTAAGGGGTAAGATGGTCTTCACTGATATTCAGTACAGAACAAATTCTATTATTCATGCAACAAACACTAAATAAGGTTGTAGGATGGAGCAAATGTTGACCTCTGACCTCACACAGCCCATAGTTTCAGGAGAACTGATGTGCCTTCACACAACTCAAAGCTGGTATAAGCTGTTTACAATGGTCTCCCTGGCTCTGTGAGAATACCACCAGGTTGTCCAAAACCTAGTGAATCTTCAAGGTTAATGACCACTAGAAATTATTATTAAGACTTAAAATAGGGAGCTCAGAAATAAAAAGTGAAAAGATATTAAAGACATTTGATGTTTTTTTAAAAAGATGTTCCACTGTGCACCTGCTGAGAGGAACAGTAAAGACTTTTGTAGGTGGTGGCTTTTCTCCTGGATTTTACCAGATTCCTAAGAAGAAAAAGCAGCTTAAGAGAGAAGGTATCTTCTTCTTTGTCTCTTGGTTTAAGAAGATAGAGTTTGTCAGGGAAGGAAGACACGGAGGCACGAACAAACATAACCGAATCCATAGTCAGGAAGCAAAGAGAGACCATTGCTGGTCGGCTGGCTCCAGCCTCAACCCGGTTGGCTTCTGTGTGGACCCTCAGCAGAATGGAGACATGGTTCACCTTCACAGACGCACCCAGGGGCGTGCCTCGCCAGCATCCCAGGAGATTCTAAATCTAGCCAAGTGGCCAGTGAAGATAACCACCAAACCCACTCCCGTCCCTTTTCAAACAAGTGAATTTATAGAATTGGCACCTTACCATCCCAGAGTAGACAAAGACTCCGAAAGCCCGGGTCGCTCTTAAGAAGGCTAGAACAATTTCCCACATATTTCGTTTTCCTTCCTAGCCCTCTAGGGCCCCTGTTTACCCCTCAGTAAATCCCAGCTATGTTGGTTTTCTTCCAGTAACTCCAACGCCTAAAGTTCCATTCTGCACATGGATCTCCCAACAGGCTGTCAGCAGGACATAGAATGTTCTTTCCTACAGGTCTTCCTCCCTTTACCGAGCATCTCAAGTTCTTCCCCATTCCTTACTAAATATAAATTCAAGAAAGCAAAATATTACGCATTCGGTGCAATATGTCCCTCACCGGTTCCTGTACTTGAACAAATGATCCTCAAGGGGTGGCGCTGTTTTAGAGATCGTAGAAGAGTTTGCACATGGGGCCTAGCTGCCAAATACAAAACCTGGTCAAGGGTCTAGGAGCTCTGCAACCATAGGTGCCACCTATGGACAAGAGGAATCAGCAGTGAGAGGTTTCTACCGTAGTCTTCCTCTAATGGCTTGAAGCCTCCCAACAGCCATTAGCCTAATCTGGTTGCCCATCTCTTATAAAACTCCTGCCACTTCTTCTTCATCCCTTCTCCCCTGTGCCCTCACCTTCTCCTCGTGCCTGCTTCTCCTTCGCCCTCTCCCCCCACCCCTCTGCAGCGGCAAACCGACAGCTTTGTATATACTCAGCAAACATCCTGTCACTCAGTTAGACCCTAGCCTTTCTTCTAGACTTCTTAATCGAGTGGGGGCAGATACTGTTTCCTGAAACTAAGTGATTGGTCTAGGTCTCCTGTGTGTACTCTTCTTGTACACTATACTTTACCTTCCTGCATATCTCGTGCTTGAAATTAAAGAATTATTTAATTTTTAGTATGGGGCTGCCTTCCTCTCTAGATAGCAAACTCCTAGAAAGTGTGGCTTGGGTTATATTGTCAGCCCTTCGCATCATACCGGACATGTAATACATGCCGATGAGCACTGGTGAATGAATGAATGAATGAATGAATGAGCACACAGGTGGCTCTTCGTTCAAGTCTACCTTTTATTCATATTTAACTCAGTTTTGACTTGAGTTCCTCAGTTGTTCTAAGGAGATGGTGCGTTAATTCACACACTGATTTTGGAAATCAAATGGGATAATACATTTGGAAACACCTTCTGAACATTAAATGTTAGAAGCTAGTTTCCTCTGGGCTGCCAAGAAACGGAGTAAAGAAGACAGTCTAATATAGTGCGACAACTTTTACGAGTCCAACCAAAATAGACCTTTTTTTTTGTTTTAATATCGCATGCCCAGACAAGTTCACATAGATGAGACTAAGTTTTTCAATTCCAGAATCATCCTAGGAACTCCCGCATGTCCAAAATTCATAACACAGACACCAGAGAACAATACTAAATTATAGCAAAGCCATGGCACTGGTTTCTGTTTTTTGTTTTTGTTTTTGTTTTTTTGTTTTTTTTTACAGCCATCCAAGGTTAAATGAATGTCTACTGGGGCACATGGTGATGCTTGAATAACTCCAGAAATGGACTGGGGACACCTGAGTTTATAGCGCTCACAATCAGGACCCGGATATGCAGGTCAGGCAATACCTTTACTATGGAATCCAAGGAGATGGTGTCTACTCCTAGAGTACAACAGAAACTCTGGCTCACCTGCTGAGCATGCCAGGTTGAATTGTGCAGGGAGAAGGACAAGTAGTCATCAACCTTAGCTCCTGAGGGAGGAGCCACACTTCCTTAGTCTCTCCTATCTTTTTCCATGAAAATAACTAGGGTTCCCTTTGACCCGAATCCCCTGCTACTTGTTTTGAAGGCTAGCTGAGGGAACAGAGCACCAATAAGAAGCGAAAACAAAGAATCTTTATCTGTAGGAAGAGATGAGAAACCTAGAAACAAAGGAGAACTGGGCGGGCTCGCAGAATAATTAGACATTCCCAAACGCCGCCGCAGTGGGCAAACGAAACAAAACGTAGACCGTGTGTGAAAGTCAAGCGTGGGGTTTAGAAAATACAGCTGGAAGATCACGCAGATTTTGACCATCCAAACCAAATTTGATTATCATGTCTGCTCCGCTCTTCTATTTCTGCAGCTGAAAGGCTGTTATTAGGTCTTCTCCCTCATCTCCAGGCAATGCCTTCATAAAACATTCCAAAAGGTAAACATTAGCTTTAGGCGGTTGATCGCTGCTCTCCCAGAACACTGTGTTCTGGCCTGTTTCTCTCCACATCCTTTAAGGTAAAAAGGAAGGCAGTCACGCAGCTCTGCCTCAGGGACTGTCCCCCCACCCCAGCCTCCTCCCCAGCACTGTTGGGTCCTCATGGTGCTGAAATCCATCTCATTCTTGTTACATAGACAGCCATATTGCCAAGCAAATATAAACAGTGCACCCATCATAACTGAAATACAAAACACTCAGACGCTCAACGTTCCTTTTTTAAAAGAAACTATAATAAAGATTTATTTAAAGAGTATAATTATATAACAATTTAAAATGCAAGGATGATTTTTAAATGCAGTGTAAATATCTTTTCATGCTTTTTGTTCGCTAACCTGATGTTTCTCTTAGCAGGTATCTATTTATTGAACATGCCCCCACCCCAATTAGTCCTCTTTGTCCCCCTAGACAATTTCATTTCAACTTTCGTTTGCTACTTATTCAGGAATTTATGTGACCATATAGAACCTAGGAACCACAATTGTGAGAAAAATACAGTATCGTTCTGAATCTAGCTTCATTCACTTAATGAAATTAACTCTGTGTGCATCTATTCTCCTAAAAATGACACAACCTTAGGTTTCCCTTATGGGAACATGATTCTACTGTGTATATGCTGGGCTGTCCTTACCAATGTCTCGGTTGTTGATCACATAAGTCTGTCAATGTATAAATGTCTCTCCGACATGTTGATTTGGAGTCCTTCAAATAAACACCCAGGAGTCTTCATGACTGTTAGCTGGTCATACCGTAGACCTCATTCTGGTATTGGAAGAAGCTCCACACTGATTTGCATAGAGACGGGACTGCCTTACAGCCCCACACATAGAATGGTTCCATTTGCCCATATCTACTACATTGTTTTCCTCCACACTGATTGCTAAACTTGGGGAAGTATTCTTGCTTTGTTTAACAAGGAATTTTCAGCTAGGGCTCTTTTTAAATAAAGGTCTTCCCTCTCCCCCCTGCTAGTTTAGCATGTGAATTGGGAGGACTAGCTATGAAAGTCTGTGAAGGAGGTCAACAGAGTCCTGCCCAACAGAAGAAAGCTTGTTAGGGCCTCTGGTGTCTGTGAGGTTGACACTCTTATTGACACTGTAATCCCAGGTGTGAGTGTGCACACCCGTAATCCCAGGTGTGAGGGTGTACACTGTAATCCCAGGTGTGAGTGTGCACACCTGTAATCCCAGGTGTGAGAGTACACACTATAATCCCAGGTGTGAGGGTGTACACTGTAATCCCAGGTGTGAATGTACACACCTGTAATCCCAGGTAGGAGAGTGCAAGCCTGTAATCCCAGCACTCAGAAGACTGAGATAGAAAGATGGAAAGCTCCAGGCTAGCCAGACTACATAGTGAGAACATATGCCACAAACAATAACCCAAAGAGCTCCGTGAATGGAAGTTGTATTGCCTTGCTTAAATTCCCTTTCATCTGCACCTCTAATCAAAACAAACATGGAAAATATGAAGAAGAGCAGAGTTCAGGGCAGCGGCTGTAACTGCTCTACCCTGAGGCCAAACTCGTTTTCACATAAATGAAACATTTTGAAAGATCTTATATTGCATATCGACTCACGATCTCTTTTGTGGGTGAGTATATCCATGTACAAATTATTTAGACTTTCTTGCTAGCTGTTCCCATTAGATATTAGATACTATTTCACATAACCACAGCTCTTTGCACCACCAATGAACTTGCTATTTGGACCAGTTGGCCTTTCATTTAGTCATTCAGCTAACACTGACAAGTGCCTCGTCTCACTAGCCTCAATGTGGAAGCCAAAAGGACCCAAGACCCAAAAGCAGACTTTTATAGTTAAGGGATTCTTCTTTTCCAAATAATAATAATAATCATAATCATAATAGGAGGAAGAGGAGGGAGAGGGGAGGAGGAGGAGAACGAGGGGAGGGGAAGGAGGAGGAAGAGGGGAGGGGAAGGAGGAGGAGAATGAGGGGAGGGGAAGGAGGAGGAAGAGGGGAGGGGAAGGAGGAGGAGGAAGAGGGGAAGGGGAAGGAGAGGGGGAAGAGGGGAGGGAGGAGGAGGAAGAGGGGAAGAGGAGGGGAGAGGTAAGAGGGGAGGGAGAGGAGAAAAGGAAGAGGAAGAGGAGGAGGAAGAGGAGGAGGAAGAAGAGGAGGAGAAGGAGGAGAAGGAGGAGGAAGAGGAGGAAGAGGTGGAGGAGGAGGAAGAGGAGGAGGAGGAGGAGGAGGAGGAGGAGGAGGAAGAAGAAGAAGAAGAAGAAGAAGAAGAAGAAGAAGAAGAAGAAGAAGAAGAAGAAGAAGAAGAAGAAGAAGAAGAAGAAGCACGAAGTTCAAAGATCTCATGAAAAGCTTTAACGAAGGGGTAAATGTGAAACCCAGGCTTCATTCTTCCCCCGAATTTCTACATATAAGGAAAGTATAGTATGACGGTGTGGATGGTTTCAGCCATCATCTTACTAAACATCATTGTGCTTGCTCTAAGTCACCAATAGTAAGTGCTAAGGCAAGTATATAGCCCATCTGTCTTTGAGCCCTCCTTGGAGACCATGGCCAAAATCTTGGGAAACTGGAAGACCAAGTAGGCCTTGGGGAGCTATGGAATTTTATTCTGGCATTCGAAGAGGGCATCTTTATTAAGCATGGTTTTATTTTCATCCCAGCCACCTATGAATCCAATTTTAAGAAAACAAATGTTCTTGGCACTGGTCTGTCCTGCCTGAGCCCATTGCTGCTCTGCTTTCCCACTGAGACAGCCAAGCAATCAAGAGATCAATACCTCCAAATGGTGCTTCCTCAGCCGCGCTTCCTCCCTGCGTACGTCTAATGCTCTCCCGAGAAGACAGATGGACACCGTCTGCAGGACCCTGCTTACTGGAGAGAAACCGTCTTTGAAAACTTTTGACAACCAGCGGGGCGGCACGTCTGCTTCTATTTAAATGAGCTCATTAGAGTTAATATTTCTGTGACTTCCAACCAGTTGTTCAATCATTTCTCAAGTGTGATATGTTTTAATCAAAAACGAAACACTTTAGGACATAGCTTCTGTTGAAACCCTGTTTTAGCTACATCCTTTCCGGAGCAAATTTTTCTGGAGTAAGGCTTTTTTCTTTTTTGGAAATAGGGGAGAGGGGGCTTGTGATGTTCCATTGTTAGAACAGAGGCGAATGAAACAGCCAACAGGCCCCAAGTTATTTGAAGAATAACCTCTGTGCTGGTTGTAGTGTCCATATATCCCAGCACTCGGTCAAGGCGCGGGTGGGATGGAAAGTTTAGGAGTTCAAGGCCATCCTCAGCTACACAGCAAGGACAAAGGCAGCCTGGAATGCATGAAATCCTGTCTCCAAAACACCAGAAAAGAAGGAAAACAGCAAACCATTGGCATGTTGTCCCTTTCTAACCTGCCTGTGTCTGCTTCTCCGATAAGGCCTTTTCTGGTCCAGCTTAAAAGATTTAATTTTATCGACTACTTTAAAAAATAGAGTCAACTTGCTCTGTCTGAAATTTTATTGAACAAAATAATCTAGTACACCCCATTTCTGATTTTACCAGGGTGGGGGGAGGAGGAGCAGTGGGGGAGTGGGAGGGGGGGTCAGTATCTGGAATGATGAGAGGCATATGACAATGGTCTGTGAGCAGAAAGGTCAGATGACAACCAAGACAATTATCCCCGACAGGAAATGTCAAAAGTGACACCTTTTGAAAAACAGAGATTTCTCCTTGCTGCACGATTCTGGGGCGTTTTTTTTTTTTTTTTTTTTTTTTTTTGATCCTGCCAATTGAGGCAACCCTGCTGATGGCATTAGTGCAAATTTACTCAGCACACACTCACGTCTTGTTTCAAGGGACAGTCCTGGGGTTTAGCATCTGGGGGGATATTTGTCGTGACATAGGGACCTGAGGACATGGATATAAATGAAAGCCAGGAGCCACAGAGGAGGAAAGCCATCCTTACAGCTCATTTTCTAGAGCAAGGAAGCTCATGGCTGTGCTGAAATTGTGGCACTAACCCGATGCCTGCACACAGTTCTGGGAGCCACCAGTAGTCCTCAGAAATACCCCAGAGATGACCCAATTCCCTGGGCTCGCATGCCAGTCCTGGAATCCTAACTTGGCTTCCTGATAAAAGAAGGGAATATATTGATCGAGCAACACAAACCTGGCTTTCACCGTGGCAGAAATTAGGACGTGTTATAAATTAACATTGAGATACGGCTCCATTCGGGAGGAGTCCGGTGAGCACTGGAGAAAGCATTGATACACTGGCCTGAATCGCTTAGACAGTGATGTCCAGCTTAAACTGGTAACACCCTGCCTATCGGATTGGCAGTGCTGGGCCCAAAGTATTATCACGGGCCTGAACCATCACTCAAGAAAGATTAAACAATGTTAAGTGAAAATTGTGTTGTGTTTTATTACTTTAAAAGTGTGATTAAGGGGCTGGAGAGATGGCTCAGTGGTTAAGAACACCGACTGCAGGGGTTGGGGATTTAGCTCAGTGGTAGAGCGCTTGCCTAGGAAGTGCAAGGCCCTGGGTTCGGTCCCCAGCTCCGAAAAAAAAGAACCAAAAAAAAAAAAAAAAAAAAAAAACCACCGACTGCTCTTCCAGAGGTCCTGAGTTCAATTCCCAGCAACCACATGGTGGCTCACAACATCTATGGGATCTGGTGTGTCTGAAGACAGCTACGGTGTACTTGTATACATAAATTAAATAAATAACTCTTAAAAAAAAAAACAAAAGTGTGATTAAGTTAGTGCTAACACCTGATGCTATTGAGTATAGGCCAAACACCACGAACTTCTTTAAGTGATTGTGTGTGTGTGTGTGTGTGTGTGTGTGTGTGTTTATTTTTAGTTCCTACCATATCCCCAAAAGTATCCCTATGTCATAGATGAAGTAAGGAGAGAACAGAGGATGTTCTCAGTCAGTAAAAGGGACAGAGTTTACACTCTGGGCCTAGAACGTAGCTCAGTTACGGAGTGCATGCTTAGCCTGCACGAGGCCCTGCAAAGGCTCGCCAGTACTATATAAGATGAACTGAGGGTGCACATGAATAATCCCAGCCCCGGGAGGTCCAGGCAGGAGGGTTGGTTCACAATCATCCCTAGCTACATAGCAAGTTCAAAGCCACCCCCAGCCACAAGAGGCCATACTGAAAGGAAAGAAAGAAGCAGAGGACACGAACTCTGATGGCTTCAGTATTCTGTCCCTTACATGGACCATTGGACAGATGCTTGTAGGTGAGGAATTTTTTCAAAAATAAAATAATGTCTTTGTTATTCCTTGAGGATTTTATACAATACATTTTGATCACACGCATGCATGGTAGATACCATTAGCCAACCACGCTAGACTGCCTTTAAATCAACTCCTCTCGAAACGCCTCTCTCACGCCTTATCTTCCTGCTTTGACTTTGATAGTTTGGAATAGACCTTCCTTGGAGACTCCTGTGTGTCTGAGGTCAGGGTTTTCGCATGTGGTACAAACGCACCTTCTCAGACCAAGCTCTTGACTTCCAGTCAGAAGTTTCCAGTGAGTAATCAAATACCTTGCAATGCAAAGACCACGGCTGGGCTTGGGCTCGAGAAGGCGGGAGCAGCCGGGGCCCCAGGTGGAGCTGTTTGTCTTTCAGTGTGGATACTGAGACTACACGGCTGGCAGCTCTCACCAACTGTATCATTTTTCTTCTTTGCCAATTATTGACTGTGGGGTGTTAAACAAAAGCTTTCTATCCTCACAAACATACAATTAAAACACAGGTGTGTTTGTCTCGTTGGACTCTTTTGCCACGGAAATGCTAAACTGTTACTCAAGTGAGGTCATGTAACTCTCTGTGGTGCTGAGGGAGAGAGGTGGGGAGATAGGATGCCCTTTCAAGGGACACCTGCAGAAAGGAGTGTTTAAAACAGGTGCTCAGCCATGGCGCCACACAAGTGGTGACCTTCCCTACGGGGAGGATCACACAGGCCAGGTCAAGCTTAGACGGGGCAAACGCCAATTGGTTTCTAATTGCTACGACTCATGGGTCCAAGCAGTAATGGCACCAGGTTGGTAAGGTGCAGAGGAAAGCTTGGTATCAGTTCTCCCAAAGGAACTAAATATCTTTCACAGCACATCGATCTATTCATATAAATGTGTTCTACTGGAGCCAACTGTGTTCCAAGCACTGAAGGGGCTACTCTTCTCTAACTGTCCAGGGGACAGTCACACAGGAATCCAGGTTTCAACCAGCCCCACCCCCACCACCAGAAAAAGTGGCAGCGAGTGTCAGAAAAACAAGACAAGGTGGACAGCTGAGGGTGGGAAGAGACCAGAGCGTGGTCACTCCAGGAACATCTGCAAAGATGACAGGGCCACTGGCAAGACTTGGAGTCTGCAAGGTTAAAGAGGAGATAGGAGGCTGATCCTAAAGCAGCCATTGGCTCTCTGCAAGGGGCTCCTCACCTTGTTGCAAGGCAATAGAGGCACATCGTTCACTCTCCAGCTCTGATTAGAGATGGCCTCGCACTTTAACTCCTGAGGCAGGAGAGGAGGCAGGGCAGAGGGCATGGTCACAATTAGTATGAGATGAATTTCTCACACCAGATTAACTTTTCTTTGTATTCCATTATTTGCATGCATTTAGTTTCTGTGTGTGTCTATGTGTGTGTCTCTCTGTGTGTGCATGCGTGTGTATGTGTATGTGGGTGTCTGTGTTAGAGACATAGCTTCATATCTCCGAATAAATCTGACTTCTATTCTGATTTTCACAAATCTTGGTTATGTGTGAAGATTGACTTAATTGCCAATTTGACATCATCTAGAATCACCTGGCCAGGGAGTCCCAATGAGGGCTCATCCGGGTTAGGATTATTTTGATCATGTTAGCAGATATGGGAAATCCTGCCCACTGTTGGCGGCACCATTCCCTAGGAAGGGGATCTGGACTATTCATGAGTAGAGATGGCAGTGAAGCACAAACACGCACACACATTGATCTATTGCTCGCTACCCTTGACTGTGGATGTGATGTGACCAGCTGCCTCAAGTCCCCATTGCCTTGACAACCCTGCAGTGATGAGCGTACCAGAATTGCGACGTTTGTCCCAGTAATAGAAAGGGAAGCCAAAGCAGGATATAACCAGCCACGGAAAGCTACTAAACATCTTAAACAACTAATTTCTTTTACATTTTATGAGTAAATAGATGTTATTTTTAGTAAGCTAGCTTGTCCTAAGTCTGCTGTGAGGATTAGGTAGATATGTGTTAGTCAATCTATAGTAGTGACTCCATAAATGCAAGGCATTGTACTAATTAGCAGTGGTCATGACATCTGAGAAATGACTCAGAAAGTATAAAATCCACCTCCCCACCACCACCCCAACAACAAGAGGACCTTGCTGGGGTACAAGCTCAGAGGCTGCCAGATGCCAGTTGTGGCTGTGGAACTCTAAATGAAGTGTAAGGACCACCACTCTCATCTTGCAATGGTAGTGAGTTCTAGGACCACCACTGCACAGCCTCTGGATTCCACTGAGCCCCAGAAGCATCTCAGATGGTCCTGTCAGTGTTGCTTGGATCCCAATCCTCATCTTAGCTGAACTCCATGGAAAACACCCTGACACCGACAGGTGAACTCAAGCTACTGAGTGTAAACAAGAATCTAGTGACCTTGTGCAGTGGGAAAAGACACACTAATTTGTAGCCTGGAAACTCAAATAGTTTTGTACTTCATGGCAGAATTATTTTTTCCTTAGATTGTTTTAATTGATTTGTTTGTTTGTTTGTTTGTTTGTTTGTTTGTTTCACTCTTCCACCCCCACCCCAGCCCCTGAACCCATGTTGAATGACTGGCCCAGAGATATTCCACTCTCAACTTAATCCTCTAAATTGGAGGAGCCTGGCTGCTCCTTACTCTTGGCTTGCGTGGAGAGTGCAGCCTCTGAGCTCAACCCCAGACTGTGTTTCTTTCCTTGTTCTGCTAGAAACACTTGGCTGTGTTCAGGCTTAGAGGCTGGACTAACATAAAGAGGTGTGGGTTTGGACAAATGATAGAATGGCAAGCTTGTATCAGAAAGAACCCTGGTTCTCACCATCTAGAAGGTAGAGTGCCCTTGAGTTGAAAGCAGGTGATGTTAATGAGCTCAAGTCCACTGTAGAACATCTTAATCCCTTGGGGGCTTTAATCAAAGGAACATCATACCTGGTCCCAGAGATGATGGAAGGGGATGGATGATGGGTGCTGCCATTGGAACCCACTCTCCTTCCCTGTTCCTGCTTCTCCTCCCTCCCTTTTTCCTTCCTTCCTTCCTTCCTTCCTCCCTTCCTCTCCTCCTTCTCTCCCCTCCTTCCTTCCTCCCTTCCTTCCTTTCCTCCCTCTCTCCCCTTCTTCCTTCCTTCTTTTCATTTCTAAAATTATCTCCACAGGTAAGATTAGCGGTAGGATGTTATTTAGTCAAAAAAACAAAAAAACAAAACAAAAACCCACTGCATAATGCACCACGCCTTTAAATTTTTTAACATCTATTAAATTAAAATCAAGGAAATTGACAAGGATCGGATGAAAGAAGACAACAGCACCTCTAGCTCATGCCAACTAAAAATAAGAATTATTAATGAAGCCCGGCTTTCTTCTGCTGTGCACATTAATTATTTATGATAATAATACTCTGCACTGCCATATTAAGGAATTTCCTTTACCCAGCTTCCCAGAAAACTCTATCTTCTGGGGGGGAGTGGGAGGGAGGGGGAGGGAACCTCAACGTGTTAAGCCAACAAAAGAATCCATTCCTCTCTGTGTATTTATTATACCGCAAGATGAATATAGTCTTGGGTTATTAAACTGGAATGAAAAACACATCTTATTAGGACTTACATGGTGATTTTTATTCTCACTAGTTTCATATAAACTTAATGGTGCAGCCTGCATTTTCATGCTCATCTATTTTAAAATGGTGCCTGGAGCAAAAAAAAAAAAAAAAACAGAAAAGGCTCCCATTAATGCCAGTTTGGTATTTCAAATACAATTTGATGTAATTTACTTCAAATATATGTGAACAGAGAAGGATAAGACCAAACGCATTTTCTTGATTCGAATGTGGGTTAGCTCACAGCCATGATTTGTTAAAACCTAAGTTTGGGGCTATTTTTGAAAAAAAAAAAAAAAAGGAGTAAAGACCAAAAAGTCGTTTAGCTATAGACCCCTAGGAGAATAAAGGAATGGATGGCCGCTCATTTTCAGGGTGTATCGGGGTTGGTGCTGAGCTTCATGAGAAAGGGATCGCTTTAATTTTATCTTTGACTTTAATATTTATCAATCATAAGCGAATAACTGTGTCTTCTCCAGTGAGATGCCCAGTTACTGTATCTGTGTGATGTAGCTTCAGGCGCCTAATTGTGTCGACAGAAAACGTGTAGCTTGTGGGGGATTGGTTTGGGTTAAGCTTGGCAGGTAGATATTAAATAAGTGCTTAGATTTCCCCATCTTTAACTTTTCACACAATGGTTTCTGGATGAGGGTTATTTAAAAGAATGGCTTTAAATATTGACAGCTGCTTCGAGCAACCACTGACTCTCAGAAGGTGAGCTTGGGGTTGCAGGGATGGGAAGACGGTTTGGCGGTTAAAGCCCTTGTTACACAAACTCGAGGATCCAAGTTCAAGTCCCCAGGAGCCACAGAAAGCTGGGTGTGGTGTTCACAATTCTGGGGCGCCCATGGCAATCTGGGAGGATGGCGGGAGCTGAAGGTCCAGCCAGCACAGCATACACAAATACCACAGCAAATTACAAACAAGACACCCTGCCTCACAAGGTGGAACTTGAGAATGGATGCCTAAGATTGTCCTTTGACCCCACATGCGTGCGTGAATACATATACACACACACAGACACACAGACACACACACACACACACAGAGTTGCTGGGGGAACTGTAGGTATGGCTCAGTGGTGGGTACCTTATATAGTACGCATAAGGCCATGGGTTCAATCTCCAGTGCGTAAAAAAATAAAAGAAGGAGAAGAGGGGAGGAGGAGAAGGAGTAGCTGTACCCTCTTCTCTCCATGTTCAATGTCTTTACTATTTTTCCCCAGCCCCTGCCCTAGTGCATCCCTCTCCATGGGAGGCTGGGTTGAATATCACTAATAATATTGACAAAGGGATCTTGAGAGCTGTCATCCATGGTTCTTCCCCTATAAGGACACTATTGAAGAGGATTTCTGAGCCATTGCTAATTTACTGAAACATGCACACACACACACACACACACACACACACACACACACACACACACACACTCATCTAGCCAGTTTATCTTTACTCTGCTACTTCCTGTTCAAAGAGTCAATCATTGCCTATGAATACTAAAGTGTCCCCTCTACGTAAGCCACTGAAAGAGCAGTGCCCAACAGTAGAGTCCCTGCTGACTTATCATGGTACCTGTCTATGACTGACAGATGTCACATAGTTGATAATGCAGGCCACCATTTTTCCATTCCTGTTTCTTAGAGAGAAGGTAAGGGCTTGTAGGGAGAAAAAAAAAGAGAGAGGATAGACCAACCATGCTGCCACCAAAACCAGCCACAAGCCATTCATCCTTCTCTTCCTGGTGTGCATGGGGAAGCCATGTGGTTATGAAGTCACTGGACTTGCTAGGGGCAGAGGGGAACCAGCCTTATTTTTCCCGAGGGGGCTGGGCAAATGATAGGAGGAGAAATGGTGACTAGGATGAAAGAAACCTAGGAAACATTACATGTGTGACCCACATGGGACGCAGCCCCCAGGAGTAGGAGGCAGAAGTCAACCAGGCCTCCAGAACCCTTCTAGAACATGATCATCATCAACATTTAAGAGTTTACGGCATTCACCATGAGAAGGACTGCCACCCCTCAGTTATGACTTGGCCCCACCCCATGTACAGATCTTTGTTGTTGAAAACTCTGGCACACACTTATTCTAATTTTTAAGGGTTCCTGTGTTTTATTTTATTTATTTTTATGGTCATGTGTGCCATAAATTACCAATGCCTTTGGCACCCACCTGAATCAAGCTGTATTCCTCAAACATGTCTTCCACAGAAGAATAGGGGCTAGCTAGCTCTTACCTTTCATGATGATGATAGGCGAACAGAAAATCCATGTGTCCATATCCTGGCTATGAAAAAAATTAGTGATACTTTCCCTTAATACTTCACTGTTAGGATTCAGAGAGAGTAGGTCATCTCTCATGGTTGGGATCAGGGAAGAATCCAGACAGGACGGAAGGCATTGTGTCTGGGTAGCATTTCATCTTCAAAGATGGGAGAAAGTCATTAGCAGGGGGAAATGACAGCAGAGGGAGCTCAGAGTCAACATGCTCAGTTGTTTGCTCATCTTTGTTGTCTCGGTGCCTTGCAAAAAGTAGACATGTCAACATCATGTCAACATCGAATCAGTACTGCGTGAGGACACCAGCGCGAATGTGTTGTTACTGGGACCTCTTTTGTGTAGGCTTGAGCGCTGGACTTATTCTTAGCATTCTCTCGTGGAAGAATACACTAGAGCCACCCTTTCAGTTGATGAGTTGGGCACTCTTGGTTTGACAGTTTGAATGTGAAATGTCCCCCACAGGCTTACGTACTTTAACACTTGGTTCCCAGTAGGTGGCGCTGTGTCGGGGAGGGTGTGGAACCTCAGAGATTGTAGCCTGCCTAGCAGACTGGGTCCTGCTGACAGCCCCTGAGAGTGATATCCGCTCCGTTTCCATCTCGATCCCTCTGCTTTCCTGGTTATGCATGGAGTGAGGTACTCCACAGGCTGACTTTCACTGCCGTTAACTCCACCGTGCCTCGCCACTGTGATGGACTCTCCTCCCGGGACATAAAGCTGAAGTAAACCTCCCTCCACTCAACGTTGTTTCCATTACGTGTTTTGTCAATGTAACAAGACATAACTATACATTTGGGAAAGGAGGATGGGAGAATTGGGAAAACTGGAGGTGGGCATCAGACTTTTATCCAAGTTAGAGTCATTAAAACGGGGTGAACAATAGAGTAAGAACGATCAGGGATTGAAAACACCTAGTTGTGAGGAGCGAGTGAAAGGAGGGAGTCCACCATTTTGATTGGGGTGGGCATTAAGAAGCATTATGTTAAGCTGCAGAGATGGCTCAGTGGTTAAGAGCACTGACTGCTCTTCCAGAGGTCCTGAGTTCAAATCCCAGCAACCACATGGTGGCTCACAACCATCTGTAATAGGATCTGATGCCCTCTCCTGATGTGTCTGAAGACAGCTACAGTGTACTTACATATAATAAATAAATTTTTTTTAAAAAAGCACATGTCTAAAGATATGTGTAGACTCTGCTCTTAACATACTCAGTCTACAAATGGGGAAAAAAGGGACCGTCAGTGACAGTGTCTCACTATGGGCAACCCCCTTACAGCACACCTTGTTCTACAGTCTGTGGGAGGCAATGGCTTTAAACTGTCACTCCATACTCATCTCTTTAGGTCCCCAGGGGTACGGGCCGAGCCAGAGAGCCAGCACGGCTCCTTTGCTCCTAATCAAGGAAACCACACAGCAAGCCTGGTATCAAGACTCCAAGCCAGTAAGTAGCCAGTTGAAGAGGCTGTTACTGTGGTTTAGGCCATTAGCTAATTGTCATCGCCGCACCAGAGGTCGGTTTTTCCTTTTCCTGATTATCTGACCCTCCATCTGGGTTCTCATCAGAGTCACCTGAAGAAGTGCTTGGCGATGAAAATCCCCCTGGTATCACTTAAAAATTCTGAATGGGTCCAGGAATCCGGGTCTGAGAAACAGGGGCTGATTTCTTCCCCAGCCCTCACTCCTCAGAGGGAGTCACAGCCCAGGTGCCCGTGACTCTGCACCCATCCCCTGTCAAACATCCTGTATCCTCTCAGCACAGAGGCTCAGTTTGCCTGCGGTGGAATGGATCAGCGTGTGGCACGGACTCATCTGGGTGACTGAGTCCCAAGAACACAGCCATGACCTAACTTTCCTGTGGACTTGCCAAAGATACTGGAAGCCAGAGCAAGTTTTTATTTCCATTTTTGGTAAGAAAGGGCTCTCTCCATCTGTGATTTGTATTAATGAGTTGCTGTGTTGTTTAATTCAAATAACAAATCATGTGTTTGTCCCGGTTAAATTGTATTTTGTTCTTGGTTTACGTTTTAAGAATCTAATTCATTCCCCCAGCTCTGCTGCCCTCTGAATTTGTAAACAATCCAGGCTTGACCACCATTCACAGACTCGACAAAAACATCTTCTGTGTTCTTATGCAAGTCTTTAACAACAGTGAGCAAGGCTAGAGAGTGTAAGATCATTTGCTATACACGAAGGAGGACCAGAGCTTTGATACCGCCCCTGTAAAAGGCTGGGCATGCCTATAACCCCAGCACTGTGGAGAGTGGAGACAGGAGGATGACTGGAGCTTGCTGGCTACCAGCCTAGCTCCAGATTCAGTAAGAGATCCTGTACCATGGATGTAGGGCAGAGAGTGACAGGGTAGGATGCAAGACGCCTTCTTCTGTCCTCCAAGAATGTGCATGGGCACGTTGTACACATAGTTTCTGTGTACTGTGTAAAGGTTATCCTTGTGTTATTCAAATGCTGATAATCTCTGCCCTCATATCTTGTTTCAATCCGGACACGGCATTGTAGTGCTTATATCAAGAATCTCCTGCCTCGAGTTTGTGTAAACAGTTCTTACCATTTATTCTCTGCCTTGTCAATAAATGCTGATCACTCAACGGAGGGGCAGAATAGAGAAGGGGGTGAGATATCCACCAGCCAGGAGAAGAAGAGAGATAGTGTGTGTGTGTGTGTGTGTGTGTGTGTGTGTGTGTGTGAGAGAGAGAGAGAGAGAGAGAGAGAGAGAGACAGAGAGAGACAGAGACAGAGAGAGACAGAGACAGAGAGAGAGAGACAGAGAGAGAGAGACAGAGAGAGAGAGAGACAGAGAGAGAGAGACAGAGAGAGACAGAGACAGAGACAGAGAGAGACAGAGACAGAGAGAGACAGAGACAGAGAGAGACAGAGACAGAGAGAGAGAGACAGAGAGAGACAGAGAGAGACAGAGAGAGACAGAGACAGAGAGAGACAGAGACAGAGAGAGAGACAGAGAGAGAGAGACAGAGAGAGAGAGAGAGAGGCAGAGAGAGAGAGACAGAGAGAGAGAGACAGAGAGAGAGAGTTTCAGATCTGCCATGAGGTGTTTCAGATGAGCCACAAGGAGAAGGTCTGAGAAGACACCATTCGAAGAAACATCTGAAGCAGAGAGAGTTGGAACAATACTAAACTTCAAGCATCAATTGGGATCATGGCTAGGAGGGAGCCAAATTTGCATAGGGATTAATATAATTCAATATTGCCAGCTATTAATGTGCACCTTGGGATAAATCTTGGGTTTTCCATGTGGTTATTGGGAACCAGCAAGAGTAAAGAAATACAACCACTGGATTAACTCACTGTTCGCACTTACATTCAAAAAATACTTAATTGTATGGGCACATACATGCCACTGACACATGTGCACATGTACCACACACACACGCATCCCACACACACAGGCCTTAGTGCAGAGTGGAATTGGGCAGAGAGCAATAGACTGTAGTCAGTGTGTCAGTCTACCCTGCCTTGCTATAACACCTTTGGCAAGCGGACTAAGTAGGTTTTATCTTGAGCACAATCCTGCAAGTTTGAGGGGATGGACGGCCATCAGCTCAGCTCTGATGGGGACCTTATGACAAAGGACAGTGACATGACAACAGCTGGAGCACATGTGGACAGAAGAGATCAAATGTCAACAGTAGGCCAGAGAGCCCGGGGAGACCAGGCATGCTGTTTGAACAGCCATCTTTTCAAAAGAACTGGCTAAGCATTCTAGGAGAACAACCCTAATCCTCTCTAAGGACAATATCCCTAGTAACCTAAGAACCTCACACTAGGTCCTATCTCCTCTTAAAGGTACATGCCAGTTCTCAACAACACCATGCTGAGCCAAGCCCCCAACACACCAACCCCAGAAGATTAAGACACATCAGAACCTAAGCAGGTAGTCCCTAGAAATCTCTGTCCACGACCATATCAAAACACTGGGCAGAGAGTGTTACAGACTGGCCTCCCACGGCAGATTCATCTTCATTAACTCCCAACTTATGTTGCCTGGCCGCGTCAACCAAGAACTCATGAGAGTCCTCAGCACACAGCTTGCAGGGCTCAGAAATACCAAGTCTTGTGCCATCCCCTCCTGACTTACCAAATGGGTAACCTGTCAAAGAGTGTGGTAGAACATGACATAGTCCTTATGATCCTTCATCCACCCCGCCGGTAATGGTGTCCATAAATGATGGTTTCAGTACCCAGGGCTAGAATCTGACCTGAGGTTCCAGTTCTGAAGGGCATGTGTTTTCCCTGGTTGGTTTGAATTGTCTTGACTTCTGCTCTGCTTTTTGACAGTCTGTGCATACCATTTGAGGACTGGCTTAGTTAAGACACAGGTTGGATCCATGAGAACGTACTAGACCGTTCTATATCACCAAAGAGCAGCTCCCAAGTCCTACCCTCTCACGACTACTCTGCCAGCTGAACCCAGTTTCATCCACAAGCCACATACAGAAATTGAGCACGGTCCTTAGTCAACCACAGGACACTAGGAATGGCGTGACTGCACGTCTTAGCTCTTGTCACAATCAACTCAAGCCATGTGGCGTATTTGTCATTGTCCCTGGAGAGCTTTGCTATTGTACAAGTATGTGTCATTCGTAAAGCTTTTGCATGAATGGTTCACAGAGGCTGCTACTTGTTCAGTCATGGGAGGGGATTTTAAAGTCTGAGATTTAGACCATGCACTAGCAAACTGGCTTTCAGGCCAGCCTCAGCCCATGGCGTGTTTTAGGAAAGTCCACAAGCCAAGAGATGTTTCTCAAATATCATTGTGTGAGTGCCTACGACCAGTTTAATTCTCCTCTTGGCCTACGCCAATGCTATCTGGCCTTGCACAGATGGTTTGACGACTCGGATCGGGATTGTACAAAGGAATCACTGGTGTTATCCTCTCTAATCATTTATATGTTTACCTTCACAAAGAGAGCAGTGCAGAGATGGTAGGCATTGCCCCTGAGCACTGAGCGCTGTGCTGAGAGCAACTCAATATATCTGGAGCTTGTTTGAGGGCTAGAAAGAGACTCAGAACCGTGGGGCTCCGGGAACCCAGTGTTTCTCCTTCCCGGTCCTATGAGCCATCCTGTTGGGCATTCATTTGATGTGAATCAGTCAAGAAGGCGAATGGGAACGCCTGCCATAAAACAGCACCCTTTCTCCACAGTTACCGAGGAGCTTCTGGAGAGGCTAATCAACTCTATTAGAGCAAAGATGACAGGAGTCACTGATGCAAATGAGCAAAATGAAAGGAGGGTTAAAGGTTATCCCAGACACGACTCCGGGTCTTTCCAACCTCTTAACCCCCGAAGAGCATAAAATGCAAACAACGGATGCTACAAAATGAACGTTCGTATAAACAAAACCAGAAGACGTGAGGCCCATTCGGGGTCCCCACACATTCGACACCGTTCAAGGGATCCTTAGCTGAAGATAATAATGGATGGAAGGACAGTATTCCTCCCGTCCATGCTACGGTTGTCATGCCTCCGTATGAGTCTAGTTGCTGTCAGAGCCACTGATTTGGGACTCATCTTCCGACGAAGTATATATGCTGATGAAAAGCTGCCTTCGTTGCGGAGAGACTGCTAATTGTTTGATTATACAGGTCTTCACATTAATGAAGCACCATTCCATGGGCTCAGAGCATGGCGTGCAACCAAATTACCACCCCAGCGCTCACGCTGTGAAATCTGATTATTCATTAGCCAGTCAGTGAGCGGTACCAACATCTTTTCTTTTTTCAAACCATCAAATGAGAAAGACTGCTGTTCTCCACCCTCTCAGCCTCCCTCCTCCCAGGTGCCCCCACCCCCCAACACAGCACTACCACCACTTTAAGAATACGAAGGTTTGAATTCGTTGCATATGGGGGAGGGGAATGGCAGAAAGAGATGGGGTTTCCGTAGGTGTTGTCTTGTACATTTAATGTGGTGCCCGGTATGAGAAATGGGGAACCACGTGGGTTGTTATTTCTGCAGAAACTTACTGATGCTTACACTCCTGTTTTGCAAGCAGCTCATCCTTAGAATTCCTCAAATCAGCCTTCAACCACTAAGTGTGGTGGCTTGAGATGAACAGGGGCCCTAGCATCCCAGGACTGGATGACAGCAGCCACTGTGAGACGCTGTCACCACAACAAAAAAAATGTTCGCTTCATTGAAACCGAGAAACCCAATCAAATAAAAGGTTATGTTTTTACTTTTTGAAGTCCAGACTGATGGAGATTGAAGGTGACGGGTTGAAAGAATCCTTCTCCATCTCTTTCAAGAGCCAGGAAGAACTCGACTCTGACTGCCACATTCATACATTCATAACTCAGGCTGGATTGGATTTCCGAAGCCAGTGACTGGGATCCATGCCTTTGTGGCAGGGGCAGACACTGACACTTCTGGAATGGGATTATCTCTAATGAGATTACACACAAAGTGATTAAGATGTGAAATGACACTCCCCGGGAGAGACACCGGGCTCCTAAAGAATGGGAGATAGCAATGGGTGAAGCATAGGAGGACGAGACGCCCGCCCGCCCGCACGAAAGCACGCTGCTCTCACAAATCCCCAGCAAGACAACTGGGGAACAGCTTTGTCTCCTCTCATCTTAAAGCAAACAAATCAAAGCTCACGGGTGGGGATGCAACTCAGTTCGTAAAGCGCTCACCTAAAACAAACGGAACCCTGCAAATATCAGAGATGGTGACTCGCACCTCTAACTCCCACACTTGGGAGAAGTGAAAAGGATCAAAAGTTTCATCCTCAGATTATATATATATATATATATATATATATATATATATATATATATATATATATATCCTCAGATATAGATCCAGTTCAAGGACAACCTGAGATGGGTGACAGCCTGTTTCTAAAACAAATCCAAAAAAAGAAAAAAAAAACCAAACAAACAATGCAAAAACCCTGTATCCCACACCAAAAGGCTTTAGAGGTGCAGTCTTTACTTGACTGGCCTCCAACTTAAAGACTGAGGAAATTCTCTCTAAGGGTCGCACTGAATGCCAGATCCAATCACCTTCTTGGATGGCTTAGAGGAAACAGAGACTGTGCTCATTTGATGGACCTGCAAACCAAGGTTTGGGGATGCTCCCAAGCCTTGAGTCACACAGTTATTCAGAAACAATGACAACTGACACCGGAACACTTATCTGCAGAGTGAGGCTGAAGGGTAACAGATCTATGGGGCCACAGTAATAATCAGCGCGTCACACCAACAAACAAAATCAAAGATGGGACAAGAACAGTAGAAGGATGTAGTTTGTTATGAAACACATTTTTTTAATCTTTATTAACTTGAGTATTCCTTATTTACATTTTGGTTGTTATTCCCCTTCCGGGTTTCCAGACCA
Source organism: Rattus norvegicus (assembly GCF_021556685.1). Lineage (NCBI taxonomy): Eukaryota > Metazoa > Chordata > Mammalia > Rodentia > Muridae > Rattus > Rattus norvegicus. The sequence continues at coordinate 16,245,891 of NC_141550.1, read as the reverse complement.
ACATCCCCCTAACCCTCCCCCTCCCTTTCTCTATGGGTGTTCCCCTCCCCATCCTCCCCCCATTACCACCCTCCCCCCAACAATCACGTTCACTGGGGGTTCAGTCTTGGCAGGACCAAGGGCTTCCCCTTCCACTGGTGCTCTTACTAGGATATTCATTGCTACCTATGAGGTCAGAGTCCAGGGTCAGTCCATGTATAGTCTTTAGGTAGTGGCTTAGTCCCTGGAAGCTCTGGTTGCTTGGCATTGTTGTTCATATGGGGTCTCGAGCCCCTTCAAGCTCTTCTAGTCCTTTCTCTGATTCCTTCAACGGGGGTCCCTTTCTCAGTTCAGTGGTTTGCTGCTGGCATTCGCCTATGTATTTGCTGTAATGAAACACATTTTTAAACAACAGCAACACACACACACACACACACACACACACACACACACACACATACACACAACAGGATAATGAACTCCTCATTGGACTTCAAAGTCTCTGAGTCTCCACTATAGAATGTCATATTTATATTCTATAGTAGATCAGATATCATCAACCTCAGAGCCCGAAATTCATGAGCCAGTTCTCAAAGAACAGGGCTCACACCCATAGGAAGAAATAGTAGAACCTAAGGGCTAGGAATTCCCAAGCATGGCTGCAGTGGCTGTCCTCCACTTCTACAGTCCTCAACTCTCCAGTCTTGAGATACTAAAAGGATACATTAGACTTTACCAATCTCACTATGGTGTTGCAAAATGTTACTACTAATCATTGTTTATAAAACACTATGGTTTTTCTCTCTCTTTTTTTAAAATGTGGTATTTAGTGTGCGCATCTGTGTGTTTGGGCAGGGAAGCTCAGGTGGATCCCACCTTAGGTGGTGCCCAGCTGTCCACATGCGCACTCAGGACTTTCCACGCTGCTCCAAGACCTTTTGCTTTCCCATTGGATACCACCCTTGGTGGCTACAATGTCAAAGGCTGCAGCATCAAGCCGAATGCCTGCCAAAGGAAAATGCACTTGCACCTCCACATTCCTACAGTTGACAAAATTGCACAGGTCAGAAACTCAGCCCTGCTTCTCTTTGGCTATGTGGTCCTAGACAAACGGAGATTCATCTTTGCTTTCTACAACATAAGAGGCTTTGCCGTCCAGTCACCCAAGGCAGCATGGCAGGTTTAAGATTCCACGGGTGAATGAATAATTTCACTTTGTGATCATAGCATATTTGAAGTTTATATAATAAGTTACCACTTCCCTTCCATGAAAATAACGCTAGGGAAGTGAGATGGCAAATTTGATAACTGGGTATGATAAACCAAGCAATCACCTTGAATGACATTTGCAAAAGGCTTCCTAATAATTCAAGAAAGACTTCAGTTATGGAAAAATCAACATATATATATATATTCCTAATTTTATGTGTTTTCTAGCTTGTAAAACAATGGCTGTAGTAATTAAGGGTTGTATATGGAAACCTTTAAAATTTTCTTCTTCTGGCTTTGAACTTGGCTTTCTTTTTCATGGCTGATGAGGAAACCAGTTCATTTTAGATAAAATAAAATGGTTTCTCTTAAAAATAGATTCATGGGGGGTTGGGGATTTGGCTCAGTGGTAGAGCGCTTGCCTAGCAAGCACAAGGCCCTGGGTGCGGTCCCCAGCTCCGAAAAAAAAAGAATAGAAAAAAAAAATAGATTCATGGTCCCGGCATTTTGTAAGCACTGAAATTTTATTTACTTAGTAAACAGTCTACAAGACTCTACAGAGACTATGAATGAGCCCTGATGAGACAGGCAAGCACCAGAAATAGTTTAGCACCCTGGGACTCCACTCGGTTTGGACTATATACGCACCCTTCTTCTAACAATACACATGGCAGCCTGAGGCCATTACCCACATGGACTATGGACATCCACTCCTCTCTGAGCATCCCTCTTAGCAACCTGCTAGGGCCTCCACTTGCATCAAACTGCCCCACATACTTCTCCAACCAATGGAACAAGTCTCTCAACCCACTAGCAATGATCAAACTCAGACATTGTCTATTCTAATAAATTCTTAATGTATCTATGTAATAAGGGAAAGAGGGTCACTCCGACCCCAAATAAGGTTGGGTGCATACTAAAAAGGGACATATGTCCTCCGATTGAAATTCCGAAGAGAATTCCATATAGACCATCTCATGCCTGCGCATTGGGTGTGCCCGTCATTAAAACCAGATGTATCAGGAGAAGAGACATATGCAGTGAGGAAAAGTAGACGAAACCCAAATCCATCAATCACGAAAGAACCACCAACACCACGCCCCTTAGCAGCCAAACTCCCCCTTCTCTCTCTCTCTCTCTCTCTCTCTCTCTCTCTCTCTCTCTCTCTCTCTCTCTCTTTATTAACTTGAGTATTTCTTATTTACATTTCGAATGTTATTCCCTTTCCCGGTTTCCGGGCAAACATCTCCCTAATCCCCCCCTCCCCCTCTTTATGGGTGTTCCCCTCCCCACCCTCCCCTCATTGCCGCCCTCCCCACAACAATCACGTTCACTGGGGGTTCAGTCTTGGCAGGACCCAGGGCTTCCCCTTCCACTGGTGCTCTTACTAGGATATTCATTGCTACCTATGAGGTCAGAGTCCAGGGTCAGTCCATGTATAGTCTTTAGGTAGTGGCTTAGTCCCTGGAAGCTCTGGTTGCTTGGCATTGTTGTTCATATGGGGTCTCGAGCCCCTTCAAGCTCTTCCAGTTCTTTCTCTGATTCCTTCAACGGGGGTCCAATTCTCAGTTCAGTGGTTTGCTGCTGGCATTCGCCTCTGTATTTGCTGTATTCTGGCTGTGTCTCTCAGGAGAGATCTACATGCAGTTCCTGTCTGCCTGCACTTCTTTGCTTCATCCATCTTGTCTAATTGGGTGGCTGTATATGTATGGGCCACATGTGGGGCAGGCACTGAATGGGTGTTCCTTCTGTCTCTGTTTTAATCTTTGCCTCTCTATTCCCTGCCAAGGGTATTCTTGTTCCCCGTTTAAAGAAGGAGTGAAGCATTCACATTTTGATCATCTGTCTTGAGTTTCATGTGTTCTATGCATCTAGGGTAATTCAAGCATTTAGGCTCATATCCACTTATCAATGAGTGCATACCATGTGTGTTTTTCTGTGATTGGGTTACCACACTCAGGATGATATTTTCCAGTTCCAATCATTTGCCTATGAATTTCATAAAGGCATTGTTTTTGATAGCTGAGTAATATTCCATTGTATAGATGTACCACATTTTCTGTATCCATTCCTCTGTTGAAGGGCATCTGGGTTCTTTCCAGCTTCTGGCTATTATAAATAAGGCTGCTAAGAACATAGTGGAGCACGTGTCTTTTTTATATGTTGGGGCACCTTGTGGGTATATGCCCAAGAGAGGTATAGCTGGATCCTCAGGTAGTTCAATGTCCAATTTTCTGAGGAACCTCCAGACTGATTTCCAGAATGGTTTTACCAGTCTGCAATCCCACCAACAATGGAGGAGTGTTCCTCTTTCTCCACATCCTCGCCAGCATCTGTTGTCACCTGAGTTTTTGATCTTAGCCATTCTCACTGGTGTGAGGTGAAATCTCAGGGTTGTTTTGATTTGCATTTCCCTTATGACTAAAGATGTTGAACATTTCTGTAGGTGTTTCTCAGCCATTCGGCATTCCTCAGCTGTGAATTCTTTGTTTAGTTCTGAACCCCATTTTTTTGGTTCTTTTTTTCGGAGCTGGGGACCGAACCCAGGGCCTTGCGCTTCCTAGGTAAGCGCTCTACCACTGAGCTAAATCCCCAGCCCCCTGAACCCCATTTTTAATAGGGTTATTTGACTCCCTGCGGTCTAACTTCTTGAGTTCTTTGTATATTTTGGATATAAGGCCTCTGTCTGTTGTAGGATTGGTAAAGATCTTTTCCCAATCTGTTGGTTGCCGTTTTGTCCTAATCACAGTGTCCTTTGCCTTACAGAAGCTTTGCAGTTTTATGAGATCCCATTTGTTGATTCTTGATCTTAGAGCATAAGCTGTTGGTGTTTTGTTCAGGAACTTTTTTCCAGTGCCCATATGTTCGAGATGCTGCCCTAGTTTTTTTTCTATTAGTTTGAGTGTATCTGGTTTGATGTGGAGGTCCTTGATCCACTTGGACTTAAACTTTGTACAGGGTGATAAGCATGGATCGATCTCCATTCTTCTATATGTTGACCTCCAGTTGAACCAGCACCATTTGCTGAAAATGCTATCTTTTTTCCATTGAATGGTTTTGACTCCCTTGTCAAAAATCAGGTGCCCATAGGTGTGTGGGTTCATTTCTGGGTCTTCGATTCTGTTCCATTGGTCTGTCTGTCTGTCTCTGTACCAATACCATGCAGTTTTTATCACTATTGCTCTGTAATATTGCTTGAGTTCAGGGATAGTGATTCCCCCTGAAGTCCTTTTATTGTTGAGAATAGTTTTAGCTATCCTGGGTTTTTTGTTATTCCAGATGAATTTGCAAATTGTTCTGTCTAACTCTTTGAAGAATTGAATTGGTATTTTGATGGGGATTGCATTGAATCTATAGATCGCTTTTGGTAAAATGGCCATTTTTACTATGTTAATCCTGCCAATCCATGAGCATGGGAGATCTTTCCATCTTCTGAGGTCTTCTTCAATTTCTTTCTTCAGAGTCTTGAAGTTCTTATTGTACAGATCTTTTACTTGCTTGGTTAAAGTCACACCGAGGTACTTTATATTATTTGGGTCTATTATGAAGGGTGTCGTTTCCCTAATTTCTTTCTCGGCTTGTTTCTCTTTTGTGTAGAGGAAGGCTACTGATTTATTTGAGTTAATTTTATACCCAGCCACTTTGCTGAAGTTGTTTATCAGCTTTAGTAGTTCTCTGGTGGAACTTTTGGGATCACTTAAATATACTATCATGTCATCTGCAAATAGTGATATTTTGACTTCTTCTTTTCCGATCTGTATCCCCTTGACCTCCTTTTGTTGTCTGATTGCTCTGGCTAGAACTTCAAGAACTATATTGAATAAGTAGGGAGAGAGTGGGCAGCCTTGTCTAGTCCCTGATTTTAGTGGGATTGCTTCAAGTTTCTCTCCATTTAGTTTAATGTTAGCAACTGGTTTGCTGTATATGGCTTTTACTATGTTTAGGTATGGGCCTTGAATTCCTGTTCTTTCCAGGACTTTTATCATGAAGGGGTGTTGAATTTTGTCAAATGCTTTCTCAGCGTCTAATGAAATGATCATGTGGTTTTGTTCTTTCAGTTTGTTTATATAATGGATCACGTTGATGGTTTTCCGTATATTAAACCATCCCTGCATGCCTGGGATGAAGCCTACTTGATCATGGTGGATGGTTGTTTTGATGTGCTCCTGGATTCGGTTTGCCAGAATTTTATTGAGTATTTTTGCGTCGATATTCATAAGGGAAATTGGTCTGAAGTTCTCTTTCTTTGTTGGCTCTTCATGTGTTTTAGGTATAAAAGTAATTTTGGCTTCATAGAAGGAATTCGGTAGTGCTCCATCTGTTTCAATTTTGTGGAATAGTTTGGATAATATTGGTATGAGGTCTTCTATGAAGGTCTGATAGAATTCTGCACTAAACCCGTCTGGACCTGGGCTCTTTTTGGTTGGGAGACCTTTAATGACTGCTTCTATTTCCTTAGGAGTTATGGGGTTGTTTAACTGGTTTATCTGTTCCTGATTTAACTTTGGTACCTGGTATCTGTCTAGGAAGTTGTCCATTTCCTGCAGATTTTCAAGTTTTGTTGAATATAGGCTTTTATAGTTAAGATCTGATGATTTTTTTTTAATTTCCTCTGAATCTGTAGTTATGTCTCCCTTTTCATTTCATTTCATTTTCATTTTCATTAATTTGGAAACACTCTCTGTGTCCTCTCGTTAGTCTGGCTAAGGGTTTATCTATCTTGTTGATTTTCTCAAAGAACCAACTTTTGCTTCTGTTGATTCTTTCTATGGTCCTTTTTGTTTCTACCTGGCTGATTTCAGCTCTGAGTTTGATTATTTCCTGCGTTCTACTCCTCCTGGGTGTATTTGCTTCTTTTTGTTCTAGAGCTTTTAGGTTCCCCCTTCTCTTGAATCCCATAAAAGGAAGCTTCAGAGGGTAATCGGGGCCTTTGAATAGTCTTCCAACCTTGGATCCACTGTCACTCTCGGCAGCATATTCTAACCTCTCCTACCACTTTGCTGCTTCCCAGTCTGTCTGTGCCTTTATTTTATACTTGAATAAGAAGCTAAGAGCCTGGCAGCTCCAGGCCCCGACCCTCACCAGGTAACACCACAGAGTGAGTCTCATGCTTCTTTCCATCCTCCGGTGGCTACACAACAAATATCACCTCACTTGACTCCAGTTCTGGGGGGAAGATGAGGGGAATCCAATTACAAAGATACGATGCTCAAACCGAGAAGTGGAGTCGTTTATAAAATAGTCAGGGACCATGCGATCCTCAGCCACCAATTGGAATGTCTACACAGAGCAAGCCGCATCGTAGACAATAAATAATACCAGATTGATTGACTTGTGGCCAAGTAGCATCTGGCTACAGCTCCTCCCTTAGGCCATTTGTCAGGCCTGCAGCTCTAGGCCCAGGACAAGTGGGGCTGATTATCCCGGGTCTCATGATGGAGGATACGGGCTTAAAAATCAAGAGTCAGGGTCCCTAGGTCAAAGACGAGAAACATGCAACTCAGAAGCAACTGCTAGTTACTTCTGCTTCCGGCACGCATCGGCCCTGTAGATAACCTGAGAGGAGGAAACAAGATACAGGCACTGGAATGGGAGCCAGACCCCAGCACTCATGTGGGGCAGATTCTATGATATTTATCACTGTCTTCTCAAGGAAAGAGGAAGCGATGTGGTAAATGAATGGATAGATGGGCATACATCGTATACTAAACATGCATTGACACTTCTAAAGGACGGCCATCAAAACCTTGACTGGGAGGCAGAGGAAGGATTCACTTCTAGGCAGCTCATTCCCTGACTTGGCGAGTTAACGCTGGTTCTTGGCAGAAGGCCCCAAGCTCTTGCCAGATGAACCTCTCCATGGAGCTGCTTAGGCATCGTCATGGCGTGATAGCCGGTTTCCTCCTGAGCCCATGATCCAGGGACAGCACGAGGCAGCAGCCTCAGTAATTCTCACCGCTCCTCTCTCAGGAGTCTCTGTTCTTTCCTCGGGACCCGCCTACCCAGCTGAAGCCTATTCGTTATTGGAGAACCATGCGAGGGTACGGTGCACCCAGGTATGAACACCACACACAGGCACGCACACTGTTGTACGTGGTGTGTAACAGGTATTCACACCATGTAAGGGTAGCGACCCTATACCCGGGTGTAAGCATTGCACGTGAGTATGAACACCAAGCAGGGGTATCAGCACCGTACATGAGTATAGACAATGGACACGAGTACAAACACAGTACATATGTATGAACACAGTGCATCGGCATGAACAGTACATGGGTACATGGGCATGAACACCGTAAAACGGTATGAACAACGCGTAAAGCTCTAAGCACCACTCGTGGGAATGGACATAGGAGATAGGGAGGCTTGAGAACCTCCCCGCTTAACTTCACAACCGTGTGTTGTTTCCTATTAACACTGTGAAAAATATTCAGTGTTCTCTGAGCCACGCCAGCTCTCTGCAGTAGCATTCAAGAGTAGAAACCTAGGGACTCCTCCAGGTGCCATATTGATTGAGTCATATGTACTCAACAAAGTAGTCCTGAGATATACCTAGTTAGTCGAATGGCGAACAGAGGACATAGAATGAATCAAGGAGGGGGATGGGGAGAGAAGGAGAGGGTGGGGAAGGAGGTAGGAGGAAGAGAGGGGGGAGAAAGTGTGGAAGGATGAATAAGAGGGAAAGAAGAAGAGTAAGAGGAGGAAAGGAAGGAAGAAAGAAAAAAGGAAAGGAAGAGAGAAACGAGGGAGGAAGGAAGGGAGGGAGGGAGAGTGAGGAGACAGGGGAGGGAGGAAAGAAGAGTGAGCTAGCCAAAACAGTCAAATACTTGCACTTAAGTTCAGTGTAGGAGGGCCCTTTTAAGTCACATGGGACATTTACCCAGTTGGAGGAGGGGAAAAAAATGGAAATCAAAAGAAGCAGCAGCCATCTTTTTCCTGTACTAGAGAGATGGCTGGGGCCGGGTAGAAATTTGGACTTTTTCCCTGACTTATTTGGTAAAAATTATCAATGGCTGATGTTTAAAAGAAGTGAAATCTGATGAGGCAGATAAACGCAGTGTGAACGATTCGCCTTCCCCATAACAGAGTGGATAAACATGATTATTGACTTAATAAAGAATCCTTTGATGTTCCCAAAACAATCCTATTAGTCTAATAAGTGGTTGAAAAATTATGCTTTCTACAAGCCTGGTTAATAAATACACCAAGCAGTGTCTGTCCATTTATCAATGATTTCCATATGTTTGTCCTGACAGCTGAGTTCTTTCTTCCCCTCTGAATGCTGCATTTGCAGAAAATCAGGATGGAATTTAAAACATGAAGTACTCATTATTAACCTCCTAGGTAAATAATACTGACTCATTTACTCTGTGCGGGAAAAATTGGGGCAGCATCGAGTAACGAAAACCGTTTCCTGTTTTCTCTGTTGAGGAGAGAAGTAGCCCAGAGAAGCATTACCAAAACCCAGTTGCAGGTCTGAGGACCATACGAGAAGGAAGCCACATTTTGTCATCACTTCCAGCCAGAAGTCCTAATGAGGGGAGTAGAGACGATGTCCCCAAAAGACAAAGAGAAAAACCTCGCTTGATCCTAAGAACAAAGGTCAGAGCGAGTCATGTCATGGGCTACCAGAGTGTTGATGTTTCCTTAGCTTGCTTTGATATGTCTTGCTTTGCTGATAGCCAGGCCTGGGGGACACAGGTCTACCATCCCAAATCTTTGTGAGGCCGAAACAAGAAGAGTTAGTTCAAGGCTATCCTGAGCTACAGAGTGAGTTCAAGACAAGTGTGGACAACTTAGCAAGACCCCATCCACAAGTGAAAAGAAAGAGGGGGGGGATGGGGATGGTGCTCAGTGACAGAGCATTTGCTTAGCACGTGCAAAGACCAGGGTTCAAGTCCCAGCCCCGAGCACTTAAGAAAAAGAAAACTTAAAAATCCTTGCAATGAAGACTTTGACTAACTTTCATGTGGCTGGGAAGATGGTGAGCCCCTTGTGTGTATAAGGATCCAGAAAATATCAAATCATTAATGAAAAAGAATGCTTTGGGAGAGTGTGTGGAGAGGGTGCAGGGCTGACTTGCAGAAACTCTGGGATTTTTTTTCTTCCACCTCCAGAACTTCCTGAACACCAACACACTGCCATTTCAACGTAAGCTTTGAGATAAATCACCCATAGACTATGTGAAAGCAGTTGGTTCAGTAGCGAGGTGAGGGGAGTGGGCATGAGTTGTAATTTGAGGACTACCCGTTAAGCATCCTGAAAAGGCAGGAAAAGCAGTTTCCAAGACGATTTGAGTGACGAGAATGTAACAGGGTATCAGGGCTCCACTCTTAACCTCCTCAGCCTTCTTCCACGACTGCCCATCCAACTTCCAATCACAGGAGTTGCATCCCTTTGCCCTTTTTGATGGTTAACATTGCCCACGGACAGGATATAGAATCACCTAGAAGGTGAGCCTATAGCAAGTCTACAAGAGATTTTCCAGATGGGTTTCTATGGGAGGACCCACCCAGAGAGTCAGTGGTGCCATTCCACAGACTGGTGTCCCAGGCTCAGTAAAAAAGTAGAGCCTGAGTTGAGTACCAGCACTTACTTCTCTCTGCGTCTTGACGATGGAGGGAGAATAACCAGTGGCTTCAATCTCTTGCAGCCATCCCTACCATGATGGAGCGCCCCCAAACTGTGAGTCAAAATAAACCTCTCCTCCCTCAAATTGTATCTGCCAGGTATTTCGGCATATCAACATAGAAGGTAACTATACATCCCTCCAGTGAGCGTAAAGTGACTTGCTTCCAAGGAGTACAGAGAAATGTTAGTATGTAACTTACGAAGCATAGTGGCTTCCCCCATGGATTGGTTACTATGGAGGATACAAGAAGACAGCCATGTTGGTACGGCAATCATGCAAGACTACATCATAGTTTCGTTGTCATTAAGTAAACCTTACGTGTTTATTTACACATTTGCATCTATGTTTCCCTAACATGTGTATCACACTTGTTTAGTCAATTCCTTATTGCTCGACATTTAAAGTATTTGTATTTTTGCTGTTAAAAATAAGATAGTAGGCTGAGAAGATGGCTCAGGGAGTAAAGGGTTTCGTTCACGAGGGTAAGGATGAGTTTGATTCCTCAGAGCCCGTGTAAGAGCCAGCTGTAGGACTGTGCGCATCTATGGTCCCGACACCCCTTTAGCAAGATGAGAGATGAAGAGAGAAAAAGCTTCCAGACCAGCTAGCCCGGTGAACACAGCAGAGAATAAGAGAACTTGCCTCAAACAAAGTAGAAGGTAGATGAGGACCAACCCCTGAGGTTAACCTCTGACCTCCAGATGGGCAAGACAGAGCATGCGCACTGCACGTACATTATAGACACACTCGAGAAAGGGAAAGATTAAAACTAGAATCGTGGTGATTATCATCACGCACAAATGTTCATTCTGCGTGTGTCCTCAGAGCAACGTCTCCAAAGCACAGGTCTCCTCAAGCCCAACCCCAGCGCTAGCACTCCTTCCAAGGCAACTTGTCCTGCCCTGTGAAGATCTTCCCATCTTCCCCACGTAGTTTCCAGCCAATAGTCACACGTTCCACATCCCTCACGGTCGCAAGGAACAAGTCTCTGGAAAGTGTAAATCTGACAGCCCTGTAAATCTCCGAATCTATTCTATCTACTGCAAGAAATTCCTTCTGTTATGTTTCCTGGAAATTTCTCTCTCTATCGATGTCTATAAGCAAACAGATTATATGTATATATAATACTATATATTATATATTATATAAATAATACTAGGGAGGATGTGGAGAAAAGCGAAGTCTTGTGCCCGGTGGCAGAGGTGTTCATTGCGAAGCCATAGGGAGCACACACAGTGTAGAGATTCCTTTAAAAGCTAAAAACAGAACCCGCCCTGTGCCTCTTTCACTGGCCGTGGTCTCGGTGTTTTCGAGTTACACGCTTTACTTCTGTTCCTTCTACCGCAAGCTTTAACGACTTAGCATGTGCACTTAGATCACTTAAAATTAATCAATACCTCTCAGCTCCCCCTGAGCAACGCACGTTCACTCCGCTCCCCACGCCCCACCTCACAGGTGTTTTGTCAAGCATTTTGACTGTCTTGTTTCCTCACACTTCCAGATTATAATAATTATTGTTAACGGCACTGAAGTTCTGATCCTGGCTCACAAATGAGAACCTAATTTTTGCTCATTATTTCTTCCTACATGGTGAATCTTTCAGGAATGTCCTCCACTGCGATACTCGATACTCGTTAGTAGATTTTAGTGAGGTCATGAGGGACAGACTCTTGGTCATCTGTCCAACAACACCATTAAATTGCCCCTAACCTTGAAAAAATATTTTTCGAATAATAATTTGAAAGAATAATTTTATCACAGCACTTTGGAATCATCCCACTGTCTTCTGGCTTCAGTTTTTGCTGTCAGGGAGTCTAATTGGGCTCTAATTAAGGAAGCGTTCGTTTCCCTCCTAATTGCTTTTAAGAACTCTTTGTCTCTCGTGTTCTGCTGCTCAACAGTAGAAAATATGAATATATTTTGACTATATTTTCTTTTTACTGCTACTACTTGGGGCTCCTTGTGCTTCCTCGATCTGATGATTTATATCAGCGTTTAATTCTAGAAGATTCTTGGCTTTTTAAATTTTAAATATTTTCTGCTTCTCACCCCACTTTTCTGGAACTTTATTTAGACATCTTTATTTTCAACATCTTTCAGTATCTTATTTTTACATCACTCTTAATATAAAATTCCATTTCATATTCCCTAGTCTCCAGGTCTGGCTGGCCTGTTATTTAAGCTTTACCCTCCCCCACATTTTTTTCAATCTCAATGATCACATTATTCATGTTTACAAATTGCCTGAAATTTTTGATGGCACAGCTCACAGTCCTCTGTTCTTCTGTCCCCCCCTCCTACATCATTCTGTTCTCACTTCCGGTTCTCTAATTTTTGAATGCGTCGGTTACTTGCTTAAGATCTACTTGTGTCGATTGTGATGTTGGCTTGTTTTCTCCTGCTGTTTTATGGTTGTTCTCTTGTAAATTACTGAGGCTGGAGCATCCCCTTCAAAACTCACGCTCAAATCTTATTTCTACTACAGCAGTATTATGAAGACCGGCCTTCAAGATATGGTTAGGTCACAGGAGTGCCATCATCATGAGTGAACCCAAGGTGTTACCACAAGAACAAGCTCATGATGAGAGGATGGTTTGTCTTCTTTTGCCAGGTAATGCTCTCTAGGCATGTCGGTGCAGCATGAAGGCCCAGCTTCTAGAACTATAAGAAACAAATTTTTGTACTTTATAAATCATTTAGTCTCAGTTATTCTGTGATAGGAACAGCCAACAGACTGAGACATAAACTCATTACCATGAAAATGGCTTTAACTATGGAAGTCCTGTGAAGCCTGGCTTAACAGTAGGTCTCTCAAGGGAAAATTCATTTTTCATCTGCAAAATATCCAAACATGACTTTAACTTAATTTCTCTGAGGGATGATGCTTGTGGGTTATATACACTCAAAACAAAATCTTTATGAGTCGGAATGCATTGCTACGAATTCTCTGAGGTGACTTTGTCGTGGACGGCCCATTTAAGTTATTTAAATTCTTCTCAAAGGCAGAGATGCAGGTCTCTGGGGTGCACACTAACTTCCCAACTTGCATGAGGCCAATCCTAATCTCCCTCCTGAAGAGGCCAGCTGAGTTCCTAACATCTTCATTCATGAGATCCAGGAAGCCTTTCTTTCCATCTTGACTTATCATTGTGATTTATTAGAATTTTTGCTTCTCAAGATTGCCCTTTCTTTCTCGAGAGTTCAGCTGTCTGTCTAAAAAGGCCTTTTAGGTCTTATAAATAATTTACAAATGTTAGTACTGAGAGGTTTACCCACTGTCTAGGCCACTGTGTTGCTAGAAATAGAAATCCCCATTAATTCTCTAACCACTCATCCTGGGCTTCCGGTCCTGCCGTTCATTGAAACTGCTCCCACTGAGGTCTACACTGTGGACTACTGCCCAGTCCTCGACCCACCTCACCTTGCTTGTAAAGATCAACACAAACTTTTGTTTTCCTTCCTGACGTGTGTTATTCTCCTAAGTTCCTACAAAGGCTTCTCCTCTCAACTCTCAGCCTCCTTCCTCTGTCTAATCAATCCAGACACAAAGTTTTCTAGTTGTTTTTATAAACACTGTAGTAATAAGTGGGTGGGGGGAGAAGGCTGGAGTAGCTGCCTATCATACACAAAGCCCTGGGCTCGACCCCCAGTGCCTTGGAACTGGGAGGTACCAGTGTATACCTGTCATCCCAAGCTGCACACCAGCCCAGGACAGAGAGAAGGGGATGAAGAGGGGGAGAGGGAAAGGGTGAGAAAGAGGGGAGGAGAAACAGAGGGGGAGAGAGGTAAGGGGGGAGAGAGAGAGAGAGAGAGAGAGAGAGAGAGAGAGAGAACACTCAAATTTCACCATGGTCAGTGGTGTGTGCTCGGGAACTGTTCTTTATTGTTCGCTATGATCTTGTCATTGATATTTTCCAAGTCACTTTAACATCAGTCACTTATTGTGACAATAAACAATCACAAAGTGAGCTGAAGTAAGACACAGGACAGCTTTGCCCTGCAAATATGAGTTCTGCTTTTGCTTAAGAACATAAATCCCGGCGAGATAATAGGGAAAAGAATGTTCTAGCTAGGTATCTTCAGCCACCAAGTCAAACCTCTAAGGCCAGGAATGGACTGTCTCTTGCTCAATCATTGGCTAAAGGGGTCCCATAGACACCCCTAAACATCATATATTATTACAAATGTTATTGGTTATTCGCTATAAAGTAGCAATAAGAACCTACTTCTGAAGACACAACTGAGTTATGTTATCAAATACAGAAGTCAAGCTAGTGTCTCACTAGAACCTTTACTACCCCTACCAATTAGCATTCATGGTGCTGGAAGGTACTTAGAAAGCGATCAGAGAAGAAGAGTAAGCATCAACATCATCCAGCTACGAATTCTGCAACCTACAAGAGAGACCTGCCTGCAACACAGACGGTTGCAATAGTGGCGTAAATGCTACTGCAGTAACCAACTGCCTTTAAGATTGGATTCAAAGCCAACTCCATGGAATATAACTCACGCCTGTCACTGTAAAAGAACCCAGAACCAGAGAATAGATAGGCCGTTAGCCTAATGGAAAACCTACGACTGTTATTCTGTCAAAGAAGCAAACCAATAAAACGACTCCTGACAATATGTTGTTATAACCACAGGGCATCACTCAGCCTTCATCAGAGAAGATCTCACAGTAGATCATAATTAACCCAGAGACCCACAAACTCTACAATGTGCAGAGAATGAGAGACCGTGGAGCATTCCTAAATGGAATGTCTATCAAACCCCTCCCCTCATGGCTCAGGAATCTATGGAGAGAGAAGAAGCGACAGAAAGATGATAAGAGCCAGGGATGGTGGATGACTGCAAAGAAATGGCACCTTCCACAGTCAATAGGACTGATACACACATGAATTCACAGAGAGAGACTACGACGGGAAACAAAAGACCTGTACAGGTTCAACCCAGGCCAAAATCCAAGCACTGAACAGAAGACATTGGCACAAAGTCCCACTCCTAACCAAGAAGCTGTTTCTAATTGCTACCTGCTGGGAAAGGAAAAAAAATCAGTTTTCCTCAATCAAGTATCATGGGGTTTGTAAACCACACTCCAGGGAAGGCCCCAAGCCAAGGAGTCATTGGGCAACACAAATTGGACCCCGTGGGTTTTGTATGCTTTTAGTTTTGATTTCATATTTTTAACTTTTTATTGATTCCTTATGAGTTTCACATATGCACCCCAGTACCCCTCTTCTCCCCATCCCCTCATATCTGCCCTTCACCCTTGCAATATCCCCAAAATAAACACATACAGAGAGAGAGAGAGAGAGAGAGAGAGAGAGAGAGAGAGAGAGAGAAGAAAATATATCATCGTGGAAGCTGTAGTATGTCACAGTGTGACCCTCTGTCCACACATCTTCACTTGTAAATGTTCATGGCAATGAGTCATGGTCTGGTTCAAGGTCTCTGGCCCAAACACCATCCATTTTGGATCCTCCAGGTTCCCGTTCTGGTCATCCTGTTGCTACTCTGTGTAATGGAGATACTGAAGCTTTGGATCAGCAGGATTGGCCCTTTCGTGCATCCTAGCTCTTCGAATACAGATTTTTCGGGTGGGCCAACTCAGAGTTCTGAATCTGGGCAGCTGAGCTGGTCGGCATGCTGACTCTTCCTCATCCAGACCACCAGGGCAAGCTCTCCAGCACAGCTCCAGCGAATGCTGCCATGGGCACAAGACGGGTCAACTCTCTTGCTCTCATGCCCTTGGGTTGGCTCACCCTTGCCTTTGCCATCCGTGCCAGCTCCACAGTGCTGCCCAGGCGAGGTGCAGGGCCCACTCTCCTGAGAGCTACAACTAATGTAGCGGCAGGGACAGCACTCCTGATCTCATGCCATCAAGGCCACCAGCTTTCCTGACTACAAGAGGTAGGGGCAGGGGGCATCACCTCTGCACCCATGCCACCTCACATGGACAAGTGGCAAGGTCAGCGCTCTCACATTCATGCCCTACACACACAATCAGAGTCAGCTTCCTTGCGCGCATGAGCGAGGCCCGGGGCCTACTCTCCCACGTGCTGCTGCTCCCAGAGCTCCACAGCCAGTGAGGGGCGGGACCAGACCTGCCCCACCTCTGGAAATCTATGTGGTTCCCAGCAGCTGGTCAGACCAGGGACCTCCCCAAGTTTTCTAGTGGTAATATGAGCCGCAGATATCGACACCAACCGCTGCCATCCATAGACCCAGACATGGCCCTCGGTGACACCTTGGGCTAGGATCTCACCATTGCTCCAGGTGGTGGGGCTGACCCTCACCACAGGCTGCTCCTCCCTACACTCGAGACTCCTGTTCCATCTCTCTTCATGATGGTCAAGCTGTTCCACTTCTCTTTCTCTCCCTTCTAATCACCACATAAACATTGCGGTGGCTCCCACTGTAGGCTCGCCATGCAGCTGGTGGGTCCCTGGGTAGCCTCCTCCCAGGGTCTATGTTGCAAGCTGGTGTCTACCACTCACCTGTGCCATGCACCGGAGAGAAGGTGCGTGGGTGACATGGCACATGGTCGTCTGTCTTCTTGCTCCTACTCTCCTCTGTGGGGCGGTAGGTGGGGCGCCGTGTATCTATGGCCTAACCCTTGCCATGGGTTAGAAATAGGTCTTTAGGTGTCTCCCAGCCCCCATCCTGTGCGGCATGGCTGAAAGTAGGTCTCTGCCTGCCTCCTCTGTGCTGCCTGGGTTGACTTGATTTGCTTTGATTTTTATGGAGTCTACGGTTAAAACAGCTTTGGCCACCAAGCTAGGATGAACAGAGGACAGCCCTCTGCGCTGCCCCTGACTGACCGCAGAGGGACACCGCCAAGGCGTTTCTTTGCCCGCTGCCAGGGGGAGCTGGGTTGTTGTTGTTGTTATTGTTGTTTTGTTGTTGTTGTTTGTATTATTTGGTTTTCTATGTTTTAGTTTATTCTCTTGTTTGTTTCTGTTGTTTTAAAGGGAGGGAGGGAGGGATGGAGGAAGGGAGAGAGAGAGAGAGAGAGAGAGAGAGAGAGAGAGAGAGAGAGAATGAATGAATGAATGAACGAGAGAACGAACATGAAGTTGGGTGGCTACAGAGGTGAGAAGGATCTGGGAAAAGTGGAATAGAGAAAGAATACGGTCGAAGTATATTGTATGAAAAATATTAAATACATTTTTAAAAAGAAAATAAACTCTCAAGTCATCCATCTCATCGGTTCAAACAGGAGCGGGAACACTTCAGAACCGTAAGAACTGAAGCCTGTACCTACGCTTCTCGGCATTAGCATCCTTACCTGTGACATAGAATACGTGCCGGGGCTGGGCCTCCTACCGCTGTCAAAGGGATGGGGGATGTACATGTACACAGTCACCGTCGCCCTCTGAGACTGCTGTTTGCTGTTCTGTTGACAGTGGGTCGTCATACACACCCTCAGCTGTGCCCAGGAGGGAGTAAAGAATGCTAGCATGCACGTACAACGTGAACGTAGGATCAGCAAAGTCAGCATCACCCCGGACCCTCATAAATGAGCCCCTCTTGACTACTGCCGCATTGTGAGCTGCTTTGGAAACCCATAAATAATGCAAGCACAGAAAGAAGAGAACCAGAGTGCCACAGACTTCTTCATCTGCCCAGTGATGGTCACCCAAGGAGGGAGTTGGTCAGCGATAATTAGGCACTAGCCCAGGGGCAGTGGATATCTTGGGAGAGTTAAGATGAGAGGGGGCCATGCAGTCACAGGTAATGAAATTTTAAAGCTTAACTAGGCTGCCAAGACACTTAGCAGGGAGAGTGTCACTGGGGATATGAAGGAAGGGAAGGGAAGGCTGCAGAGACTGCTCAGAGGTTAAGAGCACTGGCTGCCTTCCAGGGGACCCAGGTTCAGTTCCAGGAACAGAGGCTCACAAATGTCCAGAACTCGGGTTCCCAGGGATCCGATGCCCTCTTCTGGCCTCTGCAGGCACCAGGCACACATGGGTTACATAGACTTCAAGAGAAACGTATACACCAGTTACACAAAGTGCAATGAGAGAGGGTAACAGGATACTTAACTGCTGACCAAAACACTGAGAAATAAGAGAGGGAGGAGAGACGAGGGAGAGAGAAGAGAAAGAAATGATTCTCCCCTAATACACAGATCCTTTTCCCTATAACACACTCACATCCTCAATTCTCTTAGAAAGAAAAGAAATCCATCTTGTGTCCGTGCACCTACACTGACAATCTACGTATCCATTGTAGTTAAAATTCAATGTGCCTATCTAAGTTTGTAACTTGCTTAGAATCGCCAAGTACCTAGTAGCTTCTTAGATGCCAGGCTACAGATGACAAAAGGACCAGGTCTCCTTTAGCTTTTTGTTGCTGTGATTAAAACTCCATGACCAAAAGCAACTTGGGGAGGAAAGGGTTGATTTGGTTTACACATCCCACTCACAGTTCATCACAGAGGGAAGGCAAAGTAGGAACTCAAGCAAGGCAGGAACCTGGAAGCAGGAACTGATGCAGAGGCCATGGACAGATGCTAGATACTGGTTTGTTCCCATGGCTGGCTCAGCCTGCTTTATTTTACCATCTAGGCCCACCTATCTAGGGATGTCCCATCTGCAGTACTTGTTAATCAATCATTAATGTCCACATCAATCATTAATAAAAAAAAATAATGTTCTACATTGCTTCCAACAGGCCAATCTGATAAGAGTCCTTTTCTCAATTGAGGTTCACCCTTTCTAGATGACCACAGCTTGTATCAGGGAACTGAAAACAAACTATACAACAAGAGAGCTATCCTGAGGATCCTGACTAAATACAGTGCCATGAGACATCTTGCTGCCAGTCTCTAAGCTTGTTTCATGAGAAGGAGTAGGCCTTAGGTGGTTAAGACAGTGGCATGGTGATGTCTTGTTGCATGTGACCAAATCAACATACATCGATAACTCTTCACTCTCTTTACTATAGGGATACAGAGGTCCATGTTCCCTCCACTCTAGTTGGGGATAGAACCCATGGCTATGGCACATGCTACCACTGAAGTTACACCCCCAACCCTAGAAGTCTTGGGGAATGTGTCTTTTAACTTAGAACATCCCAGATGTTTATCCATTGATACTTAAATTTCAGAGTCAACACCAGTCACCCAGAGGGTGTACCATCAGATATATAAAAATATAATGTAAAAAGACACTGTTTTCAACCATGTTGGCCAATATACAAGACTCCAGTGAAGTGGGCCATGTCTGTAGGTGATGGGTTTTTCCGGTGTTGAGCTGTATCATAGCTCCCAATGAATCTTCAGAGTTAACCCAGTTGAGCTGGAACTTCACCACTCTTCTGCCATGGCCTTTGAGATCTTCCTGAGACACCCTCTGCCCCCCGACTTTGCACCTGTAAACGTGCCCTAACCCTGGAAGAGAATAGTTTATGGTAGAACATACACATAATCACAGTACTCTGAATGCTGACTTGGGGGGAATCTTAAGTTTGAGAGCAGCCAGGATAGCAAAATCTAGACTAGCCTGGGCTACATAACGACACCATGACTCAAACAACAAGAACAAAACAAGTTTGAGACATAATTATGACCACAGAAAAGCAGCCGTTGACCTTTATACCAGAGTGTGACTTGTTCAAGAAAGGCTAGCTGGAAGGAGACCTGTGAGGCCCTCCATGAGAGAATGCTGTCAAACCTGACAACCTGAATTTGGTCCTTGGAACCCACCTGGCAAAAGGAGAGAACTGACTCCAGTAAGTTGACATCTGACATGTGCTTACATATGACAGCATTTGCACACTTAAATGCACAAACAAGACAGATCGATGGAGGGAACGTTTCATGTTTACCAGTCAGTCATAGCGGGCAATAGTGACTAGTAAAAAGCACACAAAGAGAATTAACCACCAAAAGAGGAGCATGACCTATTTTTAAGGGGATGAATTTAACCCACTAATTTTAAAACTTTACACAATTTTATTCCACAGGCTGCCCCAAGGACTGTAATGCAGGAAGGGGTATTGTGGTAAGGACTCTCTTGCCTGTACTGTTCCAGCTTCCTGCCAGGTGAATTCAGAAGCTTGCACATAAAAGGCCCATGCTCAAGTCTTCAAATCCGTTTAACGAGGCATCATGACTAAATTTGGCAAGCGTTTCCCCCTGCTTCTTTCCCACCTCAAACTGTTTTGATTCGTTTGTGAGAAATTTACTTTTGCCAATTGAAAAAGAAAAAACCCTTTTGTGGCTGCCAGTCACTAATCTCCCCTCTGACACAGCCATTCAGCCAGACTAAATCCAATATTGACATTTGTATCTTAGGGGAGAAGAGGTTAAGCACCGGAGGAAAAGCAGCGCCGGAGCCCTGCCAAGCACCCAGCGGCAAGCACTGTGCGACATCCAAACTGAGCTGTGGACTTGATGTGACGGGAACCCTGACGACCCACCGGGGCTTTGATCCCATCCCAGGACCCTTGTTTCCTAGCTCAGCTACCCCTGCGTGGAGGTGTCTGAAGCCCCACCACAACTATCCTTAGCAACCTCATTAACATTCTTCCTGGTGCTCGAAAATGGTTCTCCGATGTCGTCATTTCTGGATGTTTCTACGGAACTTTTCTCTAGCATTTAAAAAAAAAAAAAAAAGGACTGAAAGAGCTGAAGGGGTTTCCAACTCCATAAGAACAACAATGCCAACCAACCAGAGTTCCCAGTTACTAAACCACTACCCGAAGAGTGCACATGGACAGACCCATGGCTCCAGCTGCATATGTAGCAGAGAATGGCCTGGGTGGGCACCCATGGAAGGAGAAGCCCTTGGTCCTGCCAAGGCTGGACCCCCCCCCCACCAGTGTAGAGGAATGCTGGTGGGTGGGAAAGGGAGATGGATGGGTAGGGAACACCCTTATAGAAGAAGGGGAGGGAGGATGGGATGGGGGCTTATGTCCCAGAAAACGGGAAAGGGAATAACATTTGAAATGTAAATAAAAAACATCCAATAAAAAATCTAGAGAGAAATATCTAAAAAAGAAAGAAAGAAAGAAAGAGAGAGAGAGAGAGAAAGAAAGGAAGGAAGGAAGAAAGAAAGAAAGAAAGAAAGAAAGAAAGAAAGAAAGAAAGAAAGAAAGAAAAAACGTACATTGTAATGGCTCGAGGTCTGCCTCTGACTGGATCCTCTTCTCTTAGACTCTTACAGTAAGAGGGAGGCAGCCCGTTCTTTCCACTCAGACTAGGCCAGGTAATTAATTGGCTGCCCTCCACTTGCACTCAGAGCAGATGATTACCCTTTGATGTGTAACTGATGTGTGATGCTTGCCCAACACAGCATGGAGGGGGGAGCATCCATGTTCTTAGTAAGAAATGACGAAAGCAAAGATTGAGTTGTGGTAGAATAAGCATCTGCAGCAGAGATCAGATGTAGAGTGTGAATGTCAGATGACTGAAGAGATCCAAAGGGAGACAGTCACAGAACTTGTCACAAATGAAAGATCAACTGGGCGTGGCTGGCACCCAGCTCCTCCCACCCTGGCTCCATTATCCACCCCTCTCCCTCATGAAGACATTAGTCCCTCAATGTTTCTTACGACGTTACAGAGAGTCCACACCCTCTATGGTCTTCTAGTGTTGAATTTTTCATTAAAAATAGTCTATAATATATATAATTATATATAAAATATATAATATTATATGCACTATATATAATATGAAATTGCTTAGATTCTGTGCCCCTTTCCCCATGTATATGTGTACAGTGCTTGCATATGTTCATGTATGTGTCCTATGCAGATTCTGTGTGTGTGTGTGTGTGTGTGTGTGTGTGTGTGTGTGTGTGTGTGTGTTAGACACATCAGCTATCGCTCTCCATTTTATTGATGTCTGGTCTCTCACTGAACCCAGACCTTGAAGTTTCTCAATAGTCTAGCCAGCCTCCTGGCCTTGCGGGATACCTTGTGTCTGCTTGCCGAGGGCTAGGACTAGTCAGCACCTGTACCTGCTTAGCTTTTACTTGGATGCTAGGGTCTACACTGTGGTCCTCCCAGATGCACAGCAAACAATTTACCGAGACACCTCCCCAACTCCATCTACGCTAGTGCCTTCTCAAGAACAGATTATTGCATATATTGCTT
Source organism: Rattus norvegicus (assembly GCF_021556685.1). Classification (NCBI taxonomy): domain Eukaryota; kingdom Metazoa; phylum Chordata; class Mammalia; order Rodentia; family Muridae; genus Rattus; species Rattus norvegicus. Next base: position 16,223,969 of record NC_141550.1, on the reverse strand, counting down.
TAGAAACATTATTTTAGAACCTGCTATCATTGTGGTGCATACAGCTAATTCCAGTGCTTGGGAGACAGAAGGGGGCAGATCTCTATGAGCTTTGAGGCCAGCCTGCTCTACATAGAAGTCTAGGATAGCCAGGACTACATAGAGAAAGAAAAAAAAGAAAAGGAAGGGAGGAAGGAGAGAGAGGGAGGAAGGAAGGAGGGAGGGAGGGAGGGAGGGGAGGAGGAGAAGAAGGAGGAGAAGAAGAAGAGGAGGAGGAAGGAAGGAAGGAAGGAAGGAAGGAAGGAAGGAAGGAAGGAAGGAGGCAAGCAAGCTGCCATCTGGGCAGTTGATAGAACTCCTCAAGTTCTATGGAATTCTAACACAGTATTCTTTTTATCTTTCTGCAGCTATTACAGATTCCTATTATTTAAACTGTATCCCCTTCAGATCACACTGTGGAAACACAGAACACAGTTGCCCATTGTTGGCAACATATTTATGCAGCAATTTAAAGTCTATTTCTGATTACCTTCAAAAGAAAAGTTGCCACCAGTCATTTCCCTTCCTCACTTTTAAGGAGTCTGTATCCCCTCTGACTTTTGCCCACCATGAATCTAGCCGTACAAGCCGATTGCTCTCCCTAACAGTAACCATGTTGGTTACCATAACCTTCCTATTCAAGCCTGATATACCAGCACCCTGGACACACAGCCCTCTAAGGCTCCCTGTTCCTGTCAACCTTTGGATGTTGGGCCCCGTTAAGCCATAGTCAATGGCAATGCTACTCACCACAACTGCACTGACTCTATAGATCAGTTAGAAAGATTACAAAATATGGAGTATTGGTAATATGCGAAGGAAGACTTGCTTAGGCTTCAACAGTCCTGCAAATGACATCTCTTTTCCATCTCCTCGAGTGGACAGCATGAAGTTAAGTGCAGAGACCAGAGGTCATGACCCCTGCTGACTCTCAGAGTTGGGAGGGAAGTTATCTACTACTAAGCTGATTTCCCGTAGAGTCACTTGAAATCATTGACCAGGAAAACCCATTATCAAAGAGTATTTATCAAAGGGTTAAGGCCATGACTCTCATACAAATATCTCATGAATCACTGTTACAAATTATACTCAGCAGCGTATAAACTAGCTGAGCATGTGAGGACAGCCTTCAAAGCCCCGTGAGGACAAGGAGAATGTCCATGCACAATTTTTATTTTCTGTGAAGTGGCAAAGACTGGGCCTTAAAGTTTGGGGTGTTTTCTTTATCTGCATTTCCAATGGATTAATCCTTCCTCTCAGCATGGACTCTCAAAAGTAGATTCCTGCAATTTTCAAATTAGGAAGTGTATAGACCACATAATTTTAAAGTTTGTAATGTTCAAGTGTCTAGAGCAGCGGTTCTCAACCTGTGGGTTGTGACCCCTTCTGAGGGTTTTTATCAGATATCCTGCATGGCAGATATGTTTATATTATAGTTCACAACAGCAGCACAATTATAGTTATGAAGTAGCAACAAAAATAATGATATGGTCGGGGGTCACCACAGCATGAGGAACTGTATTTTTTTTCTTTTTTCTTTTTTTCAGAGCTGGGGACCGAACCCAGGGCCTTGCGCTTGCTAGGCAAGCACTCTACCACTGAACTAAATCCCCAACCCCATGAGGAACTGTATTAAAGGCTCGGCATTAAGAAGGCTGAGAACTACTGCTCTAGAGTGCGGAGGGCGCACCAATATTTGTTTTGGAATATATGAGAGGGATCACGCAAGAACACTGTAAAAGTTCGTGGCTTCGCAGAATTACGAAAAAGTAGGTTGAAATAGCTCTAATTCCTGCTAGAAGCCTTTATAAAATGATGTCTCGGTTACTCGACTGTCAAAGTGGGATCATTCTGTTGGCTACAGCTGTTCAGCACAAGCAGGAGGGAAGAGAAGCTCTCAGTTCTGTGTCTAGCAGCTGGTGCTATGAGCTGAGCACCTCAGTCCTCCACATTCCCCAGGCACCACCAGACTGGATGTTGGTTTTACTGTTTCCATAGGCAATAGACCTGGGTTCTGCTATTAACACACTTCCACTTTTAATACAACCTATCAGTCAAGACAGTCAACAAGCCCAATCGTGTTCAAGGAGTTTCAAAACAGACCTTATCTTTTGATGGGTGTCAACCTGTGCCCTAGTTTCATTTCTGTTGCTGTGGCAAATACTCTAACCAAAGCACCTTTGAAGGAGAAAAGATTTATTTGGCTTATACTGTCAGCTCCAAGCCCACCGTTGAGGAAAGTCAAGAAAAGAACTTGAACTAGGAATCTGTAGGCAGGCCTGCTTACAGTTACACACAGCATTACCTCTAACCAAGAAACTCAACTCACAGTCAAAAAAGTGTAGCAGGAACCACAGAGAGTGCTGCTTCCTGGCTGGAAGGTAGGTTTATGCTAGATTCCTTAAACTTGCCCAAGGAATGACTCTGCTCACAGTGGACCCTCCTACATCAATTAAGGATCAAGACAATTCCCTACAGATCTGCCCACAGCCAATGTGGTTTAGACAATTCCTAAACTGAGATTCACTTCCCAGAAAACTGTAGGTTATGCCAAGTTGACATTAAAGCTAACCAGAACATATGCAAAAATGTGTGGCCATAATTCATAATGGCCGTCATTGGTTCTGCTTACCATAGGCTACCAGAGTACCAGGTTAAACACTCTGTAAATTTACCATTTCTGGGCAGGCAAGCTTTGCACAGACTGCTTCCCAACCATAGAATCTCTTTGCATTTGGGATTATTGAAGAAACAGCCATGGTCATGTTTAGATTTGCTTGGTTGCCAAGATTTTAAAAGCAAATCATCTTTAATTCTCTCCCAGATAGAATTATCAGACTAATGTTCATACTGGCCCTACTAGAGAGGTCCCTGCAAGTGACTAGAAGCACAGAGCTCTAAAAGCAGGAGGCCGTGGGGAGAGCTGGTCCGTGAGGCCCTGGGTAGCTATGGGATTTGAGTCCTCAACAGAAGAACTGGCAATGGGGGAGCTGAGGTTGAAATCTTTAGGGGTGTCTGCTTCCTGAACTGTGTCTACCAGGTCTGTGCTCACGATTTACTCAAAGATTATTCTAGCCACACATCCCACTTCTGATAGGATCTGACATAGGACCAGTGAGCGACCTGTCAGTTTTAGTTTCTAACCCACCGCAGAACAAGAATTGGGTCGTAGTATATGTGACCAGCACCCGGGTGAGACAATGTACCAGATGCATCTGACTAATCCCAGCAGATCCATGTCCTGATCACAAGAGTCCCATGCTTCACCTCGCTGGCCCGGCAAGCCAAAGTCTCCTAAAGATTTCTAAGCGCTCATCTATCCGGTACTGTACTTCCCACACGCAGTTCATGAGCCACTGGTGCCTGGACAACACCAGTTAGTTTATACATCCAGCCTACATTCCCAAGTCAGTGGAGCAAGGCTGAGCTGCTTGTGCACAGGGGAAGCTCCTGATTGAACTAGGCACAGCATCTCACCCCAAGAAGCTCACCTCAGGGGCTGGTTATTGATCTGTGTAGTGAGAGCCAGCTCATGACTGGCTGATGGGGTGAAGCTAATCTCCAGACCAATCAGTGGAGCGTTTCTCTAAAGGCTATAGAGCAGAGGAAAATAGAGAGAAGGTAAACCGAAAGAAATACCACAGTGTAGACATTCCAGGCCCATAGCGAGAAAAACAGGTGGTGGCTGCCTCGAAGACCATCAGACAGATTCTCAGGACCAAATTGCATCACATGCTCCTTGCAGAGCACTCCCTACAAGGTCCGAGGGAAGCCAGAGCCTCTAAGGGAGGGCAAATTTAAAATATCCCAAGGAAGTTCAGAGATATGCGATGCCAGAGGAGAACGTGAGAACACTGTGTGTGTGTGTGTGTGTGTGTGTGTGTGTGTGTGTGTCTAGTATATGGGTGTGTGTGTATATATATATATTATGATTGTATGTAGTATATGGATATATGTATGTAGTATATGAGTGTATATAGTATATGAATGTATGTATGAGGTAAATGATGAGTGTGTATAGTATATAGGTATATGTATGTAGTGTATGATGAGTATATGTAGAACATTGATATATGCATGTAACATATGATGAGTGTGTGTGGTATATGGGTGTATATATATACATATATGTATGTAGTATATGATGTGTTTGTATACCATATGGGTATATGTATGTATGTAGTGTATGATGAGTATGTATAATATATGGGTATATATGTGTATGTTATGTATGATGAGTGTGTGTAGCATATGGATGTGTTAATGTAAGGGTATGGGTACTGTGTGGGTATGTGTAATATATGGGTGTGCTGTATAAGGGTGTAATATATGGATGTGTGTAGTATATAGGTTTGTGTGATATGTGAGTGTATATATGTATATATAGTACATATGTGATATATGTACTATGAGGATGCATATAGCATAGAGGTATGTATAGTATACGGGTGTCTGCAGAATATGGGAATATGTAGTATAAGGGTATGTGTGGCATAAGGGTGTTTGTAGTGTGTTGTGCATAGTATAGGGGTACCTGTAGTTTATGGAGATGTGTAGTATAAGGGTATCTGTAATATATTGTGTGTAGTATAGAGATGTCTGTAGTATATGGGAGTGTGTACTATAAAGCTATCTGTACTATAAGGGGATGTATAATCTAAGTGTGTGCGTGTTGTGTAAAGGTGTGTATAGGGAAGCTAAAAGTCGACTTAGGGTGTCTTGCTGTATCACTTTCCACCTTTGATTTATGTGTGTATTATTATTATGCACATGATGGAGGGTTCACACAGCACACGAATGAAGGTCAGAGGGCAACTTTGTGGATCATTCCTCTCCTTACACCTTCACATGGCTGGGCGTGGCCAGTGCCTCTGTCTGCTAGTCCATCTCTGGCCCCTCTACCCTATGTTTTGAGAGGGGGTATTTCACGAACCTGGAGCTCACCTATCAGCTACTGACTGACCAGCAAACCCTCGGGATCACCCGTGAGGTTTGGATAGAGCACTGGCAGTTTGGGCACAGCACTGGTGGCCTCAGTACAGCACTGGGGGCCTCAGCACAGTCCTGGGGGGGTTCAGCACAGCCCTGGGGGTTCCCACATAGCCCTGGGGGGTTCAGCACAGCACTGGGGGGTTCAGCACAGCACTGGGGTTTGGGCACATGTCCCCACATCTGGCTCTCTACGTGAGTGCCGGGGTTGAAATCCACTCCTCATGCTCATGGACCAAGCACCTTACCCACTGAGCTACCTCCCCAGAATTCTAAATCGTCAAAGTTCTGATTCTAGACATTAAAGTCCTGACACGGGAAGAAAATTAAATAGTAGTTGTCTTCAAAACAGGTATGTTGCATGAGCAATTACCACATTTTGGGTGCCAGTCTAAGCATTTCATAAATACTTAACATTTTATTTCTCACAGCAGCTCTAGGGTTTCTGTCGTCACCTTCCTTGTACAGATGAAGTTCAAGGTGCAGCCAAGCCCAGGTCATCCGCAAACAATGCTTGAGGAGGACTGTTCCACCAGTGTAGCCGAAAATAATGAGAACATTTGTTGCAGATAAAGTGACCCAGTTTGGACTTTCCAGACCAGTGAGGTCAACAAAACACGGGTTTATGTTACATTTGTACCGAGCTACAATCCCAGGCTTACTTGCTTGAGTCCAGCCTTAGAAAATATCTCTTACTGCATGCATTACAGCTCCCCAAACACTACCCACTGCACACAACAAAAACGGCTGTGTTTTTAAAGAACAAAAATCAGTATAAAGGAGGAGGTCTTGATTGGACAGGGAAGAGGTTCTAGTGTACGCAGGGTGGAGATTGCCACTGATTGCGACAGTGTTGTGCGAGTGAACAGAAGGGCTGGGGTTGGGAATGGGAAGACGGGATCTCCAGGAAGAACGCGAAGGAAGAAGAGTCACGGAAATCAGACACGAGGCACTGATGTGTGCGAGAGCCTAAGAGATTTAGTGTCGCAGAAAATGGCACTGGGCTGTCCAGAGGAATGGGCCTTAGTCACATCCTGAAAGCAGAGAAGAGTCGCCATGGCTGCCAGACGGCTGCCATGTCATCCGCATGAAGACTTAGGGGAAGGATCAAAGGCCCTCGAGGAGATGGCAGCCCCACAGGAGGGCCAACAATATCAACTAACCCACACCCTTGGGAGCTCCCAGAGACTGAGCCACTAACCAAATACACGAGCTGGTCCGAAGCCTCCAGCACAGATGTAGCAGAGGGCCGCCATGTCTGGCCTCAGTAGGAGAGGATGCATGAAATCCTGCAGAGACTTGATGCACCAGGTGGTGGGGGTGGGGGGGATACAAGGGAGGTGGGGTACCCTCTCAGAGGTGAAGGGGAAGGGGGGAGGAGGAACTCTGGGAGGAGGAACTGGGAAGGGGGCAGAACTTAGGATAGAAATAACTTTTAAAAACATTTATGTATTTATTTGTGTGTTTTGGGGGGGTGCGGGAAAGGGAGGGAGGGAAGAGGGGAGGGAGAGCAAAGGGCTGCTATACCAGCATGAAGACCTGAGTTTCAACTGGATTCCCCAGGATCCATTGACAGCACTGGAGCAGGGCGTGGCTTCAGCATGTGTCTATCACCCTAGTGCTGGGGGAGGGGCAGAGACAGGTGGATCCCTCCAGCTTATTGGCCAAGCAGCCCTGTCAAATTGATGATCTTCAGCCTCCGTGAGAGACCTTGTCTCGAGAAATAAGGTCTAGAGCTGGCAGGAAAAGAAATCTAGCGTCAACCATTGACGCACACACTCATACACGTGCTCACACGAACAAGCACGGATCTCACACACATAACGGAAGGAAAGCAAGCAAGTAATACATAGACAATGGTCAGGACTCCTAACAGTAAACTGATACACTGCAGCTTTTGGAAACAGGAAAGACCTTTCTTAAAAAGTGTTAAAGAGTTGGGTGGGTGTGGTGGTGAACACATCAGGGAGACCGTGTCTGAGGATGCTGGGTTCAAAGTCAGCCTTAGTTACAGATCCTGACTCTGTCTCAAAATCCAGCCATAAAGCTAAGATCTGGCCACATCCGTTTCTTTGTTATGGAGACGTCTTGTAACCACCATTTGGTGATAGAGCACTAAAGCTTCGATGCCAGAACTCTGCCAGCACCGACACCATATAGCCAAACATCTCTGCCTCTGTGCTTGCTGTGAGACCGTAGTCCTGGTAGCCATTTGGCCTGTATCCCACAGGTGCACATCTGATGACAGAGCACAGGAGGTGTGGCATTGGGGTACCTGGCCTCTACGTGAGAAGGCCGTACTCTTCACAGATGTGTAGACAGTCGTGAGAGAATTTAGAACAGCCCCAAATGCTACCATACACGTGGAGTGTCCTGTTCCCTGAGATAACATGCTCCCAGGCAGACGGATCCCAGTCTAGAGAAAGCATTTCTTCACGACGTGGTCCACAATATGCCTCACTTGCCCTTTAACTACCAGGGTGGCATCATGAGCAAGCACTTTGGGAGGAAGACCCTGCCTAGCCGTCCCATTCTAAAGCTATATAAAGCTCAAAATCTGTTTGGTTATTGGGGTCCTGTCAGCATATAAGTGGTCTTTACTTGAGCAGCTGCCTTGCGTGTTGTGTTTATAGAACTTAATCTCTTTGCCCTTCTATCAAAATCTGTCTCCCCTACTGTTTTGCTGATAGAAAAATCAACAAAGAACAAGATATGCTTTTGATTTATTTTTCTGCTATGGCTTGTTCACTAACAGCGTCCCGGATAATAGCCAATGACATTTATAGGCCAACTGACATTGCACGTACTGATACTTTTACAAGAACCTTTAGTTTATAAAAACGCAATGACGTTATCACCTATTTGGCACCAAAAGCATGGACTTCTAAGTGTTCGCCATCCTTGATCGGTTAGCCCTGAGTCCTCATGCAGAATACCATGGCACCAGGGATGTATGACACAGGAAGAAGATGCGAAATACACAAGGCCAGGGCAGGATTTGTTCCCCAAGGAACACTTCCAGTGAACCACTTTCTCCAACCAGACCTCATCGATTACTTACCATTTCCCATCTGCTGACATCATCCTCATAGCATTAAGCCACCAAAGTCCCATTGAGATTTCAGAGCCCCCACAATACATCTCTAGAAGTGTCATGGCAGACACACACAGAGGTATTCTTCCCCAACCCCGTCTCTCCCCTTCTTGTCTGCCACAGTGGAAGCTGAACCTTTATGCTTTGCCCACCACCATGATGGACAGAACCCCTGAAATCGTGAACCCAAAGGAGCCATTGTTCCTTTAAGTGGCCCTCAGGTACATTGTCCTAGTGACAAGAAGAATGTCACAGGTAGGTATTCCCTCTTCCCCACAGAGAAAATTGAGGCTCGGGAATGCCCTCTTCCTTGCCCTCAGCCATATAACATGCCTCCTAGAAGTGACCCTTTCCTAGCCTGCCTCAGAGATGAGGGCCCGTCTTTCTATCATGTATTTCTAAGACTGTTTTCTCCTGTACTGGGGTACCATGCCTGCTTTTCACGTGCATCTCAGATAACAGTTCCGACAACCCATCTGGCTGTGGCTTCTCCGGCTTCATTAACTCTAATTCTATTATCACCTGCTCTGCTATGACCTGAGTTCCCTGCTTGCCTCTCCCTTCTCTCATAGAAAGTGAATTCCTGCCTCTGCATTAGCTCCCTCTTCAACTGTGTGATCCCCGAGTCAAAGCAGTCACCTGTATGTGGATACTTAGTGGCCATCTCTCCTGTCACCCTGCCATCTCCAGAGTTCTGGTCTTTCTGTCATCTCTGGCTTCTGATGAAATCAGACAGGGTTTCAGATGTGTACATGTGGGTATGCATCTGTGTGCATGTGTGTATGTATATGTGCATATGGGTGCATATGTATATATATGTGTGTGCCTGTGTATGCATGTGTGTATACATGTACATGTGTGTATGTGCATGTGCATATGCATGCCAAGTGTGTGCATATGAGTGTGTGCATGTGTGTACGTGCATGTGTATATGCATGCCATGTGTGTGCATATGAGTATATGTGCACATGTGGGCCTAGAAACATGCAAGAGAATATGCATGTAAGTCTAATATCGTGCAGTATATATGTATCATGTCTGATCTGTAATTTGGATCCTAAATTTCCTTTTATTCTTTCACATTTCATTTTATTTTATAGTTCTTCTACCAGTATGGATTACACTTATATATTCTTTTGAAGAAAGAAACACGATTTTCTGGTTTGTTTATTTGATTTGTTCAGAAAGGCAAATTTCTCAGAACAGTAAATAGATTGTTCCAGCAATGCCAATGGTTGTCCCTCAGGAAGCTCAGGAGTCCTTCTGAATGAGGGGAAAGAAGATGCTTATGTCTCTCCCCTCCTTTCCCATCCAGCCACCTCAGAGCTGCCAGTGCCACCCCATAGGAGCCTCTGCAGTGGGACTGTTTTTCAGCGGAGGCCCAGATAAAACCGGGCAAGCAGCTGTGTTTGCTCTGTTGTCAATGTGATTTTACTAAAGCCATGTATCCCCTATCCTTCCACCCCTTACACACACATGTGCACACACACACACACACACACACACGCACCACATACACACATGCATGCATACATGCATGCCCACAAGCACACAGAACAAAGATGAAATAGTTAAATACATACATACATACATACATGCACACATACATACATTCCTATAACTCATCTGGGTGAGCATACATACATACATACATACCTCAGGTGGGTGAGCACACATACATACATACATACACACACATTCATACATACATACATACTTTACTATAACTCATCTGGGTGACCATACATACATAAAACATACTTACATACCCCAGGTGGGTGAGCACACATACATACATACATACATACATACATACATACATACACATTCATACATACATACATACTTTACTATAACTCATCTGGGTGACCATACATACATAAAACATACTTACATACCCCAGGTGGGTGAGCACACACACACACACACACACACACACACACAGATTCCTATAACTTTCATTCTTTTATAAATGCAAGGAAGTAGTTCTGTGGACTAAATAGTATTCCAATGAACTAATTTCTAAGTGACTCAGCTTAGCACCAGGTGACACATTATGTTGTAGTCTTTACTGCTAATGGCCTTTTGCTTTTCTTTCTTCCTCAACACGTGTAAATGCCATTCTGTGACCATTGGCTATTCCTTTAAGGACTTGGTATAAAAGTTGTTATTTCTTTAAAGGGGATACATACCCAGTTCTTACTTCAAAACCAAAGCAACAAAGCTAGGCTTCTGGGCTCAAGATGGGAAGAGACAAGTTCAGCGTATCAAAGGGGAGATGCTACGGCTATTTGGCAAAGAAATGGATAAAACGAAGTCAAATCTTTCTGAGAAAAGTAACGTTTGATTATCTTTTCCCCCTCTGATCTGCCCTAAGCAACATTTCCCCAGGGGCCCGAGAACGGACGTTGTGAAGGGTAGTGTTCATTACAGAGACCGGATGCAGCCTGTGTGCATTATGTTTAAAGCTATCGTGGCTGTAGTTGCATGCTAGTATATGTGTAGCCTTCAGACACGCAATTGACCGTGAAATAATAGCACACGGCTTTTAATATATACCCTCTGGTTCTGGGTGTGCATACTAAACATACAGTATTTTAAATACACGCATATATACATACAAACACACAGACCCCCACCAGTTAAAGCCCTGTGTGTCTAAATGCCCTGTCAGCTGCTAGAAATTTCCCCTCTCCTCTCCCTAAGGTCTCAGGTGTGGGATTCATGAGCCAATGTCTCAGCTAGAACAGGTGTCTATCGCTGGGTAAATAGCAATTAGGCCCAAATTTCAGACTTTTTTTTTTCCCAATCCCTTTCGGAGGAAAAGCCCAGGAATAAATAGTTGCTGTAAGGGCCAGGGGTATTGTGTAGCTCCACAGCCTCCAGCTGGTCTATTACACACTATACACAGGCAAAGAATACGGGCACCTGACAGATGTGTTCTGTTAGCTTCATTAGGAAAGAAACAAAGAAACTCCTCAATTAATAACAGCGGAGCCAAATGGGGGGTGGGGGGAGCTCGAGGGGAGAGGAATCATAGCCTGTTATTTAAACAGAGTCAGGGAGCCTTTCACCAGTGGCTTAATATGATTCATTAATAAAAACAGCTTTTTGAATGCCCAGTTTAAGTCAAAAGAAATCACTAGCGGTTTTTTTTTCTTTCATTTTTTTTTTTTAAATCTCTCTCTCTCTCTCTCCAGAAAAGGAAGGGCAAAATGACAAATGGCTGCCGCTGAATTCATTTCATGTGGGGACGGCCTTTCTCAAAGACCCCTTAAACGGCAGGGCTGGGTGTTTGTCACATTAAGTGGCAGAGCCGTTCTCCAAAATCGACTGTGGCACATCAGGGTCTCAGATGAATGGTCAGCAGTGACCGTCCAATCATTTTATATATCCAGACCAGGAAGCATTTAGTGCTGTTTAAATGAACAGGATTTTTTTTTTTTTTAAGTCATGAAATGTAGCTCTCATCCGGATGAAAAGAGAAGCTGTCTCTCTTGTCACTTTTAGTTTTTTTCTTTTTCTCTTCACCCCCAACCCCCCCGCTTGAAATGAATTGAAATACAGGAGAAGCCCTGGGTGTGAGGGTGGCTTTCATTTCTTGCAAGCAACAGTAAAGTCTGGTTATTTCTTCCTTTGGACGTCTGCCCTCCTGGAAACACAGCGAAGCACCCTGCGGCCTGACGCATGCTCATGAAAGGGGGAGCTGTCTACCGTGGCAGCGAGAGATGGGTTCCAAACCAAGAGGTTTCTTTTTCCATGCAAGTTAGAATCTGCAGTAAAAAAAAAAAAAAAAACTGAGCCCTCACAATATTAATCCCCCACCCTGTAACTTCGGTGATATTTTAAAGAACAGCACTACCCTTCGCTTCCACAATGGCTAGACAGCCTGACCCACTTGCAAGGCTTAAGGGAAAGAATGAACTCCTGATAGCTCCCTCTCCGTTAACCTAACTGGCCCAGACTACAAAGGGCGCATAAGAACCTAGAGAACTCTGGGAAGCTTCAGGTCACCAACAGGGCAATTGGGATATTTTTAAGATTAAATTGTGTTGAGTGCATTAACCTGGATAGATTTGTATGTGCTTAAGAATTCACAGAACCAGGGTTAGAACTTCCCCGGTACAACTGAATGCCAAATGGCGGGAGAAGTCCCTGCGTAACCTAGGCCAGCAAGGATGGGCTCCAACACCAGAACGGAATGCTCATCTGTCTAATTGGGGTGTTGTCCCGCCAAAGAAATAGAAATCAAAACAGAACTGGTCATGGCCAAATATGAAGGGCCAGGGGCTTTGTGATGGAAATTTAATTGTAAATCTTTATGGCCAACTCGGCCTGCAATGTCTTTGTGCTCCTCAGATTTTAAAATATACTCTTGGCTTCCATTTGTTTCCACCACCCCCACCCCACCCCCACCCCACAAATAATAGCCACAGACCCAGCAAGCCTAAGGTCTACTCCCAAATGGACAAACAGGAGGAGAAAGGGCAGCGGGATCGCCTACAAGTAAAGGCATTCTTCACCGGAAAGCCCCGCCCTGCCCTGCTCACCTTTCACATTTGATGTGAAGGAACGGAAGGCATTCAGGGAAAGGGCAAAATGAGAAACAATTACATCTGGGCTTCACGTCATTAGAGGTCTTCAACTCCAAAGGTTGGTGTGAGTTCTAGACTCAGTTACAGGAAACCGGAGGCAGGAACTGAAGCAGGGGCCATAGAGGGGCATAGCCCGATTTTCATGCTTGCTTCGCCTGCTTTCTTCTACATAGCCAGGACTACCTGCCTAGGGGTGTCAACGCCCACAGTGGGGCTGGACCCTCCCGCAGTCACCATCAGTCAAGAGAAGATCCCGGGGCTGGGGATTTAGCTCAGTGGTAGAGCGCTTACCTAGGAAGCGCAAGGCCCTGGGTTCGGTCCCCAGCTCCGAAAAAAAGAACCCAAAAAAAAAAAAAAAAAAAAAAAAAAAAAAAAAAAAAAGAGAAGATCCCCCATCTACTTACTTGCCAATCTGATGGAGGCAATTTCTCACCCGGGGTTCTCTTCCCAGATGACTGTAGCGTGTGTGTAAACTAACCAGCACTTACAGACCTTGCACCCTGGGATGGTACCTACACAAGCAGTTCCTTTTGTTCAGAGCATTTTCGTGCAGAATTCATGGGTGGTGGCGGCGGTGGTTAGAGGGTTTGGCTGTTTGTTTTGCTCGTTTGCTTTTTTTGGTTTGGTTTTGGTTTTTAAGCAGAGAATTGGAAAGAATTTCTGGTTTGATTTTTTTTTTTTTACCTTCTCTAGAATATCAAAATAGACAGTGCAAACACAGAGAATATCCCCAAACAGGAAAACATCTTGCTTAGTAAAATTTATGTTTTTCAATTTATGTGTCATAAGGAGGGAGGATATATAATTTTTGCAAAAAAAAAAATTGCGAAGCCTTAATTGGGACCATAAGCTGAGAAAAAATTCTTCATATAGTCTTGTTGTTAGCACAAGGAAAAGCCACATTCTTTTAGCTCTCCTTTCATTCATTCTCCATTCATTGTTCTATTCGATATTGCTGCCCATAGATTCCCAGGGCCAGATTTGGCTCCAGCGTCCTGGGTAAAGGTCACCTTTTATCACACTGTCTTACTGTCCCCAATGGCTCCTTATAGGAGGGCTGCTTGTCCCTTCTGTGAGAGATCTGCTGATAGTAGCATCCCATTTTGTCTTCAACAACTCTCTACTCTTTCAACACCTTGAAGTCCAGTTGGCCCTCGGTAAGGGAAAGGAGACGTAAGCTGTTTTCATCCCGACTGAAACAGGCTTGCGTATGTGACCACCTCGTCCATTTGATCACTTCGGTCTTCCTAACAGAGGTCTCAAAAAGGGGAATAAGAGACACTTTCGGGTGCTGCAGAAAACCCCTTTGAGTAGCAAACTTTCAACTGAAAAAAAAAAATAATCCTGTTGGAATGTTCTATTACTAAGGAACTCGGGTATCTGAAAGCAACTTCCATATCCGTTTGAAGGTGGACCCCATAAAGTACGAAAATATCCACAGCAAAATGGACCATGTGTTTATCCTTTAGGCAGAGGGTATTAAACTCTATGAAAAGTATGGGATCCCAGGAGCCTGATGGAGTCAAGGGGAAGTTCAACAATTCAAAACATTCAGCCCCACGATAAACAAACGAAAACTACACAGGAAAAACAGATGCCATTCTCCTGTTTACAAAACCTTTTTAAAAAGTTCTTATCTAGGACTAAGAGAGGTGGCTCAGTGATTAAGAGCACTGGCCGCTCGTCCAGAAGACCCAGGTTCAATTCCCAGCACCCACATGACAGTTCAGAACTGTAAGTTTCGGTTCCAGGGCATTCAACACACACACACACACACACACACACACACACAGAGGCAAAACAACAATGCACATAAAATAGAAATAAATCACAAAAATTAATTTTTAAGATGCAATTTATTATTATTTGGTATATGTGTGTTTGTACATGTGTACATGTGCATGTGTGTATGCATGTGTGCATGCATGTGTCTCTGTGTGTGTATGTATGTGTTTGTGCATGTGTGCATGTATGTGTATGTGCATGTGTGTATGTGTATGTGTGTGCTTGTATGTGTGTGCATGTGTGTGTATATATGCATGTGCGTGTGCATGTGTGCGTGTGTGCATGTGTGTGCACACGCGTGTGTGTGTGTACATGCATGCGCATGTGTGTAGGTTCACACATGCCACAGTATGCTATGCATATGGAAGTCAGAGGACAACTTTCAGGAGTTAGTTCTCGCCTTCCATTGTGGGCTCAGGGATAGAGCTCAGGACATCAGCAATGCAGCGAACATTTTCACCTAATGAGCCTCCTTGCCACCCCTACAGAACTTTGTGAACAGTAGCCGTGTTAACAAGACAGAAGACTTTCCCACTCACCATTGATGACATATCAATTTACCCTGCTCTACAGAGAAGCAGTCTGGCCCTGTTTTAATATTCTCGAAAATATCATACTAATTTAATATAAAATTCCCTCAGCAGAGGGTATTTGAAAAGGAATCATTTTAAATGGGTAAATCTCAATTTTGAATAGTGTGAATCTCAGTAGCAAAACATTAAACAGAGACTCATTCATTCTCACACCCAGAAATCCCATATGTATGTATGTATGTATATATACACACACACACACACATATATATATACATATATATATATACACATATATATATATCCCTGGTATTACATCATGAGACAAAGATACCTTTGAGTTTGTTTTCTGTTGGATGCTAAAGTTCTGAATAGTCTAAGGAAGTGTATATGGATTACAGTTAGAAAAAGAAAAATAGATAATGTTTTAGGGTTGAGTTGCTCTGGCTTAAGGATCTGAGTGGTCTTGGAAGGGACACGCACACATTTATTTACTCGGTTACCTGCTAACTTGCACATGGATGGTGGGCAGTGCCTGCAAGATGCACACATAGAAGTTAGAGGACAATTTGAAGAAGCCACTGCCCTCTTCCCACCATGGGCAACTCCTGGTCAGAAGGCTCAGCATCGAAAGCCTTGAACCACTGAGGCATCTCACCAGGCAGGAAGAGACACATTCTGAGGAAATACCCTGCTTTTATTCTATGTGCAAATATATTATATGAATATTAAAAGACGATATATCACCCATGCCTTCAATAGAGTTATGTGTTTGTGGTATTTTTCTACAATATACTATGCACTGTCAACCAAAAATTTTACAGAAAAAAAATCTTGCTTCATATTCTATATTGTAGTGTTTTCTAAAATATGAGTTGCTTTGGGTACTGGGCCAAAATGTGTAGGTTTAAAATATTTGAAAAGCTTAAGGGTTTCTTTGTTTAAATCTTCTTTGATAAGTGAATTATTCAATCCATAGAAAATAATTATTCGTATTTAACACGCCCGAGGCCCCGTGTTTCCCAATGGAAACAATTCCCTTAACCTTGGCGATGACCCCGGAAGGTCAGATTCGAATTCCATTTTGAGGCGTGAAGGAGGTGCTGGAACCGTGTCTCAGACCACAGACCGTGAGGAGCCAGCGCTTGCCTTTGAATCCCATGTTATTTCTGTGCTACTCGCCAGGACAGACGCGTCTGAAATGGTCTTCTTTCCGGGCCTCATCATTTATTAAGAATTTTTTTAAATGATGAATTGAATTATTTAAGATGAGATTACAGCACATGATTAATTTGAGCCGGCGAATTCCCTTTTATTCCTTTGTGCGGTGAGAGATTTAAAGAGGAGGAAAAGAATCCCAGAAATGGTTTCCTAAAACCACCAGGCACTGATTTTGCTTTCCAACTGAGAGCAAAACAATTAGCCCTCTACGGGGCAGTGTCGGCCATTGGCCACAGTTTCTTTCCCGTGTTGCCCCCGGTTGAAAAAAGAATATATAGTTCCCACTTCAGGTTTTTTTGTGGTTGTCCCACAGGCTGCTTGAGTGACAGTGTTTCTGTTTCTTCTTAAAATTCTCTCCTTCCAGCGCATCCTAGATGTCACCTAGTACTTCCTTCTTTCTTCTCGTTTCCGTTTCTTCCCTACTCACTTCCACGTCTCCTAAGTCAAAAGAAGTCATTTTCATTGCCTTCATCATGCTTCGGGCAAAGCCACGCTGGTAGCTAAAATTAATATCAGTGGCTAGCAGCAGTATAGGCGAGGTCGGCTGAGTGGTGTGTGCTACTTCTGAAGCCAGAAAGACTGTGAGCGATTCCTTCAGGGAGGCCCCGCACCTCATCTCCACTCCTCGCTCTCAAAACGTCGAGGGAAAGTGGAGTGACTCCCAGATACAGACCCAGAACTCGGGATCGCAAAGCAGGGGGGTTGCTGCAAGTTTAATGCCAACGTAGACTACACCCCGAGTTCCAGGCCAGTCTAAGCTACAGAGCGAAACCTTGCCTCAAAAAAAAAAAAAAAAAAAAAAAAAAAAAGAGAGCCTTGGAGGGGTACGTCAGGTACTTGAGGGAGAACGATCCTGGCTGACCTTCAGTAGCCTTGTTCCACGTAGAAGCAAGTTTTCGGAACACAGGAATTAAGACAACCTGCGCGGTCTATTTTAATCTCCGTGGGGGAGGAGGTGGGCTTTTAATGCTATTTTCCGCTTTCATCTGCTGGTCTGCTCGTCTCCAGCACTCAGCTAGCGTGTAGCTATGTCTCGGCTCACTGTGTGGGTTCTGGCATCAAAGCCTTGGGCCAATTTTATTTCATTTGTGTTTGCTGTCAGAACAATGTCTTTATTCTGCAGTGCCCCTCTCAAATCACCTCTCAGGTGGTTTGATAGAAGCAGCGCACCGCAGAAATAATTAAAAAAAAAAAAAAAGCCTTTGTCAAAAAAAAAAAAAAAATCCATGTTACTTCTTTTGTGTTCCGCCCTGTGAATACCGAACGCGCAACGCACTTAGTTCAACAGCGCCCCAAGTTCCATTTGTGAGATGAAAGTGCCTTTTATTTTCAATTTCCCGGAGACAGCTGATCTGTTTTCCTTCCAGAGAAGGGATTCTTCTTGGGGTGTGGGGGGTTTCAAATGACTGCTCAACAATAAACCTTTTTACAGTATCATTTGTTTTAGACTGCCAGAGGACACCTAGACTGGTTCGATGCTGTACAAAACTCTCACCAAAACCATGAACGGAGTGCCTTTAGGGAACCGACAAGGCTGTGGAATTCCGTCACATCGAGTGAGCGTGGAAGGAAGTGGACAGCTCTGGCGGACTCAGAACTCCATCGCGACACCTAAGCGATGCAGGGTAGGTGCGGATCACTCTGCGGAACACTCCTTTCTTCTGCTGTGTGCCTTGCAGGAAACAGAAGGGAGGGGGAGGAAGAGATTGAAGGGAAAGATGCAGCAAGCTGGCAGGTGGTGGGCAGGGATCAATCCAATTTGTCACATCCCGGGTTGTAAAGGATCCATCTCCCAGTGACATTGATGACTGAGGATATTCAGCCTGGTTCACGCCAAGACAGAGGGCAGCGGCAAACTCAGACGTGAGTAGAGAATGGATCCCAGAGGATGCTGATGGACAGAGACTAAGACCTCGCTGCCAAACATGGTGCCCTGGTTTCTATATGAAATAAGTGAATGAACGAATGAATGGATGAATGAATGAATGAGACTGAAATTCCATATGAAGTTAGTGAATGAATGAATGAATGAATGGGACTGTAATTCTATATGAAATAAGTGAATTAATGAGTGAATGGATGCTTGTCTCCATGAATGGCTGGATGAATGCTTGAATGGATAAATGGATAAATTAAAAGGGTATATAGAAATAGCCAGAATAGCAGCCTATCTAGAAAGTGAACCATGAAATAGAAAGATGAACTCTTAAGAAACGAGGTGTGAAAAAGAAAGTGAGGTAGAATCCACGTGGCACAGAGGCAGAAGGGACAGCATGGTACAGGAAGAAAGGCACTGTTCAGCAGGAAGTGGGTGTCAGGGACAGAGGAGGGACACTCGGAAGGAGAACAAACCAGAACAAATGAACCATGGCACATATATGAAAATGGCAGAATTAAAATTAACACTAAAAGATAAATAACACAGGGGTGCTAGAGAGATGGCTCTGGCTGCTCTTTCAGGAGACCCAGGTTCAAGTCCCAGCACCCACACGGTGGCTCACATATGTTCAGCGCTGATGCTTTCACACAGACACGTGCGGGCAAAACACCAATGCACATAAAAAATAAATTTAGAAAATTTAAAATATTAATTAATTATACAAATGAAAGATTATGTGTCCATGTGTCCAGGGCATAGAAAATAGAGCTTCCTCCCATCTTATATACAGTCAGATCAGAAAATAAATTTATTTTGTATGGCGCACCCACTCTGAGTTTATTTTTATTTATTAATGCCTCCGACATGATGTTGATCTTGGTGATTTGTAGAGTCTCAGAATTATGATCATCAGAGTTATCTGGGTTTTTTTTCCCCCTTTCTTAGTGTCTAAGAGTGGAGCCAGGATCGTTAATACTGATTATGAAGGTAATGACCATGGTTGACAGTCAACCCGGAAACAGACAGAACACGAACAGCAAGAGAAGCTCCAGCATCCTGGGTCCCTTTGCACTGGAACTCAGCAGCCTCTCCTTCAGAATCACACACACGTACACACACACACACACACAAATATGTGCACACATGCACACACACACACAAGTGCACACACACACATACACACATACACACATACATACACACGCACATACACTCACACACATACGTGTGCACATGCACACACACATACATATACACATACACACACATACACACACATACACACACGTGTACACACACACGCGCATACACGCACACAAGCACACACACATACACACATACACTCATACACATACACATACACACACGTATACACACACATACACACACATACACTCACTTGCACACATGCACACACACAGGCACATACACACACACGCACATACATGCACACATGCACACAGAGGCACACACACACACATACATGCACACATGCACACACAGAGGCACATACACACACGCGTGCACACACACACACACACGCACACATATGGACATGCATACACACATACACACACATGCACACACACATACACACACATACACACACATACACACATACACACACATGTGTACACACACACGCACATACACACACAAGCACACACACATACACACATACACTCATACACATACACACATGTACACACACATACACACATGCATACACTCACACACATACACACACATGCGCACGTACACGTACACATACACACACATACACACACATGCACACATACACACACATACACACACATGCACACACACACACACACACACACACACACACAATTCTGGGGCCGGGCCCCAGAGACTGAGCACAACCCAGGACTTTGCACAAGGGGAGTTTCCTGTGTTGTGCAGTGAGTGGTCCTCCACCTCCAGTTTCCTGCGTCTTTCAGACATCCCTAGCAAGGAAACTGTAAGTTGCCAGTGATGTTAACAAGCCATAGGAGGTCCTGTCTTAAAAGCAAGTCGGGCTGAAGAGACGGTTCAGTTGGGAAAGCACTTGTGCAAGCATGGAGGCTTGAGTTAGGCCCCTGCATCTACTTCAAAAAGAAAAACCATCCCAGCACTGGGGAGTCAGAAGCATGAGGATACTTGGGAAGGCCTCACTGGACACCCAATCTAAATTAGCAAGCCTCAGGTTCTATGAAAGACCTGTCTCTTAGATAGTGACTAAGAAAGACTTTGACCTCTGGCCTCCACATGCACACATGCATAGACACAAGCAGAGCTAACAGGTTAGACCTACATACCTCTGACAAGGCTGGTCACTATCATTCATGTAGAAAATCACACTTAGTAGCCACCAGTCACCCGCCTTGACCTTGATACCGAAAGAAAAAGCCTACTGCATTTCAGGCCCTATACTGTCTTCTGGCCAAATTCCACTAGGAACCATAATAGCTGAGGCAAAATAGCAAATCTAAGCAGTAACATTCGGGTAGATTTGAAGATGGATTTACAACTGTAAATCCATGTGAACAAGGATTGGGAAGAACAGTGTTATAAACAAGATGAACACATGCAGGTAGATTAAAATGTCACCCCCAGCCCACTCTAGAGTCCGAGGTCAATTGCTATAAAGAAAATATCAATGGCACCTTTTTTTTATAAAAGTCTTTCTTTAAGCAATTATTCATCTAATAGCTAACAATTTTCTACATTTAAAAAATGAGCCTGATCCTGCAGCAAGAGCATCTGGTGGCCTCTCTGGGCCACTGACTGTCATCTCTTGGCATCTATGCCTGTATGGAGCCTAATACCCCAGAATGTAAGACTGTCCTAGTGACCTGCTGCTCAGAAACAAAATGGCCAGTGTTATGTGCTGTTTCCCCTAAGACTGGGGAGCTTGCTTCTGTCTTGATCGTCTACCACTGCTTTGGTCACCTTCTAGTACACCAGTTTCCATCTGGCAGGCAGTCCTAGGGAGATGTACACACGCTGACCTGTGGGAGGCTGGCAGCCTGGAGCTGAGTCTGTCCTTCAGTGCCCACAGGGATGAGCTCGGAGCCACACCCAGCTCACAACACTTCAATAGAGAATCTGACCACAACGCCTCATGAGAAATGAGCCAGGCATTAGCTATAATGTTGGCCCAGAGTCCAGATTCGTTTCTTGACAAAGTGTCTAGCATAGGCTAACCTAGAGCTTACTATGCTCAGACAAACACTTGAACTCACAATCCTCCTGCCTCCAACAGCTCTTAAGTACAAAAGCGCACCCCCAGGTCATGCTTGGGTTATTTATCACACAGGGACACTGTTGCTTGAGAGAGTCATTTGATTCCAGTCAGGAATTACTGAGACTCAACCCTCAGACTATACTGAGTCCATTTCTTTCACACATTTACATGTAGAAGGGCACTGAATTAAAAGTCAGTAGTCTAGGTGTCCTAGAATAGACCCATGATCCCAGCTCTCAATAGACAGAGGCAGAAGCCTCACAAGTATCAGGTAATCTGAGGCTACCCGGTGAACTAAAGCTACAGGTTGAGTTCAAGGCCAACCTGAGCTATATAAGACCCTCTAAGTCCTAATCCTAGCTCCACTGCCTCTACCCTTGTCATGGAGCAGTCCTGTGAGCCTCTCCACATATTAGATGCTTTATGGACACGATGAAATCTTTGCGTTAGGGAGCTCTATAGTGTTTCTCAGCTCCAAACTTCCACATTTTAGAAGAGGAAGATGAGGTAACATGAAGGGTAATGAAAAGCCCAGGCCCCTGCCCTCCATTCCTGAGCTATCCTGATGTGCTGGCTTGGCTTCCTCAGCACCAGTTCTGGGTGGACTGGAGGACTCCATCACCCTGCCTTTCAGTGTTTTCTTGATTGATAATGACCCTTGCTATGCCCTTTACAAATCCAGCCATGTATAGCTGGTGGGTGCATAAATGCTAGTTGACACTTAGTAGGCTCATTTTTGTGAGCTAATCTTGTTCGGGGAGGTACCGGGTTGCCCAAACTCAGGAAAACCATCTTCTTTTTCTGTCTTACCTCTTTTAGTTGAGACCTACTGATTGGAGGGGAGCAGAAGCTCCTCTGACCAACGACAACATAAAATGTATTGCTCAACCACTCACTGAAGGAACCTGTCATTGTGTGACAGTTAACAATGACTTATGGGAAACGCGGCTACCTCTATCGTGAACCATCTTTCTCACCTACCTAGGAAAGAAGTGGGCAGGTAAATGTATGTCCTGTTATGAACCCATCATTTATGTATGTATCTAGAATACTGCCACTCAGAAGTGATGTTGAACATGAATCTGTTATTCTGATCTGTGCTCACAAAGTTGTTTATTTGTTTGCTTGTTTGTTTGCTTATTTGTTTTGATGGGCAGATAAACTTATGAGAATTTTAATACAACCATTTTCGAAAAAGCTAAAGCAATATAGCTCAACTTACCCTTTAGTAAGAATGAACCCATAATCTTCCTATGTCCATTTCCACTTTTCATTCTATTCTTTTTGGTGTTATAAAGATTAAAAATTTCCTGAGACTCTGAAGAGACATTCAAAGTACAGACAGCCTAACCAAGACGGGAGCAGAATAATTACTGCAGGCAAAAGAAAGAGAGAGCACTGTAACACCATCACAAATAAGCAATAAATTTATCTACCCACAGATGCAACCATGCATGTTAAATACTTGTTTTCCCTCAGGCAGGATAAAGAAGGATAAATAAATAAAAATTACCAACGCTGTGTCCAGAGCAAGAATGAAAAATCTATTTTTCATGGGATGACATTGTAAATTAAAATAAACACCGAGGATTGAAGACACAAATGACAGACCAGAAGCAAATGGAGAAGACTTTGAAAAGCCAGGGAAGGCTGTTTGCCTGAACTAAAGTCAGTGAGATCACAGGAAATGTGAATCACCCCCAGAGATGCCCTCCCTGGACAGCCAAGGAGTCTCTGGCCACACACAGAATGCAAAAACCGATACAACCTAGTGGTGTCATAGATAGGCTCCTTTCAATAGTTAGAATCCACAAATAATCTCCTCCTCAAATATTGTGTGTGATTCGCTCTCTCAAATCACTGGTAGGAAACCCCCGATGAAGAACAATACCTTTTCGGAAATTGACTTATTGTGCATATATGTTTTATAAGTATGCATGTGTGCTATGTGCGTGTGTGGTGCACACGTATGCACATGCATGTAAAGTCAGAGGTCAACACTGAGTACCCTCTTTAGTTGCTTGCCATCTTATTTTTGAGATAGGGTTACTTGTTGAACCTGCAGTTCACCAATTGGCTGAGGTGGCGGGCCACTGAGCCCCATTCACCTGTCTCTGTCCACCTCAGTTCTGGAGTTCTGAAGGCGTGACACATGCCCAGCTCCTGTTCCCTCATGAGAGCCAGGGATCCAAACCCCAGTCCTCATGCTTTCGAGGCAAGAATTTACCAACTGGGACACCTCCCAAGCCTCGGATCACTTTCTTAAACAATGGATTTTAACACTTCACGGCATTTGCATATTTCAGGACATTTTGAACAACTTAGCATAGGGGCAGACTCCTGAGGAGCTTGTTTAATGAAATTCAAATATAGCTGAGCAGGCTGTATTTTTAATCCGTGAAATCTAACAACCATACCTATGGTGGGTCATATTTATCTTCAACGGTGCGGAGTTTAGAATCACATAGGAGAGTGGAGCACACCTCTGGGTGTGTCTGTCTGTGAGAGGATTTCAGAGGTTATCTGGGGAGGTAGAGAGATCTACTCTGAATGTAGGCAGCACCATGCCATGAACTGGGTGCAAGGAGAGGACCAGTATTCATCTCTGTCTGCTTCCGGACCCACTGAGATGTGAGGGATCAGCCTCAATCTCATGCTGACAAGAACAGAAGCTGATCCTGCTGCCACACCCTCCCGCACGGTGGGCTGAACTCTAGTCAAGAACTAAGAGCTGAAGGTGAGTCTCTCCTCTCTTATCTGTTTCTTTTCAGGTATTTTGTTACCAAATATCAAAAATAACTAATATACTACCCCGAGAAACGACATAGGAGTTAACCAACTTGCTGGGTCACAGGTGAGTTTGGAAGCCACGTCTCAAAGCATTGACCTGTGAGCATCGTCCATGAAAGAATAACTCAGGAATAAGACTGCATCTAAATCACTCTGAGAAACCAATCATAAAGTATAGCAGGAGAGGAGGAAGAGGAGATAAACCATCCCAAGGGGCCAGAAAAGGGTTTGCAAAGCAAAAACAATTACTCAAAATTATTTAAATGTAATTGTCTGGGCTAGGAAGGTGACTGGCATTGCATAGACAGGAGGATCCCTGGGGCTCGCTGACCTGTTGGCTTAGCCAATTCAATGAGCTTGCATCCAAAGAAAGACTGCCTCAACAAGCAAGGCCGAGGGTCCCTGAGGAATGACACCTGAGGTTGACCAATGACTTCCAAATGCATGCATACCTATGTGCACATGCACACACACCCAAGCACATATATCACTTAACGCACAAAAAATATATACGGCTTCTCAGCCTTTCAGCTGAGATCAAATATAAAAATAAAAAAAATAAAATGAATTTTCTGAAAGAGTTTTTCCAAAATTCAATGGCCGTGGCCCTCATTATATTCCTTTGGCCAAACTCTTGTCTCTAACCTTAATCTGAACTCTGGGTGAAGTCAGGAGTCACCAGAATCCAAAAGGTATTAGAGGAGATGTGTTAACGCACAGTGGGAGATTCAGCACCTCGGACAGTGGCAGGTGCTGTTGCACATGCGCACACACACACACACACACACACACACACACACACACACACACACGCACACGCACGCACGCACACACAGAGAGGCACTCCCTTCTCTAAACATACAGGCTTTTCAAGCTTATATCTCCCTGTGCAAGCAGCTGCATGTTCTCTCAGGTTTCTGTCAGTATAAAGGGTTAGTGCAGCAAAGTTCACAATAGATGTTGAAATCAATGCCCAAGGTTCCCACATCATAACTATAGACATTTCTTGGGATCTTTTCCTTTCTGGGTCTCCTCCTCCTCCTCCTCCTCCTCCTCCTCCTCCTCTTCCTCCTCCTCCTCCTCCTCTTCCTCCTCCTCCTCCTCTTCTATTTTTTTCTTTAAATTTTCTCATCTGTTAAAATTTTTTTATAGATTTTTCACATGCACGATGCAGTCCTAATTACACACCTCATGGCTGAAATAATACTGAGCTTGGGTATTCACAGTGTCACAACTATATAAAGGGATAATGTGTAAGAGTTGCAAGGGGCGAAGAATGAGGCAGAGGATGAACTGCAAAGTGTGAAGAGGTAAGTTGAATCTTTTAATTATAGCAATGGATGCATAACTTCATGTGTTCTTCATAACTCATAGTGCCATATATTGTTCAGTATGAGTTGCTCTGCAAGTGCTATATAGCTATTTTCCTCTGGATTGAGACAGTCCACCATGGAGGGAGAGGAGGTTCATAAGATTTAGGAAATGAAGCACGAGGCCAGGTAAGCAGTTGATTCACAAAGCCTAGGAAGCTCCTGAAACTTACAGAATTCAGAGTCCTCACCCCAAGATGATAGAAGCAGGTGCGCCTACTAGGAAAAGGAGATTCTCCAACTGGCATAGCTGCCTCCAAGCTCCAGGAGTTGCATCTTTCATGAGTCACCATCAGCACTGTGGAGGAAGGCTGCCCTCAGTGACACAGTTGCTCCTGAGTCACCCATGCTCCTGTAAATAACCCCTCACCCACACTCCAATGAACTCATTCACTCACTAAGCTATACCTGGGTGGAATTGTTTTTCTGGTCTGTCATTATGCCTGATGTAGGGTGAATAGATATTGCTTTACATTTTCCCCATGGAAAAAGTCACACAGCAGTAAAGTACATGAGATTCAATAAATCTCATGAAAAAAAATGAAAATGTCAGAAAAAAGAAACACTGGACAACCACCTCTGCGAGATGGATTGGGTCAGGACCCGCCTCATTCAGGACTCCCTCAAGTCAGTGACTGAGCTGGCTTTATACTGGAAGGTTAATTTAAAGAGGAATTTACAAACTAGAGATAAACCAGGTTTTGGTGAGGAGGACAAATGGCTGGACCTTGCTGTGTGACCCCAGAAGGCAGAACTTGGGCCAGTGAGTAGGAATGAGATAAACACATTGGATTCCTTTTGTGTCTTTGTCTTTGGGAGAGCACTGAAAAGTGGCTGGGTAACGTGCTTCCAAAGCTTACGTTAAAGAGGCAAGTGTCTAGGTGGACACTGGCCTAGACACCAGTCGACTTTTCTTTTTTAACAAATCTGAAGTTTTGTTTTAAAGTTACCTAATATCACGTGTATGCGTCATACTTCTTTCTGAGCATGTCTTCACAATGCATTACTTTTAATAAAAAAGCAATGTGCTTTTAGGCAATTGTGATGGATCTTGCCTTAGAAGACAAAAACGATATTCTAAATGTGTTCCTCGTGGTTTCAGCAATGACTACAATCATGTAAGAATGACATTTGTCCTAACTTCATTGACGCTGACAACCTAGAAAGGATTTGTTTCTACCATATTTCCTAGGGAAACATTTCCCAGCTGATCTCTGAGATTGTCCAAACAGTAGCAACCTTTTGCCCAAATCTAGAAACCCACAGTTTACAGAGTACGTAGAAGCATTTGGAACTTTAAAATTGGGATATATACATATACATATATATATGTATATATATATATGTATGTGTGTGTGTGTGTGTGTGTGTAATTGTCATGTTCTTTCACAGTTTTCCTTCTGTGTAAAATGGAATCCCTAACCTATTCATTGGAGCCCTAAAGTAAATAAGAAAAAAAAATGAATGTTTAACAAGTCTCCTGTGGATGTGGAGTCCTTTGATGCAGTCATTTGATTTTAATAAGATTATCTGCTTTAAAGATGCTAAGCTGCTGCCCCATTGATACTTTTTATCAAGTAATTAAGGTAATTCATTTTTCTTTAATTTAGGCATCGGTGGTGGTTTAAATATGCTTGGCCAAAGGAGTGGCACTGTTCGGAGGTGTGGCTTTGTTGGAGTGGGTGTGGCATTGTTGGAGTGGGTGTGGCCTTGTTGGAGTGGGTATGGAGTAGGTGTTTGAGGAAGTGTGTCACTGTGGGGGTGGGTTTTGAGAGCTTCCTCCTAGCTGCCTAAGGATGCCAAGTCTTCTAGTGGCCTTCAGATCAAGATGGCAAGTCTCATAAAGAACAACACTTAATGGGGGCTGGCTTACAGGTTCAGAGGTTCAGTCCATTATCATCAAGGCAGGAACATGGCAGCATCCAGGCAGGCATGGTGCAGGAGGAGCTGAGAGTTCTACATCTTCATCTGAAGGCTGCTAGCAGAATACTGACTTCCAGGCAGCTAGGATGAGGGTCTTAAAGCCCACACTCACAGTGACACACCCACTCCAACAAGGCCACACCTCCCAACGGTGCCACTCCCTGAGCCAAGCATATACAAACCATCATAGTCAGCATTATATAACACATAAAGTATGAGTTTCTTTCCTAACTATACAGTGCATATATCACGTGCACGGTAATATCTGACCTAAATTTTAACCGAAATAGTTCTGTCTCAAAGTGATTTAAAAGCACCTTAAGGGCTCTTATCAGAACAGAGACTGTCTGACAGAAGAAACAAAGGATTCAATTGAAAATTCCAACCTGGGGCTAGAATGATGGCTGTGGATAAAGGACTTGCTGTGTATACATAAAGAGTCCATGGGATCCCAGCCCCCATATAAAAGCCAAGCCACGCACAACGGTGTACACCCCAGTGCTGGGGAGCTGGAGACAGGTGGATCCCAAGGGCTACCTGACCAGCCATTGTAACTGCAGCAGCAAACTCTAGGGCCAGCAAGAAATCCTGTTTGAAGAAATAGTGATGGAGAAAGACACAAAAAGTTGATCGAATATCGCACTATTAACTTTGAACATGTTCTGTGATCTCACGACTCCCCTGTGATCTCACAACTCCCCTCTTCTTCCTCCCAGGGTCTAACTGCCCCATCCCTGCTTCCTGAATGAAAGGAAGCTGTGTGAACTGGGGACACTACCCCTCGAAGCTATGCCACCACTCCTTGCTGGGCATCGCCTCTATGTATAGGACTTTCTGGTCCCTACACAAATGATGTATTCATGGTCACAGCAAAAAATAAATAAATAAATAAAACCACAGCAGGAAAAAAAATTCCCTAAAGCACCCAGGTTTTCAACCTTGCTTTTTTCTCAGTTGGCCCTGTAGAGAAAAACCATGTCCTGTGCCAGCATCCTTAGAAACTCTGGAGCTCAGAAATCTGAACCAGAACAAGAGACCTGCAGCCAGTTTCGCTGGCCTATCGTCCTTGCCTCATACCCTGACCATGCAGAATTTTCACATGAGGAAAACATGTAATATTCTTCTCATTTTACTTCATGAATATATTTATTACTGATATGTGTTAGAGCTGGCGAAAGAGACACACAGGGCGGAAACAGCAGTAGCGATGATAATTCATTTTTTTCCTACCACATATTCATGCAGGAGAAGAAACAGAGCTCTAGCACTTTATCATAATTTCCCTTCTCCAGAGGGTGGGCTCCTTCCCTGAGTTTTGTCTCCCCAAAGGGCCCTCCTGTCACACCAGTGTAAAGTGTGCTTATTTTTATGCTGCAGTAAAATAAAATATCCCCACCCCAAAAAATGTTCAGCTCATCTACCAGATTCTGGAATGGAAAAAAAAAAAAAACAGGCTAAGAATGTCTCTCTTTATTTATTAGAGAAAAATGAAAGGAGAAAATTCTGCACGTGTTAAAGGGTCTTACAAGGTGGCATGTCCAAATGAAGTATATATACTTCCTCCTTGGTGCTGGGAACCTGGGGGGTGAGAGAATCCGTTTTTTGTGGGTAGAACAGAAATGAAAACTGCACCTTTGGGCACACCCCCAACATCAGGGTCTCATGTTTTGCATGTTGTAGCTTGTGCTTGGGGTAGCACTGCTGTGACTGTTTCCTGCCTTCTTTCTACATAATAAGCTACCACTACTCTCAATTACAAAGAAAAATGAATGAAAAATGAAAACAGACAGAAAGCTTTCTCGAGTAAGGTGTTGACTGGAAATAAGAGGAGAAAGGGCAGACCTCTGACCAAGCAGACAGGAGGTGCCTCCTTCCCTGCAGGCAGAGGACGGAACATCCCATAAGTGTAACCACTGTCAGAGACTTAGGCCCCCCTCTGTTACCTACAGCCTCACTTGCCATGCTCTGGGTGACTTCATTCATTCATTCATTCATTCATTCATTCATTCCCCTCCCTCTCTCCCTCCTTCACTTCCTTCCTTCTTTTCTTCCCTCCTTCCCTCTTTTTGATGACAGGCTGCCTCTGCTCACTCAGCTAGGTGGGGCATTGGAAGCCATCGCCTGAGGGGCAGGATGATGAATTCAGAAAGCCAGGATCAGTGTCGAGATTAGGCTGTCAGCCCAGGGAGCACTTTCCTGCCGAAGAGAAGATAAGCAGGAAAAGGTGAGGAAGAGCCCCAGTCACAGGAAATGCTTCCTGAGATTTGGAGGAGGGGGAGAAAAGAGAAGGTTGCGGAAAGTGAAAGGGAGAGGAGTCTGGAGGAGAGCCCTCGGGGAGATAAACAGCCTCTACAGACCAGGTCTAGCTAGGCTAAGCCTGTGCCCTTGACTTGCCGCCTGGATGACCTTTCAGAGGCTGGTGTGTGGACAAGAGGAACACTATAGTCCCCACAGGGGGAAACTGAGGCTGGTAGGTCCAAAGGATACAGTTTCAGGTACAGAAAGCCAGAAATCCTTTCTGTCCCTAAGTTCAAGCATCTCCAGTCCAGGTTCACATGATTCTACAGCCAAGTCAGCAGTTCCTGGGCATTCCACAGCTACCCATAACAACAACTAGAACAACGACGCCGCTCTTCAACTCATGTCTAGCAAACCAACTCAGAAAACAGCAGTGATAGAGTCGAAGGACTGATTAAAGCCAACTGTAGCCCTACCACCCATGTTTGGAGACTTTATTTTCTTTCAGAACAAAAATATCAAATACTATTTTAGGTAGAAGCCTGGATGTGCAGACCAGGTAAACAGAGGGTCACCTCGCTGAAGCAAAGGTGGCCATTCTCCACCACTCCTTGCTAATCTCTCCTCCAAATTGTCCTCTGGGCTCTCACCCACTCCTTAAAGGCTCGGCAGAGCACAACTGGAGACCATCCTTCTGTGGCTGAAGGGCAAGACCCAACCCCTTGGGCAAGACTGACTGAAGAAGTTGGTAGTCACACAGAACATCCAGTCAGGCAAAGGGAAGAAATCAACCATGTTTTTAATGGCAAAAGATTGGCTTGGGCATTTCTCCACAGAAGCTATATGGTTAGCCAGTAAACCCATTTGGAAAGACGCTCTCTGAATCAGTTAAAATTAGGGTGACACAAATCAAAAACCATGAGATACCCACCCCACACCTATTAGAATGGCTACTGTTCAAAACACCAACGGAAAATTCCAAGGGTTGGAAGGGACATTCAGAAATTAAAACCCTTATGAATGCTTCATGGGAACGTAAAATGGTGTGGCCCCTATGAAAAAAACAGTATGGTGGCTCCTCTGAAAGCTACAGATTCATCCTATATGGTCCCCGGTTATTCCACTTGTAGAATTATAGGCAGAAACCTGAGGATGTGTCTGTACAATACTCAAGCCCACAGCAACACTATTGACACTAGCCAAAAGATAGAAACAAACCAAGAGTCCATCTACAGACGAATGGCTAAACAAAATGCTATATACTTACTGTAAGATGATCATCCACCCTTTGAAAAAGAATTAATATGTCTACACTATAGCATGGGTGCATCTTGGGGACATTGTGACAAGTAAGATAAGCCAATCACAAAAGAGCAAATATATACCACTTCCCCTACATTAGTTCTTCAGGCTCTGATTTCTGAAGAGAAGAGGGGGAAGGACTAAGGGACTGGGAGAGTAAGGAGTTATTCTTTTGTCAATGGACACAGAGCTTCAGTTTAACAAGAAAGAAGATTCTGGAATTGGATGTTGGCTGCCACCACACATTAAGCAAATACACTTAATATCACTCAACCGTACAATCGTAAGTGGGTAGACTCTTCTGTTGTGTCTCGCCCTCTCCCCCATCCCTGGGAATTACAATGCCTTCAGAGGAAGAAGAGGATAAAAACCGTATGCATAGTGTGGTCCTGCACCTGGCCTTGAGAAGTTCCTTTGCTTGGGTCCATCCCAATGGTTAATCTTGATTGTCAGCTTGATAGGACTTTGAGTCATCATGGAGGTAAGTCTGGCTTGACTTTGGGGAATTTTCTAGACTGGGCTGAGGTGGACAGACTCATCCCAACCATTTCCCTAGGCAGAAGCCAAGGACTGAATGAAAGAAGGCGGGCTGAGCCCCATCACTCATTGCTTTTGGCATCTGCCTCCTGCTCCTGGCCCTGTTGTGTGATGGGCTGTACCTGTGGCCAGAGTAAACCTTCCCCCCTTCCTTAAGCTGCTTTTGGTAAGCATTTTGTCTCAGTGGTGAGTCAGTCCCTCACCAGAAAGAACAAGGTAGAAATTCATTCAATGGCCCTCACTCCCTCCTCGCACTGGGCTTCAAACTCTCTCATATAACTCAAACAACTGAATTGGAATCCACAGTTATTAGCTTACAGACAATTCCACTAGGCTCCTCCTAGAAATTGTAGCAACAGTGACCTAGCAACAGTTTACATCATCACTTGTCACCATGTGCAAATCACCCTGGTGTCTTAAGGACTGGCTCACCTACCCCAGCATTCGCTCGCACGCACACTCTCTCTGCCATCTTCTTTCTCTGTGTTCCCACATGTTTCTGTCTGGTGTCTTCCTCTCTTTCTGTCTTTCTCTGCCCCACCATCTCTTTCTCTGCCCTTACCCATTTCTGCCCCCATTCCCTTCACTCCCCTTCCCTTCCCCTGCCAATAAATCTTTATACTAGGCCTGTTGTATAACACGTTTGTTCAGGGGAACACCTCAGCGTGGGGCCACTGAGGTACCTATGCCACATTTTAAAGCATAGCAATCAACAATCCTGAGGGTTGGAATCAATGGCCGCCACTAATTGCCCTTGCAGGTACAGAACCTGCATCCCCCCACCTTCTAGCCTAGACTCTTCCGTCCATTAGCCTTCCTGCTTTAGCAAGCCCTATCAAGTGTGGCGATCAGACAGATGGAAACTGTTTGAGCCTAAGTGGAGTCCTGCGATCAGCTATTGAGAAGTCTGGGTAGAGTCTCCTCTGAAAAGTATTGATTGGCCCTTTCTGCTCACTTAGCTAAAGAGAAAACTAAATATGAAGACTCCAGCTATGCAGGCATTACACTTTATATTAGCATTATGCTAATTAACTGAAAAGCCACACATTGATTTTCTTTGAGAGGTTCCAAGGATCAAATATCCATGATTGGACCCAGCTAGGCCTAATTTACTAATGGATTTTTAACTTACAGAGAAGGAGGTTAGGGGGCAGGGAGGGCTGCAAGGAAAAGCAATTTTCTATTTGCTATTGGAAATTTATATTTTCCAAATGACTTGGAAATTTTCCATATTTCAAGAAAACATTTGTTTATATCAAACCTTATATGTTACCTTTAATTACCATTCAGAAGGTCCAATGGAAAAATCTCAACTCTTTCAAGCATGACTTTAAGTCATTAATAGGGAATGGTCAGGAATTGCATACCAAAGAGATCACAGTTTGCTGAAACCACACATTAAAATGAAGATCTATTCTCGCAAGGCACTGAATAACACAACACACCAAAGGATGTTCATATACTTACAAAGTGTGTATACACTTCCAAGAATGGAAAAGAAGGCCAACTCTGAACTTCCTAAAAGCATTTTCCCACTCATGGCCATCATTAGAACTACTGGTAGGCTGGCCTTTCAGCAGGTTCGCTGAAGATACAGTATTGTGCAGTGACAGAGCAAGAGTGCCGAGCACAAAGTCTGTGTCCATACCACCAACGCATCTTCCACACAAGCCCTAAACATCTCCCCTAGGTCAGGAGCAGACTGGTGGTCCCTCACTGGCTTCAGATATCCTTCCAACATGCTTCCCCGAGGCTCTAACAAGATCATCCTGGCACTCTGTCAGGCCAATCCCCAACTGAGGGCAAGTTCGGACCCCTCCTCCCCGCATCAGGGACTACCACGATTCACCAAAATGTGTTCCCTCCTGTTCGCTGGCCATACCCCCACCTTCTTCACAGGTGTATGGTCAGGTGACTAACTCCCAGCCAATAGGTGTGGGAGAAATCAACATACTTCCTGGTGTGATCCTTTTTGTCCTCCCCAGCCTCTTCTGTCTAGAAGCCAGCTATCAGGGTCCTGGATCAGCACAGAAGTCACTAATGATGCCAGAGGCTTTTTCAGGTTGGGTCCCTGGATGTCTACATAGAGCAAGGCTTCTCTTATCCCTTACTATCCCAATGCCCTTCTCAAGGCCACCATTGCCCTTCCCCCAACTCATCTTCACATAAGTATAAACTATCGTGTTAAGCCACCCAAATCAAGGCATTTCTTTTTTTTTTTTTTTTTTTTTCCGGAGCTGGGGACCGAACCCAGGGCCTTGCGCTTCCTAGGTAAGCGCTCTACCACTGAGCTAAATCCCCAGCCAAGGCATTTCTTTATTACAGCCAGAAGTATTTTTCCTGGGGGGGGGGGGGACAAACAAGCAAACAAACAAGAAACTCAGGTTTGAAAGTGAAATGTTTCCCTGTGTTTGAAGGCTCACGTAGCTCCTAGTGCTGTTTTGAGAAGTCGTGTGGCCTTCAGTAGTGGCAGAGCCTTGCTCGAAGAACTGGTTCAGTGGGAGCGAACCTTGAGGTTTATAGCCCTGCCCACGGGGCTTTAATTTGCCATTTCACTTTCTGTGTGGTGTCTGCGTCCTACTGAGGGGTGCATAATAGTCTTTGGTGTAATCTCCCACCCTCATTGACAGAGCCCCAACTGCCGTGTCTCCCCAGCTGCTGACTGACTCACCTCAAGTCATAAGCCAAGTAAGCCCCTTGTGTCCTAAGCTGCTGCGTGGTAGGTATTTGGTCACAGCAATGAGAAAGCAAATGGTACAGAGGCAAAGCCCAGCTCTGAGGGTCTCCATGGCCAGGCATCCCACCAGTGCGTGTGAAGAAAGCCTTGATAAGGAGTTCATGCGATTGTAGGCTTTTACTAAACTTGCCGAAGGGAAATATTCCAACAGCCAGTGGCCAAGAGCTCTGTTCTTTCTTCTTCTATTTCTCCTCAGAGCATCGCCTCTCCACCATGGAATGGCATTGGTGAGGGGCACTTGAGGAGGAATCTAATTAAGGAAAGTTTACTCTAGACTTTGGTTTGCTTTGAACCGTAAGTCGTTAATTTCTGTCTCAGTTGGGGGTTACCATTGCTGTGATGAAACACCAAGACCAAAACAAGGAGGGGAAGAAACAGTTTGTTTTGCTTACACTTCCAGATCACTGTCCTTCTGATAACTGAGGGAAGTCAGGACAGGAACTCAAGCAGGGCAGGAACCGGGAGGCAGGAGCTGATGCAGAGGCCATGGAGGGGTGCTTCTTACTGGCTTGCTCCTCATGGCTTTCTCAACCCGCTTTCTTATAGAACCCAGGACTACCAGACCCAAGGATGACACCACCCACAAATGGCTGGACCCTCCCCTATCAATCACTATTAGGAAAATGCCCTACATGCTTGCTTGCCTACAGCCAAATTTTATGGAGGCATTTCCTCACTTGTGGTTCCTTCCTCTCTGACGACTTTAGCTTGTGTCAAGTTGGCATGTAACTAGCCAGCACCACAGTTCCCTTGTCAACTTGACACACATACACATCACTGCCGAGTCTGACTCTTTCCTTCCATGTCCATGCCCAAGACCACACACTAATAAAAATTATGATAATATAAGACGTCTAAACCCTTAAATGGTCCCACAGTTTTGAATTTAAGCACCTTCAAAGTTATCACTTCAAAGTTATCTAGTCTCTTTTCAAATCCAAAGTCTCTATCAAACTCCAAAGTGTCCTTTTCAAAACTTTAGACATCTCTTAACCGTGAGCTTCTGTGGAATCAAAAATAAATTAAACACTTTCCCACTTCAAGCGGGAAGAACCAGGCATAGTCGCAATCTAAGCAAAGTAAAAGCAAACTCCAACAGTGTAAATAACGCCGTGTCCAATAGCTGGGGTTCACTCACAATCTGGGATCCTCCAAATGGCTTGAGTCGCTTCCCCTGCTCCATGCTGTGCAGCACACGCCGCTTTTCTTCTGAGCTCCATGCTCCACACCACCACTGCCACTGTTCTCGGTGCTCATCCTGTGGTAGGCATTTCCAAAATGCTGGACTCTTCTGCTCCAACTGAGCTGCGCCTTCGCCGGTAGTCACCTCTCCTAAACTCTCTTTATGGTGCCAAGCCTCAGCTTCTCTGCATGACCCCTTTAAATCTAGGCTTTCAACTGCCACTGAGGCTGCACCTTCACGAGCAGCCTCTCCTAGTCTCCCACAGGGCCAAACTTCAGCTGTTCTCCATGACCCCCGCCATGCCGTCAAAGCCACCTGGGCGACTTACACATCACCAAGCTCAGCTGCCAGCAGTTTCTGTGTTTTGACTCTGAGGAAACAGGTTCCCAGAAGACTTCACCTCAACACATGCTGACGTCTTCTTAATCACCGTTAATTTCTTAGCTCCAGCTGACCAGCATCCATTGCCACAGCAAAACAAAGATTATACGTTAGTGGTCCTGATCAATTTTTAATCACAACTGATTCTTCGGCCCCTGCTAACCAGAGCCACGGACGCTCAACTCAAAATAGCAAACAGGCCTGATAAGTTTTTTAAGTGACTCTCAAACTTCCCTCTGGAATTTCACAAGCCAGACGTCTGCATTTCTCTCAACATTCTTTATTCACGCTCCCGCAGAACAGCTCACCAAGCTCTGAACACTCAACAGCGTCTCTTGCCCAAAGTTTCAAAGTCCTTCCGCAATCCTCCCCAAAACAACAAGGTCAGGTCCATCACAGTAAAGTCCTACTAACCTAGTATCAATTTCTGTCTTAGCTGGGGTTAATATTGCTGTGACGGAACGGCATGACCAAGGCAACATGGAGAGGAAAGGGGTTATTTGGGTTACGCTTCTACAGCACTGTTCATCACTGAAGGAAGTCAGAACAGGAACTCAGGCAGGGCAGGAACCTGGAGGCAGGAGCTGATGCAGAGGCCATGGAAGGGTGCTGCTTACTGCTTGCTCTCCATGGCTTGCTCAGCCTACTTTCTAATAGAACCAGGGCAGACAGCCTAGGGATGGCACCACCCCCATATGAGTAGCTCCACCCCCGACCCCACCCCCGACCCCACCCCCGACCCCACCCCCGACCCCACCCCCGACCCCACCCCAGTCCCCCATCAACTGCTAATTGAGAAAACGCCCTACAGGCTCATCCACGGTCAGCTCTTAGAAAGACACTTTCCTAATTACGGTTCCCTCCTTTCTGATGACTCTGTCGTGTGTCCGGTTGACACGAGAGTATCCATTATACTATCTGAACAGTACCGAAACGGAGCCCAGGAATTCTCCTCCTGTGTTCCCTGCCAACTCTCCAGGTTTCTGACCAGGAGGAGGAAGATCCGGGCTCTGACAAACCTAGACCCTGTGGAGTCTTGAAATTCTGAGCTTGAAATATACACGGGGGGTTGGGGATTTAGCTCAGCAGTAGAGCGCTTGCCTAGCGAGCGCAAGGCTCTGGGTTCGGTCCCCAGCTCCGGAAAAAAAAAAAAAAAAAAAAAAAAGCAGCCAATTGTATAGGGCTGGAGAGATGGCTCAGCGGTTAAGAGCACTGACTGCTCTTCCAGAGGTCCTGAGTTCAATTCCCAACACCCATATGGTGGCTCACAACCATCTGTAATGGGATCTGATGCCCTCTTCTGGCACGTCTGAAGACAGGTGCAGTGTACTCAAAAATAAATAAATCTTTAAAAAAAAAAAAAGAAAGAAATATACACGGGCTTTTGTGAGAACTTCCTGTAGATGGCGTTCTCATGCTGATGTTCATGACTAGAAACAGACATGCACCTTTCTGTCTACAGATCTACAGGAATCACAGGGAGTCTTCTCAGAAACCCTGTAAGCTTTTCTGCACAACATTTAAGGAAACCAAAGACTATATTGTTTATGTTGGTTTTGGGGGGGGGGGTGATTTTTTTTTCTCAGAAAGTGGTATTACAAAAATTCCTAATTGAAAAAAAAAAAAGGATCAGAGGATAAGTCAAGGAACGTAAAAAGAAAAAGCACTGAAAAAGTGAGTCAGGTAATTAAAATATACATTTGATTGATATATTTGTCATCCTGTTAAGAACACAATTCAGGGGACACATGGCTCAGTGGCCAAGAGCATCTGTTGCTCTTGTAGAGAACCCTGGTTTGGTCCCCAGCATCCATGTTTGTGGTGGCTCACAAGCATGTGTAACTCCGGTTCCAGGATCTAGCATCCTCTTCAGGCCTGCATGAGCACCAGGCATCCTCGTAGTGCATTTACACACATGCAGGCAGAACACACATAAAATAAAAGTAAATCTTATTTTTAAAGAATATAATTCATTATAACTTACTTTTATCACTCTGACTAGTCCCTTCCTTTTTTGATCTGTTTTGTTTGTTTTTGAGATAGAGTCCCACTGTCTACCTCTGACTACCCTGGAGCCCAGTCTACAGCCCAGGCTGGCCTCAAACTTACAGAGATCTGCCTGCCTCTGCTAGCTAAGCTCGGAGATTAAAGGCGTGAGCCACTATATCCTGCTAAAATAGGCCCTGAATGTTATATTTGAGATCATGTAGCATTTTTTTAAAAGAATCTATGTGTTAGTTATTTTTCATTGCTGTGGTTAAAATACCCTGGTAAAAGCAACTTAATGGAGAGAGGGTTTTGTTGTGAGTTACAGTCCCAGGCACATAGAAACCATCACGGCAGGGAAGACAAAGCAGCCAGAGATGGTCTAATGGCAGAAATGGGAAAGTGGCTGATCTCATTACATCTGTGGTCAGAAGTCAAAGAGAGGGGAAGACATGGACCAGGTGTAGTAAGAATTCTGCTTTCTTTAAAAAAACAGAAGAACTGAGACTACGTTATCATTTTAACCCCAGGTGTGAGATATGGGGCTGCTTCCCACTATCTCCAGCAGCTGACTGTGATTTGCCCCATGCTCTGGTTTTGCCACAGGCAGATAATTTCTGCCGTTATGTGGTGTTTGGAATGCTGGGAACTCTTCAGAAGGGATATAAAGGCTGGGGGCCCCCCGAAAGTCCGGGTTAGTCACCGTTCGCCGTTTGAGAGGGTTGGCTGAGGTCTGGTAGTGGTCGAAGAAGAAACAGAAATTAGATTCAGGGATCTCTCTCCTTCCTAGTGTTGGGGGATGAAAGGGTGGAGGAGGAAGAAGAACTCACAAAGTATCCACAGAGCAGCTTCAGTCAGGTTATGAGGCCTCGAGGCTCACCCACGGTAGTGCACTTCCCTCATTGCAGCTACAGGTACTGAAGGTTCCACAGCCTCCCCAAGTACCACCAGCTGGAGACCGAGCTTTCGAACATGTGCATCTCTGAGCAGTATGTCACATTCAAATCGACACGATTCCCAGTATTTTATAATGTCTAAGTCCCACAAACCCTCGTCTATCCGCCATAGGCATGTTATTCTGTAAACACGGACGGCCATGCTTGTAAATTCCCACGTCGTCAGAATTCCTTTCACAACTTCAGGTTCATTGGCTGAAGTTAACCGAGTAATCCCATTAACAGGTTCTATTATTTAAATAGTAGTTAAGCTAACAATAACTCTCAAATCCAATATTACACTTCAGTTGATCTGTGGTCACATGAGGAAGATTCCTTTCCATGTGCTAGACAAGAGAACCGGACCATGGACAGGGAACACAACTGTTCCGGGGTCAAACAGTCTTCAAATCCCAAGCACACCTAGAACCAATCCTTCAGTCTCCAGAGTCTGTGCTCTCGCCACTGAGTTCTGCACCCCCTCAGTCCCTTGAGACAGATAACGCTGCCCAAGGACTTAGCAAGGTAAGAATCTCAAATGTTAGCATAACCGGGGGCCCTTTCAGGAGATCCAGGACTGTGTTTTGTTTTGTTTTGTTTTGTTTTGTTTTGTTTTGTTTTGTTTTGTTTTGTTTTTTGTTTAACAGGAGGAAAGGGGTTGACAGCCTCCACCATTAACAAGCATGAAATGTGTTTTCTTTCTTACAATCACATAATTCTCCATTCGGAGGGAAGCAGGCAGACCAGACAAATGCATCAAATTGATGTCATTAGGGTGGCCCTTAATTCAATATGACCTCTCATCTCTATAAAAGGGAGGAGCAGAAATGTAAAGGTGGAACAGCATGTGTGGGCACAGCAGGGAGAGAAGGCTGGAGTACATCAGGTCACATCATGGAGAACCGTGAGACATCCGCCAAGGAGAGTGGCAGAGAGGAAGTGAGCAAGTCAGAGAGAGGAGGGACAGAGAGGGAGAGACAGAGACAGACAGAGACACAGAGAGACAGACAGACAGAGATAGAGAGAGACAGGGACAGAGACACAGAGACACAGACAGAAACAGAGAGAGACAGAGAGACAGATATAGAGAGACAGAGACAGACAGACACAGAGAGACAGACAGAGACAGACAGACAGAGACAGACAGAGACAGAGACACAGAGACAGACAGAGACAGACAGACAGAGACAGACAGACAGAGACAGAGACACAGAGAGACAGACAGAGAGAGACAGACAGAGACAGAGAGAGACAGAGAGACAGAGATAGAGAGACAGAGACAGAGATGACCCTTCTGGGTTTCAGCCTTGCTGTGGTTCAGTATTTCCCTACTATGTCCTCATGCTGCTTTACACAATTGTAATGTATATTCTGGGCTATTGTGTATTAGAAATATGTACTTTGTTTTTTTTATTTTACAGTTAAGAGCTCACTTTGAGTCTCAGGAAAGACTTTGTTCTTTGTACTTTTAAACAGGGGTTGATACTGTAAAAGACGTGGAGACTTCCAAAGTTGGACTAAATGCATTTTGCACTATGATAACGGCCACAAGGTTATGAGGATAAGAAGGTGAAATGTGGTTTGAATGAGATCACCCCCCCCCATAGGCTTATATATTTGAATAATTGGTCCCCAATTGGTGGAAATGTTTGTGAAGGATTAGGAGGTGTGGCATCCTTGGAGGAGGTGCGTCAATGGGGACGGGCTTTCAATTTTCAAAAGACTCATGCCATTCCCAGTGACTCCTCTCTCTCCCTTTCCTTCTCCCCTCCCCCACCTCCCTTCCTCCCTCCTACATGTGTATGACGATGTAACCTCTCAGCCTTTCCTACCTCCATGTCTTTGCTCTTCTGTCTAACCCTCTAAAACTGTAAGTCCCGAATTAAATGCTTTCCTTTATAAGTTGCCTTCGTCAAGGTGTTTTATTACAGCAATAGAAAAGTAACTAAGACATCATCAGTGTATTAGTGTGTGGGGGGTGGGGTGGGTGTGTGTATGTGTGTGCGCACACATGTGTGCGTGTGTGTATCATGTGTATATTGCCATGTGATATGGAATATGTGTGAAGGTCAAGAGACAACTACATGGAGTAAATTCTCTCCTTCCACCTTTACATGTATTCCAGGGGTCAAACCAGGTCCCCAGGCTTCTGAGACAAGTGTGTTTACATACTGAACCATCTCACTGGGCCTTCCCTTTTAAACAACCT
Organism: Rattus norvegicus; assembly: GCF_021556685.1. Lineage (NCBI taxonomy): Eukaryota > Metazoa > Chordata > Mammalia > Rodentia > Muridae > Rattus > Rattus norvegicus. Next base: position 16,183,017 of record NC_141550.1, on the reverse strand, counting down.
GTTAAAACACCAGAGAGCCTTCTCAAGGCCTCCTTTGATCCCTCTTCCCAGACTCCAGCATCTTCCTTGTCCTAACGAATGGAAAACCACTACACACAAGAAGATAATAGTTTGCCTGCGGACAGTACAAGTTTATACAAATGAATCTGTGTTTTCTTATACAAAGATTAACTACATCTCCCAGCTCTTGCAAGAGGAGGTAATAGTAACCACTTAATTTCATCTGGAGACATCTATTAAGGAGTCACACCCAGGCTATCCATGTCCAGGGGTTCCTTTCTGCACTTTTACCCAAAATTCTGTTTCTGTTTCAAATGTTCTTATTGGTTGGTCCGAGGGAGCTCTTGGTTCCTGTTAAACCCTCTGTGTCTCTGTCACTTTAGCTCAAGCAATAGGATATCCTATCCATAGTGACCTGTTCTCTCCTCCAGCTCAGGTCTCCCAAGGACTTGATCGTCTTCAGTTGTATCTCTCGGCAGTGTCCTTGAGAAGAATCCGTTCTGCCAAGCATCAGAGACACATAGTTTCCTTTGCAGGGTCATCTTGAGGTCATTCTCATGAAATCAGGGGGCTCTGCAGAAGTGAATGTGACAGCCAGGGAGATGTGAGTCCCTGAGGTCAACTCCCTGGGGTGCCTGCAAGTGTCTCTTCAAGGACAGAGATGAAGCTGGCAGTAAGTGTCCTGCAGATGACTGCCCCCTACTCCACAGCCTGAACTTCCCCCCACCCCTCACAGACAGTGCCTGAAGGGATCATAACCCTCCTTTCACCACAGAATACAGACTTTTCCCCTTCCCAGAAGAATGTTGGGGCTGAAAGTTCGAGTCTCCTTCAAGTCTGTTGCCCTGTCTTCTCTTTCTCCAGACCCTCGTGCTTTGAGGGCAGCAGGGCAAGGTCTGACTACTACATTTGAGTCACGAAACCTTCTGAAGATGCTAATGAGAGAGAGAGAGGGCCCCAGGAAGCGTCACAGCACTGACATGACCGTGAATATGCTGGACCCTCTGCAGAGAGACACGGCATATTTATCAGGATAATTTCTTACATGCTGGGTCTCCTTGAAAATGTAACAAGCCCATGAGCTCCTGGCCATCAGGAATCATGTGGTTAATTACACACACACGGTGGCTTCAAGTTTCTTCTGGTCCCTCAGCTGTTACTGCAAGTTGTCTAAGTGGGTGAAAATCTGGGTTTTCTTTAGAGTCACCTTCTTTGGGCATACAAAGGAACGGAAGGAAAATCTTTGACATCCCTTTGTCGGGAAAGTTTCCCTTCTGCTTTGCCTATTGTCTGCCCCTCCTACACTCAGACTCCTGCCAATGCCTCACTCGATCACTAAGTAGAGTGAACCTTGGACATCAACCCAGTCACCTGATTTAACAGATAAGGACATTGAAGCCCAAAGAGAGGGCATGAGCTGCCTGAGATGGCTTCTAGAGAAATGCCCTATGCACCACATCCTGCAGACCAACACACATCTCCTGACCACTTCCTTCAGCATCAAAAAGCCCACTGTGCTCTGATATTGCTGGACTTTGAATGGTGCAATGAAACCGTTTGGCTGCATTGTAAATGTGAACAACAATGACAACAACAACAATCAAAAAAAACAAAAAAATAAAAAACACTATACTGAGCCTGCAGAAATGACACTGCGACTTTGATTTTCTGGGCAAAGTTGAGGTACTGTGCATTGAAGTACTATGCATTGGGGTACTGTGCACTGAGGTACTATGCATTGGGGTACTGTGCACTGAGGTACTATGCATTGGGGTACCGTGCATTGAAGTACTGTGCATTGGGGTACTATGTATTGAGGTACTGTGCATTGGGGTACCATGCACTGAGGTACTATACATTGGGGTACCATACACTGAGGTACTGTGCATTGTGGTACCAGGCATTGAAGTACTGTACATTGGGGTACTATGCATTGAGGTACTGTGCGATGAACACAGGCTTTCCCACATGATAGGCAAATGCTCTGCTGAGGCTCTACAACACCACCAGCCTCATTAAGTCATTAAACTCACTCTGTAGCCCAAACTGGATTTGAATTTAAGATCTTCCTGGAGTAGTTGGGGTTACAGGCCCATGCCACTGATGCCACTTCAAATTCTAGCTGCGACCCTTGCTAATTGTATCATCTTCCACAGGTTATCTTGTCTTCTATGCCTGCTAGGTCATCTACAGTGGGTTTGTGACACCTGTACCCACCGCCTTAGGTTGTCATTAATACATTTGTGAACACAAACATCTCACATCTATAAGACACATAGACGCTATCTGTGAATATCTGTATACATGCAAGATATCTGTACGTATGCATAGCCACAAACAGATGGCACCACTGTATGCATGCATAGTTGCACACACAGCACCTCTATATGCATGCACAAACACACGCACACTTCTCGCACATGTGCATATGTGTGCGTATGTATATACGAACTTGCATATAAACTGCATGTTTGTATTCACACAACATACATGAAGTGGTTAGTGCTGTGCCTGGGGCCACCATTGAACAGTTTAATTACTATTGTCATTACCAAATAAAAATGTAGACTTGTTATTCATGGGACTCATTGGCTTATTGGAAAGGCTGGCACCCACAGGGAACAAAGAAGGCAGCTAAAGTTCCTTCTAGGCATAGCTCGCACTTTCAGATCATCCCTGCCCTTCCTCTTGTCGGCGTCACAGACACAGGATCTCTTAGCTACCCCCCCCTCCACCCCCGCTCAGAAGAGCCCCTCCTAACTGTGAAAACTCTGCTGTTGACATTCTTCCTCCTCAGCTTCCAGCCCCTTCTCAGCCTCCCCAGACGCCCTACAGCTCAGACCTGGGAGGAATCCCTCTCTCTCACCTGACTTCCCCAAATGCTAACACCCCCAGACTTTACAGGTCTCCCTCTTCCAGGAATCATGGGATTTTGTTTATGTGGACCACATGGGAGAGGGACCAAAAGATGAGTTTGGATCCTGACTGCCCTTTGGCTGCTGTCTAATGGAGGTGAATTGAAAGTACATATCCCTTGCTTTAAGGTGCTGGACAAAATAAATCCAAGGCCACCCAGATAATCCTGTTTTCTTAGGCAGCCAAGATATGCAGCTTCCTCTGGGGCAACCTAAAAGGACTGCTTCTCTCTGAAGGTTAAGGTAGATTATTTTTGGGGGTGGGGGGGTGGGGGTGGTGTTGCTCTCTGAGGACAGACGACATATGCAGCCCTCTGGAATTCTGTGACACATGCCTAAGGGAAATGGAACATGTTAGAACTCGGCCGTTTCACTGCCATACTTGGGTTGCATAAGCTCTTTCTAGTCTGTAAGACCTAAGCTAGTACACAAGCAAAATGTCAGGACTTCTTACTGGGGTATCACAATAACCTCTCTGGCGTATGACAGAAGCAGCATCTGGCTGACACATGTGAAGGACGATCACCAGGAGTGGGTACCAACTGAGCATTTTTCAACTAACGGCATCTTGCATCCCCCATTCATTCATTCATCCATTTAGTATTTATGTGTCATTTAACTATGTTTAGGACTCATGAGCTAAAACAGTGATAAAGATGGACAAAGTCCATGAAAGAACTCATGAGATGCCTAGCCTAGACCCAAACAATAAACTAATGGGTTGTTGTACCTAGTGGTTCCAGTGGTTATTTTTACAGAGAGTCATGATGAGGTCTTCTTTGTACATGCTTGTCGGAGAGGAGACATACCAGGAGAAAAAGAGCCAGACTGAGGAGGGGAGGCCGAGGGACTGAGGAACTTCTAAACAGGTTACAGTAGAGTCAAGCAAAAGCCAGAAGTGCTTGGCCTGTTTGAGGTAAGTGTATAGCTGGAACACAGTGAGAAGCGCTGGTGAGCTGTGCAGGGTGTAAGATTAGCAAGGTCCTAGGAGTCCTAGAAAGGAACTTGTCATTCCTAATCCAAGCCATGGTTTAAGCCCTGGGGTGGGAAAAGCTTCATCTCACCTTTAGACACTGCCAACATTGAAAGATGGTCTTTGAGACAGCTCCTTAAACTTTTTTCCGCTCTCTGAAGTCATTTTGCCTGAGACATTTTTACACAATCCTTGGCTGGTTGGCAAATAATCCATTGGCAATAACTCATAATTTCTTCTAAAATAACTTCTGGGGCTGAGGAGATGGCTCAGCTGATAGAGTGTTCTCACAGCATAGAGGGGGCAGAGGCATGAAGACGCCTGGGGCTTTCAAACAGTAAGTTCCAAGTTCAGTGAGAGACCTTGTCTCATAAAAGGTGGACAGCAAGTGAAAAAGACCCAGCATGAACCCCATGGCCTCCATGTAAACCCTGATTTACACATGTATGCCTACACAATGCCATATACACAACAGTAATATAACTCCCTTGCTAGTCATATAATTTAAAGATGGCAGGAGATTTGCATGCCGATTAAATTGGTGAGCTTGCTCATTCTCACAAAAATAAATAAATAAATAAATAAATAAATAAATAAATAAATAAATCACAGCTAAATATTTGACATTGCATCGTTTTTCAGAGTCAATCAATACTTTGGTTTTAAAATTGCCAATGCTAAGAACACCATGTATGTAAATACGAAGTAGGAAGTGGCAGAAGTATGTTTAGGAGCTCAAATGTTTGAATGAGAATGGCCCCCAAAGGCACCCAAGAATCAATGAGGGTGACTTTAGCTGTGATTCGTAGCATTGGGGATATGGAACCTCAAGGGCCATACCTTGTAGCCAAGCAGGAAACCCCAGTGGAGCAATAGGGAAACCAAATCACCCATAAACTTTCAACCCAAAATTTATCCTGTCTATAAGAAATGCAGTCACAGGGGATGGAGCAGAAACTGAGGGAATGGCCAACCAATAACTGATCCAATATGAGACCCATCTCATGGGCAAGCAGCAATGCCTGACACTATTAATGATACTCTGTTATGCTTGCAGACAGGAGCCTAGAGTGGCTATACCCTAAGAGGCTTCACCCTCAGCTGACTCAGACAGATGGAGACATCCACAGTCAAACAGTGGATGGAGCTTAGGGACTCTTATGGAAGAATAGAAGAAAGGACTATGGGCCCCAAAGGGAACAGGAACTCCACAGAAAGACCAACAGAGTCAACTAACCTGGACCCTTGGGGCTCTCAGAGACTGAACCAACCAAAGAACATACACAGGCTGAACCTAGGCCTCCCCACACACATGTACCAGACGCACAGCTTGCCCTTCATGTGCATACTGAACTGGAGCAGGGGCTGTTTTAAAAGCTGTTGCCTGTATGTGGGATATGCTCTTCTAGCTGGGCTTCCTTGTCTGGCCTCAGTGGGAGAGGATGTGCCTAACCCCACAGATACTTGAAGTGCCAAGGTAAGGAATGCCTAGGGGTCCTCCACCCACTCAGAGGATAAGGGGAAAGGGAGGAGGGAAGGATTGTGGAAAGAGGTGATGGGGAGCAATGATCAAACTTAAAGTGAATAAGCAAAAACAGAAATTAAACCCCCATGGGCTCATATGTTTGAGTACTTAGTCACCAGAGACTTGAACTGTTGGAAGAATTAAAAGTGTGTCACTGTGTGGGGGGGGGGATCTCTCTCTCTCTCTCTCTCTCTCTCTCTCTCTCTCTCTCTCTCTCTGCTTGCTGCCTACAAATCAGGATATAACTCTTAGTTACTGCTCCAGCATCATGTATACCCTCACGCTTCCCACCATGATGAAAATAGACTAAGCCTCTAAAACTCTAAACAAGCCCCCTGTTTAAGAGTGACCTTGGTCATTGGTGTCTCTCCACCATGAACAGTGACTAAGACAGAAGTCGGTGCCCGGAGTGGTACATCGCTGTGACAAGCCTGACCATGTCGCTTGTTAGCAGAATGTGGACTTTGGAACTTTGGACTAGAAAAAAAATGGTTGAATAATTTAAGCCAGGCTTACAAGACCATCCTGGTAGGAACATGGAAGAAAAGTTGAGGGTGATCTGAACTATGATAGCCCAGCTCAAGAAGTTTCCGAGGAGAGGAATATTAGTAAGTGTCCCAGAGACTAATCTTGTGATGTTTTGGCAAAGCATATGGCTGCTTTTTGACCTTGTCCAAAAAAGAAAAATCTGCCTGTGGCTAAATTCAAGAGTTTTAGATTGACGGCATTGGCAGAGGAGATTTCAAGACAGCTTACTATTTGACTCTGCCTTGTGATTGTCAGTAATCACTCTTACACAGATTCAGGATGAAAAGGAGCAAGCTGGACAAAGAGAAATTCAAAATGTACAGTTTAAAGAGAAAAGAATTAACGGGAAGTGTAATGAAGCTAAGTCCAGTGCTCAAGGAGATAAAAAGTTTAAAGAAAAGCCTGTTGCTAAGTGGAATAAAGAGAGTGGTGACCTCAGGACTAAGCTTCTAACTTCAATTGAAGAAGAGTTTAGGATTTCCTTTAGTGAAGGAAACCATCAACAACAGAAAGTTGATACAATTGTAACTGAATGAGGCTGGCCATGTTCAACCCCAACAAGCTGCAGAATTTGGCAGTTTCTGTCCTGTGCTTCTGGTTTTAAAATCAAAGATAGAAGAAAGGGGTTATAAATCTCCCTCCCAGACTAAGGAAAGCTGCTGAGGCCTGGCATGTGGTAGCGCTGTCCCTGCATAGAGGCTTAGAGAAGCCATTGCATGAACCTGTGTAGGAGAAGCTTGCACTGCCTTGGAGACGCAAGATTGTTCAGAAATGCCAGAGCTGTGGGAACTGCCGTCTGCATGTGTAATGAGCCCACGGGAGAGAGAAGTACTGTTACAGTCAACAAAGCTGAAAGGAGTTGGAGATCTGAAGAGCACTTTGACAATGTTCATAGAGATACGGAATTTGGAGTTTTCCCTTCTGACTTTCAGTCTTGTTTTGGTCCAGTATTCTATACTCCCTCCCTTTTGAAATGAACGTTAAGATGGAAATATGACATCTGCTTTTTTATTTGATTTTACAGGGGCTTACAATCGAGAGGTTGCCGTGAGTTTCAGAAGTGACTTGGGACCTTGAATGGTGTTAAGAGTGTGACAGCCTATGAGGCCTTGTGAAGTTGGACTGAATGTATTTTTTTTCATAATGATACAGCTACAAGTCTTTAGGAGCCAAGGAGTGGACTGGGATGGTTTGAATAAGAATGGCTGGCTGGCTGGAGATGGCATACCCTTTAATCTCAACACTTGGATGGCAGAGGCAGGTGGATGTCTGTGAGTTCAAGGTCAGCCTGGTCTACAGAGTGAATTCCAGGACAGCCAAGGCTACACAGAGAAACTCTGTCTCAAAAGACAAACAAACAAACAACAACAACGAACCCTCCATGGGCTAACATATTTAAATGCTTAATCATCAGAGAGTGGTGTCTGTGGATACTGCACACATGTAATACATCCATACATGCAGACAGAACACTAGCATATTATACAAAATAAACACTTTTAATTTCTTTAAGAAATAGAAGATGTGGGGTTGGGGATTTAGCTCAGTGGTAGAGCACTTGCCTAGGAAGCTCAAGGCCCTGGGTTCGGTCCCTAGCTCCGAAAAAAAGAACCAAAAAAAAAAAAAAGAAAAGAAATAGAAGATGTGACAGAGGCAGAGAGGGGAGAGGAGGCAGAGACACAGCAAGGGGGTACCTGAAACTTAGAGGGTAATGAAAGATTCTTTGGAGATTCTGGAGAGAACAGTGAAGCCAGCACCTTGAATTTTCATTCCCAGCCTCCATAACCATGAAAGAATTCACTGCTGTGGCATAAGCTACCCAGTTTGTGGTCAATTGTCACAGCAGCCCCTGGCAACAAATACTGTCATCTATGGACATCAATATTTTACAGGGGGTGGGGATATCTCCCAGTGCTGATGAAGCTAACGTATGAGTGCAGGCAGTTCAGAATTCAACCACAGGAGGTAATCAAAGACTTTTGTAGATGTCACATAGCTACAAAAGTGAGCCTCTAGTTTATTCAGATCAAACAAAAAAAAATCTTGAACTTGTCTTCTACAGTGTGCTAAATTGCTAGATACCTCAGCAAAGAACTCATTCCTTCTAAGACAACAAGAGGAACAGCACTGTGGGAGATTATAAAGCTGTGTGTGTGATAGTCCATATGTGAATGTGCAAGAGGTATGTGTGGGTACATGTGTGTGTATCCATCTTTGTGTGTCTGTTTGTGTTTCTGAATATATATCTGTGTGTTTCTATGTGTGTGTATGTGTCCCTGTTTGTGTGTGTGTGTATGTGCTTGTGTCTTATGTCTGTGTGTCTCCATATTTGTATCTGTATGTAGTATGTCTATGTGTTTCTGTGTGTGTGTGTCTGTGTGTGTTTCTATATGTGTGTGTGTTTGTGCCTGTTTTTCTGTGTGTGTGTGTGTGCCTGTGTGTGTTTCTATATGTGTGTTTGTGTCTGTGTTTAGATCTGTGTCTCCATATGTGTGTCTGTGTGTGTTTCTGTATGTGTGTGTTTGTGCCTGTTTTTCTGTGTGTGTGTGTGCCTCTGTGTGTTTCTATATGTGTGTTTGTGTCTGTGTTTAGATCTGTGTGTCTCATGTGTGTGTCTGTGTGTGTTTCCGTATGTGTGTGTCTTATGTTTCTATGTGTATGTTTGTGTCTGTGTTTCCGTGTGTGTCTGTGTTTATGTCTGTGTGTGCTTCTGTGTTTCCCCGTGCATCTGTAGTATGTGTTTATGTCTGTGTTTACATCTGTGTATGTCAGATATGCATGCTCCCTTTTCTCCAGCCATATGTCTGTTGATTGCTGTTATGAATGGTGCCACAGTCAACACGGGCCTGCAGGTATCTCTGTGATACTCAACACAACTTTAAAGGAGCACCACCCCCGCCATGTCGAGCTTTCCCTGGTGCTATAATTGCTTCTGTCTCTGCTTCTCTACACACAATATTCGGTTTATGCAGAACTGAAATTGGCAATGGAAAGAATCCAAGCAAATAAGCTAGCAGACTTCGCAATGCGGGGGGAGGGGAGGGTAGGGAGAGGGAAGGTGGGGGTGATGCTTTGGGAAGACAGAGCTTGGGCTCAGACGACCTCACCCTGGGTTCTTCTATTCCCAGGCCATCCTGCTGTCTTCACAGAAATGGTTTCCCTTCTCCCAGGAGCTGTTTTTTGTCTGATCTCCATCTCCGGCCAGAGACTGAATGCCACAACACACAGAGGGGGCATGCCAGAACTCGAGGGTTCCCCATCCTGGAAACCAGTCTAAAGCAGTTGCATCCTGTGCTAAAAGCATAGATGGACGAAATGCTGCCCTGTCAGCGCCTCCCATTCTGTGCGGGCCACTGGATGCAGCTTCGGCCAGCTCCAAATTCACTTTTTGTCCAAAGAATCAATACACCTATTGAGAGGGTACCCAGGAATGGCCTCTCCTCTGCTCTTCTCCCCGGCTGCCAGGCAGAAAGCCCAGCGGGCTCTGTTTTGTTAGCGGAGCTCCAGGCCTGGAAAGATGAGGCCTCATGGGGCGCCCCCTCATTTGCATTCAGTACTCTTGGCTTTGCTTCCCTGTCCAGAGCCACAATAGTGTCCCCTTATTAAGCTTCCACCTGTGTGCTACACTGGGTACCAAGCGAAGCCGCCTAGAGCAACCAGGAGGGTAGAGGCACCATGGGGTCTCCAAACAGCGTCACCTACTAATCTTGTTTATAGGAAAGACTGACCCCAGGTGCACACCTTCCTTTCTGAAGTGGGTGTGTTGTTGCAGTTAAGCAGTTTACACTCCCCAGACCCTCAAGGATGCAATGCCAAGGTATTGTTTTAGCACCGACTGGTTACTTATCTGCTCCCTTTGACTAAATGCTTTCCCACTAACAGTATCTCCTGTAGCCCCTCTCTTCTCTCTAGCATCTCTCCTTCTTCATTTTCAGTGTTGACACCTTCTCCGTCTGCCGTGTGCATACATATATAAATTTTGATGCATATACATAAAACTGTTTCCTTTCTTTATAAAAATAGACGTGTACTGTGCACCTGGTTTCCCTTTAACCTTAAGAGATGGAGCCCAATGGGAGGTAATTGGGCCATAGAGGGTCCTCCCTCCCGATGGGGTGGATAATCTCCCTCAGAAGGTCTAGCCTTGGTGAGACTAAATCAGTATTTTAAGAGAACACAGGTTATAAACAAGAGCATGCCTGCCCCGCCCCCACCTCTGGTTTCTTGTTACGATTGCTTTCCCACAAGCTACTGTCCTTATGATACATTGAGCACAAGGGCCTCCCAGAGCCAAGTAGATACCTTCACCACGGTCAGGAGTCTTTAGAGCCAAGAGCCAAGAGCACCTTTTGTTGGGCATTTTATCACAAAATGGGCTCACCCAATGTCTTAGCCGGGGTTTCCATTCCTGCACAAAGCATCACGACCAAGAAGCACATTGGGGAGGAAAAGGTTTATTCAGCTTACACTTCCACATTGCTGTTCATCACCAAAGGAAGTCAGGACTGGAACTCAAACAGGTCAGGAAGCAGGAGCTGATGCAGAGGCCATGGAGGGATGTTACTTACTGGTTTGCTTCCCCTGGCTTGCTCAGCTTGCTCTCCTATAGAACCCAGGACCACCAGCCCAGGGACGGCACCACCCACAATGGGCTGGGTCCTCCCCGATTGATCACTAATTGAGAAAATGCCTTACAGCTGGGTCTCATGGAGGCATTTCCACAAGGGAGGCTCCCTCCTCTGTGATAGCTCCAGCTTGTGTCAAGTTGACACACAGAACCAGTCAGTACACCCAGTGACTAGATGTGTCCCTTCTCTGCCAACCACTGAGAAAAATGAAAACATTTTATGCCTCATACTGCAGAGCTTGGGAGACGAACCCTTGTGTTTATCTGTTTACTCCCTCGCTTATTTATGTTTGGGGGAGGCACACACAGGCCACAGCAGTGCATGTGTGGAAATCATTGGACAACATAGTCGGCTGACTCCTTCTGCTGTGTGGATCCCAGGTGACCATGCTGGGAAGCAAGCTCCTTTACCCACTGATCCATCGTGCTGGCTCAAGACAGATTCTTATCTGAATTAACATGATAAGCCAGCCATTGCTCTAGAACTTCCAACTAATTATTTAAGAAGAGTATTTCTCATTTCTTGATTTTTGAAATAGGTTCTTGTGCTCAGACTGGCCCCAGACTCACTAGGGAGACAGCGTTGGCCCTGAGTTCCCAATCCTCCCTCCTATGTTCACTTTCCAAGTTCTAGATTTTGTCAATTACTTCAGCGACTCATTTGTGAGTACTGGTGACTTCTGTCCTGTAGATATATTTATCATGATGAGGTGTTGTGGGGATTTTTTGTTTTTGTTTTTGTTTTTGTTTTTAATCTCAAAGCTTTGGATCTGGGGCTGGAGAGATGGCTCAGTAGTTAAGAGCACTGACTGCTCTTCCAGAGGTCCTGAGTTCAAATCCACATGGTGGCTCACAACCATCTGTAATGTGATCATCTGCCCTCTTCTGGTCTGCCTGAAGACAGCTACAGTGTACTCATAAATAAAATGAATAAATAACCCCTTTTTAAAAAAAAAAAAAAAAGCTTTGGATCCTAGATCCATAAATCTCTCCTCTTCATCTTCTTCCTCCGCTTCCTCTTCTTCCTCCTCCTCTTCCTCCTCTTCCTCTTCTTCTTCCTCCTCCTCTTCCTCCTCTTCCTCTTCTTCCTCTTCTCCCTCTTTCCTGTTCCTCCTCCTCCTCTCTCTTTCTCTCTCTCTCTCTCTCTCTCTCTCGCTCTCTCTCTCTCTCCCTCTTTCTCTCTCTCTCTCTCCCCATCCCCTTTCTCCTTCTCCCAATGCTTATGTGGTCTTGCTATACTTTGGCCAGCAATGGCCCTCCCAGGACCATGTCTGAGAATCTTGTTCACAGATGATGCTTTTGGGAGGTAAAGGGTCCTTTAAGAATGGAGACCTAGCCAGAGATCTTCCCTGAGGGATACTGAAGCACCCACACAGAAGAAGTTTGTTTCACTTCTTTGAAGTTCTAGGCCATGAGGTGCCTGCTGGGAAATACTTCTCTACAACAGGCCCAAAGCAACAGGACCAACCACTCACAGCTCCAAAACTGTAAACCAAAATAAGCCTAGTCTCTTCGCAAGTTGATTTTCTCAACCTTTTGTTATAGGAACAGAAAGCGAAAATGAATGTTGAACAAAAATATATGAACTCCCAGTGATGATGAATTAATAGCTTTATGCTGACAGGTTTCACAAAACAAAATACACACACACACACACACATATACACACGCACACACACCCACATATATATATATATATATACACACACATACACACATACACACACGCACACATACACATGCATACTCACACATGTACACAAGCACACTGTGGCAAGTGAGTGCATGCACACACGTGTAAAATAAATGTTAAGAGGCAAAATAAATTCTATTCCACTGAACAACGTCCCCATGGTTTATGACAGTGATGGTGACAGGGAACTGCCCATTTCCTGTCTGTGTCTAATATGTGTTAGTTTGTATTAAGGCTATGGGTGCTGGAGAATCTTATAATTAACAAAGAGGTGACTTTGAGCTCCTGCAGCTGGGCCTCAATTCCTGTCCACTCCTGCTTCCTAACTACAGATACAGTGCGACCAGCCAGCCTCCGGTACCCGCCCGCACGCCTTCCCACCGTAACAGGATGGTCCTCCTGAACTACAAGCCGGAATTGCCAACTCTTCAGCAGGCATGTGAAGATCTTGTCTGCAGGGCCTGGGATCCTGGAACCTGGAAGGACCAGAATCTGATGCTGCAGACAATCTCACCTCAGTTTCCATATTCTTTCATACACACATTTGACAAATGATCTAAGGAAAGTCATTTGAGTTCAGAAAAACATGATCGGACAAACATGTTAATAGACTCCAGTAAGCACGTACTAAAGGTTAACAGAGCAGCCCCTTGCCTGAACCATCTCAGGGCAGACAAATTCAAACACCATTGCCTGGCACGTACTACAGATTATAGCCGGTAAGGCACGAAAGCAAGGCAGAAGGCCACATCCAGATCCAGGGTACAAAGACCAGATCGACATATAGCTATGTCCTGACATCCGACGAGAACAAGTATGTCTTCTAAATTGAATGCAAACGTTTCACACAGGGAGGCAGGAAATCATGTCCAAGAACAATCCAGGGAACAAAATGCACCTGAGGTTAAAGGCCCTCTGCCTTCTCTCCTGGAGCCTCTCTCACGGTTCTCCAAGGCGTCGTTCACCACGGGGCATTCTTATGACCGTGATCTGACACAGAATAAAGCTCTTGCCTAAGATGCTTTTGTCAGGCTTGTGGAAACACGAGGAGTCACTAACACATCAAATTTCCACACCAAATGAGACCCACACACATGCACGAATACTTGCGTGCGTGCACACACACACACACACACACACACACACACACACACTTTTGACTCTAACACACTGTGCAATTTGATGCATCCCTTTAACAAACTATGATGTCGAACCAGCTGTATGCCAAGTACTAGGCTAATTGGTAATGGCATGAAGAGGAAGGCCAACCCTTACCACAGAGACCCTGCGAGCCCAGCAGCAGAAATGTGTATTAGTCAGAAGAGTGCACGTTACCACCAATAGCACAGGCAGCAACAAAGCCACCCGGGAAGGAATAAAGGTAGATGTAGACACTCAGAGGAGGGGGCTGCAGTGTCCTGATCCCTGCTGAAGACCTCATTCACCTGCTCCCACTTCCTGGCTGAAGCCTGACAGCTGGCCGAGGTCACTGTGTAAGGTGACACTGAGCCCCACCTGCTGTGTTGAGTTTATCATAGAGGATCTCTCCAGCAGATACCAAGCAGGGACAAAATGACTAACAGGCAGCCTCTTCCTGTCGCTCTGAGAGCTGCTGATCTTCTTTTAAAGCCAGGGAAACCTTCTGATAACTTTCATCCCTTGTGTGGTCATCTGGTTCAAACAAATCAACGCCATCTTTCTAAACTCCATCCATCGGATAGGGATTTAAAAACTGTCACTTAGGACGGTTAGCTCTTGGATAGAGACAAATGGTGTGCTTGTCCATTATTCCTGTGTTCATTTATTAAAATTTGGAAATTTGAAAGCTACCGGTTTTCCTTTGCTGTAAGGCCCTATACCAACATGGCGAATGGCCTGCAAGATATACACACAGTTGCGTGCCCTTCCACATAACTGGCTGAAGTGTGGTATCTTTATTGTTGCTGGTGGGGTGTGTGTGAATGCGTGTGCATGTATCTGTGTGTGTGTGTCTGTGTGTCTGTGTATGTGTCTATGTGTATGTGTCTATGTGTCTGTGTCTATGTGTGTCTGTGTGTCTGTGTGTCTGTGTGTCTGTGCCTGTGTGTGTATGTGAGTGTATGTGTATGTGTGTGTCTGTGTGTCTGTCTATGTGTCTGTGTATCTGTGTCTATGTGTGTCTGCGTGTCTGTGTATGTGTCTGTGTGTGTGTCTGTGTTTCTGTGTGTCTGTATCTGTGTGTGTTTGTGTCTGTGTGTCTGTGTATGTGTCTATGTGTCTGTGTCTATGTGTGTCTGTGTGTCTGTGTGTCTGTGTCTGTGTGTCTGTGTGTCTGTGTCTGTGTGTGTATGTGAGTGTGTGTGTATGTGAGTGTGTGTGTATGTGAGTGTGTGTGTATGTGTGTGTCTGTGTGTCTATGTGTCTGTGTCTATGTGTGTCTGTGTGTCTGTGTATGTGTCTATGTGTGTCTGTGTTTCTGTGTGTGTATGTGTGTGTATGTGAGTGTATGTATATGTGTGTGTCTGTGTGTGTGTACGCGCATGTGTCTACTTCCCCACAGATGCCATCCCACATGTGAACATCAGACAACCTTCAGGAACTGGTTCTCTCCACTGACCTTGTTGAAGCAGGGTTGTTCATGTCTTTCTTGCTGCCCTCTGAGCTATCTCTTCTCACCAACTTCTGGGAAATTTCTTCTACTTTTACCTCACCCATAATGATATATAATAATCATTTCAAATGCAAACCATCACAGCATATCTTCTTTAATGGATCGAACACTGCTCACCAGGTATACAGGGCAAACACGTCTGCCCTCCAAGCCATTTCTCTAGCTGCTGGGATATTGTTACTTTTTTAAAAGAAATACACAAGATGAAGGCACCTTTATGATCTATGAAAGTATTTTTCCTTAATAAGTCTAAATCAGGGACAGACTCATTAAGCTGGTGCAGGGATTTAAGAGACAGTAAGAACTGGACAAACATGGCACACACTTTCACACTGGCACTTGGGAGGCATGGAGAGGAGGTCTGTGGGTCCCCGCAAGGCTGTTCTACAGACTGTGTTTTAGGCCAGCCAGGGTTACCTAGTGAGAGTCTGACTCCAGAAAAAGAATAAAGAAAGAAGAAAGAAACATAGCACCTGTTACAAGAGTGTAAGAAAGCGGATACACTGGAGTTGCAGAGACAGCTCAGTGATCAAGCACACACGCTGGTCTTACAGAGAATTCGAGTCTAGTTCCCAGCACCACACTGGACAACTTCAAACTGCTTGCCACTCCAGCTCCAGCAGAAGCTACCCTCTTCTGGTCCCTTTGGGCACTTCACTCATACATACAGAAGCATAATACATGCATGATTGAAAATAAGATAGAGGGGTTGGGGATTTAGCTCAGCGGTAGAGCGCTTGCCTAGCAAGCACAAGGCCCTGGGTTAGGTCCCCAGCTCCAAAAAAAAAAAAAAAAAAGAAAAGAAGATAGATACTTTTTTTAAAAAACAAAGAAAATAGAAACATTGAACATGAACCAGCTTTTAAGGTTAAAATCACTAACACCACGGTGCTGATGTTGAGTTTGTAAGCTAGAAATCATATCCGGTACATAAACTAAAGGATAATAAAATATTCCCTGAGAAGCCCTTGGGAAATCACAGGCAGAACAGAACCAGAAGAAAGCACGGAGTTCAACAGAGGCTCCGAGGAACCTTAAGATAAAATAAAATAAAAATCCCTGTTTCACGGACTCTAACCACAGGCCCCAGCCTCAGAGTTAAATGTACAGACTGCAGTGGCCCAGTCTTCAACACGAAGAGAAATCCTGGAATGTCAGGCTCCAAGCATCCTTCATCCATCACCAGGGCTGCACTCCCTGTCCAGTTAGAACACGCAATGCCCTGAGCATCTGTGAGGCTGGTGGTGGAAGCCTCGAAACAAGACCAGGCACGGGAGATGCCATCCCCACAGGGAGGTGGTCACATGCTGCCTGAAGACCACAGAGAGAGTCAGCAGAAGGAAGGGGAAGGGAGGGATCCGCTCACAACAGGCAGCAGATATCTACAGGCATCACCCTGAGTTGGCCCCCCAGGTTCCCTAAGTAGACAGTACTTTCCCACTGTTACCCAGAGTGGAGAAAATAGGACTTTGGAAGAAAGATGTCCTGAATTGTTATTCTTAGGGACAGAGGGCAGAGAAGCCGTACATGGTCTTCAGGTGCCCAAAGTGGAGACACATTCTTCACATCCATGGGCATCAGTGCCAGAGGGAAAAGGAAAGATAAATTTACCGTGAGGCAGGAGGCATGAACATTGCCAATAAGTAAACAGAATCCCAACAGTACCCTGGTGATTCTCAGCCTGTTCGGGCTTGTCCTTCCTTGTTTTTGTTTATTTTTGTGACAGTTTTGAAAATCACCCAAGGGGGTTAGGGGGGAGGCTAGGTGGACTCTGTGTACACTCCAGAAAAGTCATGTGGATTTCATGGATGGTGACCACACACACACACACACACACACACACACACACACACACACACCACTCCGGATGTTCATGTTGTGCTCAGGCTGATGGGAGAGGCCCACTTTGGGGAGGGACATCTGGCTCGGGATTCCTCAAGGTATGTTTAAGTGACCACATTCACTGTGGGGTGTGATTGACAACATCAGCCCAAGGGAAATTGTTGCCACCTAACAAAGAGAAACTTGTGTGGGAGACTCTCTGAAGGCAGATCTCCAAACCGAAAGTGACAGAAGATGACAGGGTGCTCAGGAAAAGGCCCTGGCCATAGTCAGGCGGACCCGCACCCAGACCCCTGCCCTTCCTCTCAGCTAGATAAGCCTGAGCAGCGTCTGTCATGTCTCTGCAAAATGGGATGATAGGAAATCCCCCTTTGTTGCAGCTGCACAGACTGGGCGCTCCTAACCTAGGACACATCTAGGACACAGAAGACTCTTAAGGGTAGCCACCTGCTCTGCCCTACTCCTGAGGGGAGTGGGAAAAGAGTTAGACATAAGGCAACTGAGAAAAGCAGGATTCCCTCCTGCCGTGGGCAGCTAAGTGCCCTTGAGCGAGCCTTAGGTTGTTCTGATATATCAGAAGCCAAGGTCCCTGAAGCATTCCCGATTGTCACGCAAGAGCCCCAGGGCCTGCACTCCCCGGAAAACCAATAAGGTGGAGGTCTGCCTCATAGAGAGGGTGTGGTCCTGAATTGATCATGTGTCTCTTGAAAATGAGTACACAATATCTAAGTCCAGATTAGCAGAGGCGTGGACACGGGAGGGGGTAGCCGGACTCTTGGTAATAGAAAGGATTATGAGAAGCATACACGATCAGAGAGCTGCTAACAAAACTGTCTTTCATGCAGCCAGTAAGGGCTGATCAGTGCCGTGGCTAAACCCCCGTCTCAAAAAGGCAACAACTTCCCAAGGTGCCTAAGCTGCATACCTGGGGTGTCTCAAGGGTTTGCCGGTTGATCTCTGGCCCCGGAATATGGCTCAGTGACAGAGCCCTTTCCTCGTATGCACAAGGCTCTCCCTGCCCTGATTCCCCCAGAACCGCAAAATTAAAAATAAATAAATGGAAGTTTACCTCACTCCCATGTGAAAGGGAGTCTAGGCACACCACACATACATGTTCCTATGGACACAGACAGGCAGAGAGCTTGAATTACGGATCCAGACTTGTTGACTCCATGCCTTTGCAGGATACATCTCAGCAATGATGAGCTGTACAACGCATTTCCTTGCAGGAGCTGCATGAACGGTTCCTGGGCATCTGGCACAGCTCTTCAGTGTTGCTGGGCCAGAATCAGTTCCCCGGCCCCTCACGCCAGCAGTCCAGAGTCCCTGTGAAGGAGATAGGCAACCTAGACACTCCCTAAACCCTTTCAAATCTGAATATAGCCATTGCCTAATCAGCCGAGGACTCCACACACTTTCAGGGTCTGAGGCCCCTTCTAAATGTCAACAACCTGCAAGGGCCACCTCCAGCCGAGTAGTATCCTGAGCTCTCTCTGCTGGTTAAGACTAAAACTGACAGAAATGATAAATTTACATAGCCACAACAGTGTCTATGTGCCGTTTACAGGCCTAGGCCAGAGAACCTTCTCTTATTTAGTCTCCCTACAACAGAGAGCGTCCCTCCAGATCGCAGATTCCCATGATGTCACTTCAAATCTCCCTAAGGCTTTACCACCCACTGGCTGAAAACTGTTTAAATAGGGTATTTAATGGTGGCTTCACTGCCCACTCCGCGCAACCAAAGCAAAAATAATATACAAAAATCATAGAAATGAACTTGACCAAAAAGACGGATTTTGACCCATTGTGACACACCTTCACGAGAGCAGCAAGAGCTGGGTGGATAACTAGTGGATCAAGTGCTTACTTTGCAAACACCAGGACCTGGATTCCATCCCTCGGACCCAAATGTTCAAGGAAAAAAGCCGGGTGTGAGAAGAGGAGCCAGCAGATCGCTAAGGGCTCACTGTCCAGCCAGTCTGCACTACTCCGGCAAGCTCCAAGCTCATGAGGCACCGGGCCTCCAAAACATGTGGGATAATACTTAAGGGAGAACACCGAAGGTTGTCCTCTGTCCTTCACGTGCACATACCCGTATATAAACGCATAGAGCTTTACGAGGAAGGGTGGGGCACTGTGAATCACTGAGTCACAGAGACCTGGGGATGACAAGGCAATGCCTGCCTTCGCGTTCAGTGCAAAGCTTCCAAAGGAACGCAGAGAAATTGAACCGCAGACTGACAGCCGTGTTCACCTAACGTGAACTCAGCATCTCGACCTGGTTTCACTTTGGCTCCCATTATCGCTGTTTCTAGGCAGCTAATGTGGTTCAGATGTTTGTTTTCATTTGGTTCTGGAGAGCACTGTGGGATGATGAACACATTCCCCCAAAGGAAACAAACAGTGTTAATTCCAGGAGCCATAGGAGTTGCCGCAAGGAGTTCTCTAGAAGATGGGAGAGGCGCTTTTGCTGCCCCTCCACTCAATGCTTTTCATTTTCTTTCCAGGCTGAGGCGCTCTGCTATTGGCCCTGCAGTGTCTTCTCTGCATTCCCCAGCATGCCCCGCGCCTGCCTGTCCCTGCTCTACCAAATGCTGCGCTTTAATCCCTTTACGCTCACAATAGGCCTTTGCACGTGCTTCTGGCTTTATCCGGAGTGTCCCTCCTCTGTCAGCTCTGTTCACTCCTACTGAACATAAAGAGCTTTCTGTGCTCTGGTAGCTTTCTCTGAAATTACTCACCCCTCAACTCCACTCCTGGCCCCATCCCCAACTCCCACTCCTACCCCTGTCCTCCACCCCAGGTCACCCCATCATCCTCACCCCCACACCTCTTGGCTGCTTCCCAGTTACCAGGTTGAAATAGCTTAAGGAAAGAACAGTTTATTTGGGCTCACAGTTCAAAGAGAAGAGTCCAACGGGTCAGAAGTATGGAAGCTGGATACACTGTATCCACAGTCGGAGGGGGAGGGGAGAGGTGGGGGGCGGGGGCAGGACCTGAGGCCCGGCTGTGTTCTTCTTTGTATTTAGCCCAGTGTGTGTGAAGCATCAAATGCCCTGAAAGGAGTTCCGGATGGCTGTGTGGCACTACCTAGGTGTTGGGAACCGAATGGAGGTCCTCTGCAAGATCGGCAAGCCTCACTGATGAGCTATCACCCCTCCTCTTAGGTAATAGCCCACCAGGTTCTATTGTGCCTCCCATGGATTCTGAGGTGTCTTGCTAAACTCTTAAGGGTGGAATCCTGTATGTGTTTCCTCGCTGCTGTTTCCCCAGCACATGAAACGATACTTGGAACCTAAGAGGGCCTCCGTAACATGAAGAGCCGTGTTCATTTGCTGAATAAGCCAATCAAGCATATATTATATTTTTTATTTTAAAATTATGATTGATAAAAGGAAAGGGAAGAGACGATGTTGATATGTCCTAACAAAGTTAGAGATAGTCTGGGAGGAAAAACAATGACCCCCAATATCTTTTTAGGTATGTGATCTTAAGCAAATTATTTCTCTTCTCTGAGCCTCTGTTTCTTCTGTGTGTGTGTGTGTGTGTGTGTGTGTGTGTGTGTGTGTATGTGTATGATGTGCATGTGTGTGCAACTGAGTGTATGTGTATGTACATGTATGTGTGTGGTGTGTGCGCTTGTGTGTATGTGCATGTGTGGTGTGTGTGTATGTGTGTGTATGTGTGGTGTGTGTATGTATGTGCATGTGTGTGGCGTATGCGCATGTGTGTGTGCATGTGTGTAGGGGGTGAATAGGGGTGTGTGTGTGTGTGTGTGTGTGCACAAATGTATGTAGTCGGTGTCTGTTCTCTTCCTCTGTCACTCGCCACCTTACTTCTTGGAGACAGGATCTCTCAATGAGCCTGGAGCTCACTGATTCAAGCTTCCCAGAATCCTCCAGTTCCCACCTCCCCAGTGTTGGAATTATAGGTCTGAGCCACCATGCCTGGCTTTTTAGGTGCGTGCTGGGGGTCCACACTTGCACAATGAGTGCTTAACCCACCGAGCCACCTCCCTAAACCCTCCTTATTGATAAAGATAAACACTTCCACCTCAAAATATTGTAACTCTAAAGAACAAAAGATATGAAAATCAGCTGCTTTCTCTTTATCTCCTTCTATTTTGCTTTGCAAGAAACAAAGTGTGGAATTTGGCAAAACAGTAATGTCCTAAGGGAACTGCCTAGCCAGTTAGGGCTTCAGAGATGGCACAGTGGTTAAAGCACTCTAAGTTCAGATCCCTGCCCACTAAACTCGGTTGGGCAGCCTGCCTATAATTCCAGCTTCTGAAGGCAGAGACAAAGGGTCCCCAGAGCAAGCTGGTTAGCAAGACTAGTCACATAGATGAGCTCTGGGTTTGATTGAGAAACCCTGCCTCAATGAAGAACGGTGCATAGCAATTGAGGATGACCCCTAAGGCCAACCCCAGGCCTCCTCGTGTGTGTGTGTGTGTGTGTGTGTGTGTGTGTGTGTGTGTGTGTGTGTGTGTGTGTGTAGGCAAAACATGCACTCTATACATGCATTCCATACATGCACACATAAAAATGGAAAAAAATACTTAAAGACTCTGGAACAAGGGGCTTGCAGCAGCCATATTTGTCTATGACTGTATTGACTCCAATAGGAAATTGATATTTACCTGACTCTGTTCCCTCTCCTCAGGTTAGTATCTTGTTTTGGGAAAGACTTGAAAACAGCTTTTGGAGTCAGCTTTGAGCCAGGCCCCCGTGGTTCAGCCTATTTTAAGTGCCCAGACAGACAAGGCTAATCCAGGTTGTCAGAAGCCAAGGTGCCAGGGAAGAGAGGAGACAAGACAGGGCCAGAAGTGGCTATGAAAGAGACCAAGACCATTCTCTCCTCTGAGCTGGGTGCTGCTGACCCAGGTGACTCGCCGTATGAAAAGCCATTAAGTCGCAAGATATGTGCACTTGTCTGAGATGTGTGTGTGTGTGTCTGTCTGTCTGTCTGTGTGTCTATGTGTGTGTGTCTGTGTGTGTGTCTGTGTCTCTCTATGTGTGTCTGTGTATCTGTGTGTCTATGTGTGCCTCTGTGTGTGTGTCTCTCTTGTGTGTCTCTGTGTATGTGTGTGTCTATGTGTGTGTGTCTGTGTGTGTGTCTGTGTCTCTCTATGTGTGTCTGTGTATCTGTGTGTCTATGTGTGCCTCTGTGTGTGTGTCTCTCTTGTGTGTCTCTGTGTATGTGTGTGTCTATGTGTGTCTGTGTGTATGTCTATGTGAGTCTGTCTGTGTGTATGTAGGTCTGTGTGTATGTCTGTGTGTGTCTGTCTGTGTGTATGTGTGTGTGTGTCTGTGTCTGTGTCTGTCTCTGTGTGTGTAGAAAGAGATTGCTCATCCCACATCTGTACACACACTGACCTGAGATTTGAAACTGTTCCAGTTGTCTGTTAAGAGGGATGTCACTTAAACACTGGGATACGTGGTCACCTTGAGTCTTTGGCTCTCCTTCCCTCCCTGCCTCTCCCCTGCTTCCTTTGCTTGTCTTTGCCATCCTCAGGCACTGCAGGAGCAAGTGTGACACAGACACTTTCAGTTACTCACTTTAACGAGCT
Organism: Rattus norvegicus; assembly: GCF_021556685.1. NCBI lineage: Eukaryota > Metazoa > Chordata > Mammalia > Rodentia > Muridae > Rattus > Rattus norvegicus. The sequence continues at coordinate 16,160,695 of NC_141550.1, read as the reverse complement.
GACTGCCACTTGTCCTCACAGCTAGTCCTGTTTGCTCGAAAGTCTAACTTGCCAGAGTGCAGGCTCCAGATGTGCTCTGCTGTCCTTGTAACGGGTGATTCATTGTGAAAACCTAAGGGCCTTAGTATTTCAGAGCTTCAGTGCACATGTGCATGTGCACGCGTACACATGTACATACAATGTACGAACAGTATTCAGAGAGGGTGCTGAGATGTCTAGTCACCACCTATATGGATTGAATGTCTGTTACCCACCATCACCCCTATTGCAGAATTCATGTGTGGACATCTGATTGATTTTTCAGTGTGACACAATTTGGAGATGGGGCCTTAGATTAGGGCATGGAAATGGGACTGCCATGATGCCTTTGATGTCTTTCTAAGGTAAAATAATAGCCATAAAGGCACACCCTGCCCCCTTTCTACCGTGTGGGTGTATTTGGAGAAGGTGGGAACAAGCCAGGAAGGTCAGTTCCTGCCCATGGTGGCCCTGATCTCAGACTTCCCGTTTCTGGAACATTGAGAAATCACATTGTGATCCTCTATAGCTCTTAGCCCAACAGATGAGCCTTTTCCCTAAAATCATCAGAGCTTTTCATTGTTCTTAAAATAAAACTCACCAAAGGTGGGGGGACTGTCCACAGGCCCTTGGTATTGTAAGCAGACTTAGAGGCATCCACTGACCAGCTGTCACAGTTAGCCACACCCCTCAAGGCAGTCAGCCCCACCCCCAGTTGAGCAGGTAAACCTGCTCAGGTTTACCTCAACCAGGTAAACCATCAAACCCGATCACCTGAGTTTGATCCTTTAAGCCCACAGGGTAGAAATCGAGAATGGACACCTACCACTGTCTTCTGACCTCCACCTACAGGTGTGCGTGCGCACACGCAGTAAATAAAGTGGGACGGAATGCTTATATTTCTGAACATTTCTGTTCACTGTTTTAATAAGAAACAGATGCAGCTAACAAATCTGTACACACACACACACACACACACACACACACACACACAGCAGAGAGCAGAAGCCCCACGCCCACCACACTAACTACCTTCCATTCTGTGTTAGGAATAAACTCAAGGTCAGGAGCACGGGAGACAAGAATCTACCACTGAGTTAGCAAATACCCCAGGCCTAAGCATGATTTTTTCACATTACTATACAAAGAGATTGAATGAATTTAATTTAAATATTCTATCAGGTAATGAATCGATTATTAATTATAAGTTTGCATGTAATAAATAAATGAGTGGGGGCAGGGAGAGAGCTCTGTCAGTAAAGGGCTTGCCCTGCGCGCAGGAGGACCACAGTTTAAGCCTCAGAAACAACTAAAAAGCTATGCATTATGGGGTGTGCTTGCAATCCCAGCGCTGGGAAAACAGGGACAGGCAGAACCCTGGGGCTCACTGGCCAGCTACTTGGCAGGCCAGTGAGAGACCCTGTTTCAAAACGCAAGAAGGATAACAGCTGACAAACAACAGGTCAAGTTGTCCTCTCACCTCCACACAAATGCTCGCGTACACACGTGCGCAGCCACACACCCACATAGCACGTCTGTGTACATAAACACCCATAAAACGATACATGATGACATCTAAGCCTTCCGTTACCCTCGCAGCCTGTACAAGACATGAATTTTGTTTCCTTCACTGATATCACCTTCCGCCCGCGGCTGCATCCTCTGCTCCCTCCCCTTGCTTCCTGTCTATTCCTCGGTGACCTCTGGGCACTAGTCCTCGCTATTCCACTCATTGCCATCCTCCTGGAGTAGCACAGAGCTACTCGGTCAACTGGTCCTTCCCTGGCCTCCGCACTAATCCTTCATCTCATGACCCATGGTACATCCTTAACAGGGCGTACAGCTCAACTCTTACTCTGTCCACATGTCTGTCAGGCCAGGCGCCCCTGCTGCTGGAGTGCCTCGCTCCTGTTGCCCTTCCTCCTTCCCGCCCTTCCCCCATCCAGCGTCTGTGGAATAGCTAGGTGCACAGTTGGTGTTTGCCGAATGAGATAAGAACTGGATCAACGTGAAGCCCTGTTTAATTCTTGCCTCTGCTTTTTTGTCCCAGTCAGTCCCCCACCCTGAACCCAGTCCTTATCAGATCTCTCCTTTCTGGGGCTCTGCCCTAAGGATTCACCCCACACTTTTTCTTCCAAGCCCCGCCCCTTTGCTTCACCGTTCCAGGCCCAGGAGAGAAACAAACCTTGCTCCACCCCTGGCAGCTTCCTGTCTGCTGCTCCTCGGGGAGCTCATTTGGCCCGCATTGACACATGTCACCCATCCCTAGTTTCCTGTGCGTCCCTCCACCCAGCCAGCCTCGTACTTTTCCTACACCCACCACCTGCCTGGGCTTCTATGTGCCACCTGCCTCCACACTCCCGGTAGCGGGCCCCGCCCGCCCGCCAGCCTGGTTTGCCCCCACAAGCTGGCACTGGTGGGTGTGGCCAACAGATGCCTGTTGAGTACCCATCAGGTAGCTTACAGGATTCTGAGCTCCAGCTCCGGTTGATTCCATCGGCCAGGTGTCACCACCTTGCTTCTTTTCTGCCCCCCCCTCCTTCCGGTCAGTGCCCATCCCCTTCTCCTGGACTAGAGCCAACAGCCTGCCCACAGATGCGATCGTTATCCTGTTTCCCAACTTTCTGCCGCATTACTTTCAGAACTTAGAAAAAGAGTCCATTGTGAGAGTTTTGAGAACACCTGCGTTGCGGAAGTGTCCTGATTGGGCGTTTGTTGCTTTGTTTCATTTTTTTGTCAACTCGACACATGATAGCATCTTCTGGGGAAAGGAACCTGAGTTGAGAAAATGCTTCTGTAACCTCGCCTGTAGGCGAATCTGCAGGGCATTCTCTTGATTAACCATGGATGTAGGAGTGCCACAGTAGTGTGGATGGTGCCACCCTTAAGTAGGCAGTCCTGGGTGGTATAACGGGCTGAGCAAGCCATGAGGAACAAGCCACAACCCTTGCTTCAGTTCCTCTCTCCAGGTTCCTCCCTTGAGTTCCCTCAATGCTGAGCTTTGACCCTTATGCTGAAATAAACCTTTTACTCCCCAAGATGTTTGTGGTCATGGTGTTCATCAGAGCAATAAAGACCTAGCTAAGACACGTGGTATATTTACATGTGGCTGGGACTCAGACCTCTGTGACTTATAGCCCACTGGAGCAATGAAATAATACGCCAAGCCAGGGACATGCAGAGCTGGCTAGAAAGGGAAGAACCAACACCTGTAAACACAGTAAAATAGATGAGAAACCAGAGCCAATCAAGGAGTCTTGAGGATAAAGTGTGTGCCCTAAACCTGAGCTCAGCATCCGCAGGGCCCGGGTACCAAAACCAATCGTCAGAAGCTCAAGTCCTTTCTAGAAAATTGGGAAGCATTTGCAGGGAACCCACACCCATCCTCCCATACATTGGTTCATCGCTGGATGGGTGTTAATGCCTAATGCAACATAAACGCCATGTAAACAATTGTACTGTAGTATTCTGGGGATAAAAACAAGGAAGAGGGGCCGGAGAGATGGCTCAGTGGTTAAGAGCACTGACTGCTCTTCCAGAGGTCCTGAGTTCAATTCCCAGCAACTGCATGGTGGCTCACAGCCATCTGTAATGGAATCCGATGCCCTCTTCTGGTGTGTCTGAAGACAGCTACAATGTACTCATATAAATAAAATAAATAAATAAAAAACAAAAACAAAACAAGGAAGGCATCTATACCTGTTCAGTACAGATGCACCATTTCTACAAAATTTTTCAAACTATGGTTAATTGAGTCCTTAGGTGCAAAACCCTCAGCTTCGAAGCCACCTCTGTTGGACCGGTTGTTCCCAGGAGCCATTCTCAGGCATCCCCATTACTCTGATGGACACATGGTGACCTTAGCAGTGTCCCTTGCCCAAAGTGAGTGCACGTGTAATGCACGGGCAACTCCAGTATGAACTCTCTCTCTTGCTTGGTGTAAGGAGAGAACCGAAGCACCCCCACCTCACCCACCCCAGCCACCCAGAGTTAACACATACCCAAACCCCATGTTCCTCCCAGCTCAGAGCTTCTGAACCAAACACTCAAGTCTTCCTGTGACTGAATGCGCTGTGTTTATCTCACATGCCCTACCTGCCTCACTTCTTGTTGTTGTTGTTGTTGTTGTGAGACAGGCTTTCCTGTAACCCTTGCCTTGAGCTCCTAATTGTCCCAAGCACAGGGATTACAGGTATGTACCACAATGCCCAGCTCTGCGCCACTTTTTCTACACAGACTTAAACATGTTCCACAGCGGAAGAGCTGGTTACGCAATTCTCGAAGAAGAAGAAAAAAATGTACCCTCTTCAAATAGTTGGCTGTACACACCCAGAGCAGCTTCCATTTGAACTGCTGCTTCTGTGTTTAATCATTATGTGCGGGATAAATACAGCTGTCACATCCTGCCACCTAGCTGGAAAGAGCTGGAAGGGACTCACACGCCGTGGCATTCCCCCCATGCCTGGCTTCTCCCACGTTCGCAGGGTGTTTTGAGCTCAAACACACCATTCCCATGAAAACATTTCTGCATCCCTGAACCAGGCGTGGGGCCTCACACCTGCAGGCAACCTCAGCACACAGGAAGCTGAGGCAGGAGAGTCTAAATTCAAACCCAGCCTGGGCTACACAGGGAGTAGGGAGGCCCTGTCCCCCTCATACACACACACACACACACACACACACACACACACACACACACACACAGCTCTTAATATGCATTATAACTTTTCAAAGAACACACATAAACACACTATGTCTTGATTATTTTATGGGATATGTGTGTAATATGAAATTTACCATTTCTAAGTATAAAGTCCAGCGCTACTAAATAATTTTCAACAGTGTCACACAATCATCAGGACTTCATTTCCAGAATGTTGTCATTCCTAAGCTAAAGTTAGCTTTCCATTACTGTGACAAAGTCCCTGAGGTAATCAATGTATGAATAGGTAAGGTTCCCGTGGGCTCAGTTTAGAGGATTCAGGTGGTGACTAGTGGGCCGCACTGCTCCGGGGCTTGTGAGGGAGGCAATATATCACAGCATATCTGTGGAGGTTGCCAGAAAAGACAGGTATGCATCTCCTTCACTGGCACACATTTGAACACACACACACACGAACACACACACACACACACACACACACACACACACAGTGACCTAACTTCCTCCCATTAAACTCTACCACTCAATGATTCTGCCAACTCCTGATAGCACCAGAAGCTGAGAACCAAGTCTCTAACAGGTAAATCTTTGGAGAGCCACCTACCCAAACCATTGCAGAAACACCATATCCATTTAACAAACACCATTTCCTGTTCCCCGCCCCTCCAAGCCACTCTATTTTCATGGGCTGATTGTATACCTCATATAAATGGGATTTTATGTGTATCTGTGTCTAGCTTACTTTACCTAACAGAATGTCCTCAAGGTTTTACCCAGTTTAGAGCGTGTCTCAGGACCTCCACCCTTTTGTGGCTGAATCCCTTGCGATTCCACTATGTATGCTCTGTCTTCTGATCTGGGTCAAGGGTCGTTTGGATGCTCTCACCTCTGGGGCATCATGGGCAACTCTGCTGTGATCATAGCTACCTCTTTGAGCTCCAGATTTCCATTCTTTTCGATACAGTATATAGCTTCAGTAGAACTACAGACTCTTAGGCTGATCCCACAGTTCAAGTTTTGAGTAGCTACAAGCACTGCTTTCCACTGCAGCTACACAGGGTCGCTCTAGAAACAGCTGTACATGAGGGCTCATCGCAAGGGGTCATCCATCTGCCACCCTAACTTCTTTCAGAAGTACTTAATACTTTTCTGAAGTATTATCAACTGTTTTATTGGGTTTTATTTGTCATCCATGTAAATGATGCATGTTGGGATGGTAAGTACCTAGACACGTGCTTTGGTCATGGACACCACCCTGGCATGATTCCATCTTTTATGTGGCTTCCAGAAATCAAACTCGGGATGTCAGGCTTCTGTATCGCCATTCCCCCTCCCTGATCCCGGCCGCCATTTCTTTTTCAAGTTAGTATACAAACTAATGAGCCATATTATGACTTTTTCATACACGTTTAACAATAGTCATCCTAATGAATATGAAGTGGAATCTCGCTGTAGGTTTGAGCGTGTGTGCATGAGTGTGTGTGTCCGTGTGTTTATGTATATATGTATGTATGTGTGATCAAAATAGCAGCTGACTGTGACAGGATGGAAAAGACCTTTGTCATTAGATCCCAAGCCCTGTCCTGGAGGTAAGGCCAGCACAGTGCTCCCCAGGGAGGATGCAACTCTTGATCTTAGCTCAGATGCAGTGCGAGTTCACCATAGTTCACAGAAACATGTCAGGCTGAGCAGCTGGCCCATGTCCAAGCCTCTTCAAACTCACGTCTAAGACCCCGAAACCTCTGAGGACAAAAAGGATGAGATTCATACCAGAGTCCAGGATGCCCAAAGAGAGGGGTGTGTGGGTGACCCAGATCTTGTTGAGAGAAGGGGAGGAACTGTTGTGTTGCCAAAGCAAATCATATGATGATCAGGGTCCAGCCCAGACTCAAAGATAGCATCAGATATTAACAAGGGAGAAATTCAGAAACTGGGTTTCAGGTTACCAGTGAGGTCAGGACCTCAGAGATTAGGATCTGGAAAGAAATTGAAGTTAATTAGCAGGAAGCAAGGTCAGAAACTGGAAGGCCTGATTTGGCCTGCTAAATTGAGATCATTTACGCAGGAAATTGGGGGTTGGAAAAAAACCTTGAGAAGGCACTAGAGTTCAAGGTCACTGAGTGACTAAACCTTGTCAAATACAGAGAACCAAACAGCCAGCATTTTGGCCGCCCCCTCCCCCCATCCCCACCCCCCGTTTCTGGCCACAACCACTGATAGTCTTCCTACATAGGACCCATGCTATCCTACGGGCTTAGCTTCATCCCAAAGGCTATGATACCCTCAGAGTCTTTCTAAACAGCTATATTAGTTGTTCCCCATTTCTCCCATGAGGTCAATAGGGCTTCCAGCCTCTGATGAGTCTTCCTCTCACCCCCAACCCCAGGAGAAAAATCCAAAGACTGATTTTAGGGAACCATGGAGCCCAGAGAAGGATGATGGAACAGAAGAAATGGAAACAGTTGTATGAGATCTCTCTCCTCTCTGTCTTCTCTCTCTCTCTCTCTCTCTCTCTCTCTCTCTCTCTGTCTCTCTGTCTCTCTCTCCCTCTCTCTCTCTCTCTCTCATTATTCCTTCTTTCTTTCTTTCTTTCTTTTTTTTTGGAGCTGGGGACCGAACCCAGGGCCTTGTGCCTGCTAGGCAAGCGCTCTACCACTGAGCTAAATCCCCAACCCCTCTCTCTCTCTCATAGCTCTCAGGTATAACTCTCAGGTGGCCCAAGGCCCTTGCCTCCTGATGTTCATGTCTGTATATGTGCTGAGCTGTGGAAAGCCATGATAGCATTCGCCATTACAAGATGGCGACGGCTTCCGCTGTGCCCCACGTGGAAAGCCTCGATAGCATTCGCCATTACAAGATGGCGCTGGCTTCCGCTGCTCCAGCCCGACTTCCTTTCAGGAAACTAGCTGTCTGCGCATGTGCAAGAGTGTGTTCGCACCAAGTCTTTGCCCACCCCGGGGCGTGCCAGTGAGATCATGGGTAAGCGACCAATCAGGCGTGGACGCGCCGTGTAGGGTTTTATAAGCAGCGCCTTTCTGGGCCCCGGGTCTCTCCTCTTCAAGACGTAATAAACGCTTTGCTGCAGAAGGATCCTGGTGTCCGAGAGTGTTCTTGCTGGCGAGACGATAGCGCGTGACACTGAGCCCTGCCCTGAGGGGACCTGTGAATAGCAGAAATATCACCTTTGGTCAGCCTGACCTAGTCACAGAACCCTTTGGGGGACCAAAAAAAAAAAGATGAAGTAACAGAACATATGGTCCCACTGCCCTAGATAAATAACACAAACTCACACATGATTAGGAAGTACAGCCAGCCTCTGGGAGTTGAGACCTCTGCTTGTCCTTAGAAGAGCTGAAAGAGAAACCTGGACTTTGGGTGGGTTTACAAGCCCGGTGACACCTTGGCACCAGCCCAGAGATAACCTGACCCACTGACCCAGTTCCCCCATATCTGGGCTTCTGACCCAAAGAGGCCATAGCCATGTGTGTGGTCTTCTGAAGCGGAGAGAAAAACAAATACACCTGCCGGAGGACAAAAGCATTAGGTTCAGCTGAGCCTCACGATGCTCCGAGGCTCAGCTGCATCACTGTGTGGAACAACAGCTGAGTGTGCAAATCTCACAGTCCCCGTGGGCACTCACGTCCCATGCTCTGTAACCCTTGCAGGGGTTTAAGTGACTCGCTCAGTCACCCTGCCTGTCAGGGGCAAATACAGTAGTGACATTTAAATGACCGCTGGTTGATCTCGTCAACTAAATCTAGGATTTACAGTCATCTAGGAGACATAGCTCCGGGTGCGTGTAATGAGGGTGTTTTCTTAACTGAGGAGGAAGCCTACCTTCTCGTGGTCTATCACATGCTGTCTGATACCTCCCCAGGGGACAAGGCTCTGGACTGAAGAGATCTGAGGTACTGAGCTGAGCACCAGCCTTTACCTCTCTCTGCTTCCTGACCGTGACCAGCTGCCCACACCACAGCCACCATGCCTTGCCTGCCATGGAGGACTGGAATAAATTGTGAGCCAGGTTAAACCCTTCCTCCCTTAAATTGCCCTGTTCAGATGTGATGTAAGAGAAATGAGAAATGTCACTGGCACGTCTGGACGCCATTCTTTTTTTTTTTTTTTTTTTCTGGTTCTTTTTTTTTCGGAGCTGGGGACCGAACCCAGGGCCTTGCGCTTCCTAGGTAAGCGCTCTACCACTGAGCTAAATCCCCAGCCCTGCCATTCTTTATTAAAATGAACCAGAGCGTCGGAAGCACTCAGAGTTTATCCGTCTTTCTCTAAGATGTATTCTCAGGGGCTAGAGAGATGGCTCAGTGGTTAAGAGAATCTGCTGCTCTTCCAGAGGTCCTGGGTTCAGTCCCAACGTCCACGTGGCAGCTCACAACTGTCTGTAACTCTGGGTCCAGGAGAGCTGATGCTCTTTTCTGGCCTCGGTAGCTCCCAGGAGTGCTTGCAGCACACAAACATGCAGGCAAAGTACCCATATACATAGACTATGGTGATGATGATGATGATGATGATGAAGAAGAAGAAGAAGAAGAAGATGATGATGATGATGATGATTTTAAAGTTAAACAAGCAATCAAAACACCCATATACATAGAATAATATAATTAATAATAATAATTAGTAATAATAATAATAATAAAAGCTTTAAGACTTTAGCTATATGTATATGTCTGTGTCACATGTGTAAGGGTGCCCTGGACACCTGAAGATGGTGTTGGATCCCCTGGAACTGGAGTTACAGGCAGTTATTAGATGCCTGATGTGGGTGCTGATAATTAAACTTGGGGAAGCGAGCATTCGTAACCACTGAGTCATCTCTCCAGCCCCATCCATCTCTTCTGACCCTCTCTGAAGCAAGAAGAAATTAGGGCACAGATGTATGAATGCATTCTCACCAAATATTGAGGTCACACCGAAGCAGCTAGTGGAGACCTACAACAGCCACTAGCATGCAACTGGCCTCCAAACAGGAGTCAGCACACGTCCAAAGTGATCCCTCCCCAAAACAATAAGTGTAAGATATATAGAAGAGACCAAGTATAGTGGCGCTTGCCTGTGGGGGACCAACAGAAGGATCAAAACACTTGCGACTACTCGGGGCTACATCAAGAGACCACGCATCAAAACTGTCCCAATGATGGTGATGGTGGTGATGATGGCCACTGTCTTAGTCACTTTTCTCTTGCTGGGATAAACACCATGGCCACCATGACTAATGGGGGGAAAGTTCATTTGGGGCTTATGGTTCCAAGGGGTTGGAATGAATGATGGAGTGAGGGTCGTAGGCATCAGGTAGCTAGAGAAGCAGCAGGGAGCAGAGAGAACTGTATGGAAATGGTGGGAGTCTTTTGAAACCTCAGAGCCTATGCCCACCCCCACCCCACTGACCTACTTCCTCTGGCAAGGCCACACCCAATACTCCTAAAGCAGCTGCCAACTAGGAACCAAGTATGCAAATGCCTGGGAGTTATGGGGGACGACTTATTCAAAGTGCCACAATAGTGATGGTAATAGCGGTGGTGGTGATGGTGGTTGTGGTGTGATGGTCATGAATGTGATGGTGATTATAGTGGTGGTGGTGGTGATGGTGGTTGTGGTGGTGATGGTGGTTGTGATGGTGATGGTGGTTGTGGTGGTGATGGTGGTTGTGGTGGTGATGGTGGTTGTGGTGGTGGTGATGGTGGTTGTGGTGGTAATGGTGGTTGTGGTGGTGATGGTGGTTGTGGTGGTGGTGATGGTGGTTGTGGTGGTGATGGTGGTTGTGGTGGTGATGGTGGTTGTGGTGGTGATAGTGGTTGTGGTGGTGATGGTGGTTGTGGTGGTGATGGTGGTTGTGATGGTGATGGTGCTTGTGGTGGTGATGGTGGTTGTGGTGGTGGTGATGGTGGTTGTGATGGTGATGGTGCTTGTGGTGGTGATGGTGGTTGTGGTGGTGGTGATGGTGGTTGTGGTGGTAATGGTGGTTGTGGTGGTAATGGTGGTTGTAGTGGTAATGGTGGTTGTGATGGTGATGGTGGTTGTGGTGGTGATGGTGGTTGTGGTGGTGGTGATGGTGGTTGTGGTGGTAATGGTGGTTGTGGTGGTGATGGTGGTTGTGGTGGTGATGGTGGTTGTGGTGGTGGTGATGGTCACAATGGTGATGATGATTATAGTGGTGGTGATGGTGGCAGTGGTATTTGAATATGTAAAGATATGTGCTCCCTTGATAACTGGCCAAGTTGTTCCCAGATCACATGGGATGAAAGTGACCAAGGCTTGCTTCTTTACAGAAACCTTGGCAGCACTGAAGGAGAACATGAAACAGAGCAGAGAGGTGAAATTGCAATGCAGGTGTTTTAGAAGCTTAAAAACAAACAAATGCCACAGTCTTGTTAGTCTAGAACCTTTTATGGAGGTTGATATGCAGTCAGTCAGACTTGAGGGGCGTGTGTGTGTGTGTGTGTGTGTGTGTGTGTGTGTTGTGTACATGTATGTGTGTGTATGTATATGTGTGTAAGTGAGTGTGTGTGTGTATGTATTGTGTACATGTATGAGTGTGGGTGTATGTGTGTGTTGAGTGTGTATTGTATATATGTGTGTCTTTGAGTATGTGTGTGTGAGTGTGTATATGTTTATGTCTGTGAGTGTGTGTATGTGTGTGTGGGTATGTATTTTGTACGTGTGTGTCTGTGAGTATGTGTGTGTGTCTGTGTATGTGTGTGTGTATATACATGTGTGTCTGTGAGTATGTGTGTGTGTGTATGTTTGTATCTGAAAGTGTGTGTGTGTGTCTGTGTCTGTATGTGTGTGTGTGTTGTGTGTGTGTGTGCATGAATGTGTGTGTGTGGGTATGTATTTTGTATGTATGTGTCTGTATGTGTGTGTGTCCGTGTATGTGTGTGTGTGTATACATGTGCGTCTGTGAGTATGTGTGTGAGTGTGGGTGTATTGTTTATATCTGTAAGTGTGTGAATGTGTGTGTCTGTGTGTGAGTGTGTTGTGCATGTGTGTGTGTGTGTGTGTGTGTGTGTGTGTGTGCGCGCACATGCACCTGCGCGTGCACCCTGAGGAGCCTGTCAGCGCCTCATTTTCCAGGATGCAAGTTTCCCCCCTAACCGATAACACTCTAAATAACAGGTGAGTGACTCTGGAAGGAAGGAGATTGTCTGACCTCATTGTTTGCCTTTTCCCCCCTCTTTGTTCTTCACAAATAAAGGTTTTTTAATAAACTGAAAGGTCCTCCGCGCTTGCCTGATGATAAAATGAAAGGAACCAGTGAGGTATGGTACAACGTGGCGGCAGAAAGGGAGACGCTCATCAGAAAATAACAAAGGTGCAAGCTAAAGATAAGGCAGCTGCCGGAGATTAATCCTGCCTGCCTGATTGTTTTCTTTAATACCAAAGCCTGCAATAGCAAGCGATAAGTTTGCTGAGTAATTTGGTTTGGGGTGAGGAAATAAAATTCAGGTAGGCCCTATAATTGATTTCCCTTTCTTTAGTTTTCTAAACATTAAACAGCAACAACTACAAAGCCTACCTTGGCTGCACTTTCTTCCCCCTACACTGTCTGTCCTGTCCTCTTCACACACACACACACACACACACACACACACACACACACACACCTTCTCCATTGCAAAAAAACAAGGTAAGAAGGTTAAGAGCAGGAAAGAAATGCTCTCCTCACCCAGCAGTCTCGGGGAGGTTTGTATGAGATGCCTAAATTCAGCTCTTCTGTGGATTATCCACAGCAAGAAAAGAAAGGAAGAAGAAAGGTCTTGGAGTCCGGAGCCCTTGCGCGTCTGAATGAAGGGCATTCGTGCAGGGGTCGTCAGTTTAAAACGGAGCTGTTAGGATGAACCTCACTCCAACTTTATGGGTGATTTTATAGAAATGGGGGGAATTGGGAGGCATCCATGCACCCCGGGACAGCACCCTCTCAAGATGCAAGCGGATGTCCCAGATGAATCTCCAAGCCAGGAGCTGTTGAAGGACACTGAAGCCAGGGAGGAGGCATGCAGCAGATTCCCCCTCAGAGTCTCCACACCAACCCTTCCTGTTAGCCATGTGGACTGGGTAGAGGGAGGCCAACAGAGCGGGTCCTCATCCATTGCTATTGCTGGCCTCAGAAGAGGAGGTTAGAAAGCAAACACGGGAACAGAAGACCACGAGAGGCCACTCCAAGAAGAGAGACATCTCCTACATGCCCAGGAGAAGGGCATCAGGAAAACCCAGCCCTGCCAGCACCTTGTCCCACACTCACAGTCTCCATAACCAAAAGAATAAATTGTTTTACTTGGTGACACTGAGTGGTAACACCACTTTGTGAGGGGAGGGGATTTTTCTTTTTCTCTTCTTTTTATTTCTTCCTCCCTTGAGATAGAATTTCATGTAGCCCAGGCTGGCCTCAAACTTGATGTGTAGCCAAAAATGACCCTGAACTCTTCACAGGAGTTAGGAGTCCACAGGAATGTGCCCCCATGCCCAGCTTCCTTCCCTTCAGCTTGAGTGTAATAAACCTGTGAGTTTCTGATAGCGCAGTGGACAACACCAATGAAGAAAGTAGAGAGAGAGAAAGCTTAAGGCGTGTCCTGGCTCTTCCCTCTGTAGACGGAAGGATCAACATCCCTTCTTTCCTAGGACAGTCGGTCATGGATGGATGGTACCCATAACAAGCACAGACTCAGACATTTCCCTCCTCTGTCTGTGGTAGGGTAGGATCCCTGCTTGCTGTCTGCACTGAGAAAGTATCTGACAGGTTGGACAAGCAGCCAGCCAACGTGTGTACATGAGCCACACGCGGCAACTCCATCTCTCCCTCTCATCTCATGCTATGGACAAGCATGAACTGACCATGCCTCCTTCTGATTCAGTAAATCTGGGCTACTGCTGCAGAGAACACATACCTCACAGCTTCCCGGGGGGCCAGTGCTGTGATGGGGGCCACTCCCGGGATTCTGCTCCTTATGGGAAAAGGTATGGGGAAGGTGGTATAGATAGGGTCCTAGCCCGCAGGTTGCTCATCCGACTGCTAATTTCCTATTTTATTTATTACGGAATAAAATGGGAAAACTGTTTCCTATTTCCCAAAGAGACCAGGGACATCAAAGTCTCTAAACAAGTTCCCTGGAAAGTCCTGCAGCCACCTCAATCCGCCAGTTCCCCAGTCCCAAGGGAGAGGGGTGACACAGCCAAGGGGAGAACCTGATGATGTAGCTGCTGTGCAGATGCCTGGGTTAACATCACCTTGGAAAGTGACTGAAGGGTGGGCAGACATTTTTTTTTCTCCATGGCGGCTGTTTCTTGAGGTCTGAGTGATTGGCCAGTGGGGCCAGCTTTCCAGAGTCCATCTCCAAGGTAGTCAGGGAGTCAACTGAAGTCTTGTGAGAAGGTGAAGGTCATAAAACAGTCTCCAGGATGTCTTCCTGTTCTCCCAAGCAGCTCTGGCAGCAACACCTGACCTGTCAGGAGCACCAGAAGGGTGAGGACCCAGGGCTGGTCTGACTAGGATCTCTCTGACCACTTGGTTCTACTCTCACCGATTAACAGAGAAGAAACAGGAGCCCAGAAAAAGGGTTGTTTAATCTCATGGGATAGTTCATCTTCATTGTCAACGTGACTGGATTTTTGAATTCCCACAGAAACCTCTTGGTATGTCTAACTGGGCAGGGAAGACCCGCATGGAATTTAGGGGCATCGTTTCAGGGGCTAGGGTTCCCAATAAATAAAGGCCCCAAAGAGGGACTGATAAGAAAAGAAAAAGGAACTCGCCACCAAACCCTGATGGCCTGAGCTTGATCCCTGGGACCCACAGGGTGGAAGGAGAAAACTGACTCCAGCAAGCTGTCCTCTGACCTCTGTTTGTGTGCTCAGACATAAATAATCAATCAGCGAATAAATAAATGTATTGATTATTTAACAAACAACAAACGAATAATGAAGGTTCTAAAACAAACTGAAATGTGTTTTCATTTTCCAAAGGCCCAGGCATAGTCCGCAAAAGGAAGCATTTATAAAGAAACGGAAGCCGGGGGAGCCTGGTCCTGCCTTAGCTCCTGCCCGTCTCCAAATGATAAGAACTAAAGAAAGTCAACTGCCTCCAGTGATGTCATTTTGATGACCCCAAAGAGTAGGTCTGATGATTCTGGGTCCACTGTTTCAGGGCCAGAGCAGAGAGATGGTAGCCCTGTACCAGATGAGATCAATACTCTGCTTTGACTCTTGGTGGCCCCCCAAAACCCATGTGAAAACTTAACACCCTCCCCCCATGTGCCACAGTATTAATGTGAGAGAGAGAACTGGTCTTGGGGGCTCCACTCTGATGAAGAGGAACAGGAGCTGTGTAAATGAGGCTCTATATAGTGTGTGTCCCTGTTTGCCCCTCTGCTTGTCTGTCATCTCGTGATAAAGCAATGTCTTGGAAGCGGACACAGTGAACCCTCAGCACCACCAGGAGTCTCTGGTACCTCCAACTTGGGCTTTCCACTTTCTGTGAATGAAGGAATAATAATCATTGCAGGCTAAGTGTCAGTTATGCAGCCTCCCACTAATTCATTAAAGACGCCGTAACAGACTCAGAAAGGTTACAAAGGAGGCAATCTGTTAACAGATACCTGAAGCCAGGGGCATGGTGATGAGCGCCTGGAATCTTACCATTCAGGAGGCAGAGACGGGAGGGTCAGGAGTTCAAGTCCTCAGCTACAAATGGAGTTCAAGGTCGGCTCCCCAAAAAAGCAAAATTCAAATGAAATAATAGCTGTTTAGAGCAAAGCTTGCCTCCAGGAGGTTTGGGCACAGCTGTGGGACCTATGCAGATATTTTCAACTCTAAAGCCTTCATTTACTCATCTGTTAAATGGGGACAATAAGAGCTAACTCACAGGATCTTTGTGACCTGTCGGGAACTGACCACATAAAGCTCTCAGTGTGCTTTCTGGGCTCAGAACAGCGGCTATAACAGTGGCGATTTCGCCTCAATTCCATGGTCTTACCAAAGATTTTAGGTCAGTATAAGATAGATGAGATGTGAACAATAACATTGTCTTTGAGGACAGAAAGGCTAATGTCGCGGTTTATAAATAACTCTCCTGGCTATGGAAGAATGTTATCTCTGTCCCCTCTGGGCCAGCCTAATTTAATCCACTGCAGTGACTTCCTTTGGATGGAAAGAGAGGAGAATGATAAGGAATCCATAAGGAAGCACGAGAGGCAGGAAAATCAAGAAGGTGTTAACTGATCTGGGAAAGGAATCCAGGAACTAGGTTAGCGTTCTGTGAAAGACCCCCCTCTAAAACACCAGAGTGAAAAGAGCTAATTGAAGAATGAGGGAGTTTTCTTCACCAGTGCTGGTGGAGTAAAAATATAATTATCTCTGATTCATGGAGATTGCTACAATGTGACTCATTTACCAAAACAGTCACTTGCAGAATTGCATTTGTGACTGTGGGAAGGCCACGTGGGAGCCGGGGCTGTCTGAAATCCCAAACATCCCTCATTTTCAGGATGACACCTTGAAGGAGACTCTGCTTTTTTTTTCCCCAGGTGGTTTCCCATGCTGCTCTAGGGCCGTTTGCAACATCAGGACCGCAGAGCCTTTACTGTGAGATGGGGAAAACTCAGGAGACCACTCCAGACCAAGTTCCAGGACGGTTTTCTCTTTCCTAGCCTGGGCAAGATCCCAGTCACATGCCAACTCCATTCTTTATCCGGCAGTGAAGCCTCAGCTCAGAGGCAGCTGTGTGTTTGGTTTCTTAGGCATATTGAGTTGATGGCTTGTTCTTCAGGCTTGCACACAAGGCAAGCAACTACAACACACTACTGATTGTTAGCTGTCGGGTTGCTCTAAGAAAGGAAAACGGGCATTTTCGCAATCAAGCATTTCTGACGCTCCACCTCGGCTGTCTGGGCAATCACGACTATAGAACAGAGCTGTTTAAAGGCCCAAACCTTGAAGGCCTGCACACAACTGTGGGAAGAAAGGGCCTCTGGGTCAGTACTGTGTGGGGAGGCGACGAGAAGGAACACCTCAGCGGGTGAAGTGCTTCCTCATCAAGCATGAGAAGCTGCATTCAGATTCCAGAGCCCACTTAAAGCACTGGACATAGCTGGATTTATATAATCTCGGGTGTGAAGGGTAGAGAGAGGTGGACCCCAGGGGCTTGTTGCCAGCCAGTGTAGCAGAATTAACGAGTTCCACATCCACTGAGAATGTGGTTTCAAAAACAATGAAGTAGAGATGGAGGGAGAGAGACAGACACAGATGAGTACACCTGCACACACACACACAGGGACACACAGACACACACACACACACACACACACACAGGGACACACACAGATACACACACACACAGGGACACACACACAGGGACACACACAGGGACACACATACACACACACACGGACACACAGACACACACATACATCATACACCAACACACACATAAACCACACATACATGCATGCATACATCATACACTAACACACACATAAACTGCACACACATACATATTATACCAACACACACATACATACATCATACACCAACATTCACATAAACCACACACACAAAACATCATACACCAACATTCACATAAACCACACACACTTACATACATCATGTACCAACACACACATACACCATGCAACAAGATCCACATAAACCACGCACATACACAACACATCACACACAGACACATGTATAAACCATACACACACACACACACACACACACACACACACACACACACGAAAGTAGATTTCTCACCCAGCTTTTTTTTAATTCTTCAAGGAGAAATATCCAGAAAAAGGCAGAAGCAAGTGGTTCTGAAGGGCTGGGGTAATGAAAACAAATTCGGCTGGCAGTTAATGAAGAACGGTTCAGAACAGGTTGAGACCCTAACGGATACAAATGAGGATCATTATCTTTCCAGAGTCCTCTGTTCAGTGTAGGATAAGAACCGTGCAAATAGAAGGAGATGACCAGGGCTCTAATGGTAGAATGATAACCCCGGCAGACCAGAGGCCCTTAATAAGAGCCATTATCATCTCCAGCACCAACGCCACGTGAGGGTCTGAAGATCGTCAATATAGATGACGCGTGCTGCCCTCATCCAGGAGTGACTAATGCCTTAGGAACCACCCACACCCCCACACACACATGAAAGCCAAAGACTATTCCAGATAAGGTTTTCTGAGCCTAGGAAACAATCGCAGTGTGGGTTACTATGAAGTGCATACTATGGGTGAGACTTGATACTTCATACTATGTGTGAGGAGGGCACTATTTCATTTAATCCCATCCACAGCCCTCGCTTCCAACATACAGATAACTGAGGCCCAAGGCTGAGTCGCTCATCTGAGGTTAAACAGTAAATGTCAGGTGAGAGGCTGACACAGGTCAGCTCCAAGAGGTGGGTTTTCAGGTCAGCTCTGGGAAGAGGTGACAAGGAAATCCGGCATTCACACCATGTCGGGACAAAAAGAAAGGAAAGACCATTCTGTGTAAGGACCAGACACAGATCCTGCAGACAAAACTACCCCACAAACTAGCTGGAGACAGTGGCACTATTTTGTCTGCTCCCGGATTTGAAATTTTGATGGCTCATTGGGTTAATACATCCCTGCGTCACGAGCCATCAGCTGGTGGCCCCTCTGGAGATGAGAGAACCACTTCTAAGATAGATGATGGCTCACGTGTCAGAGAGTGGATACTACCTGGAAATGGGGGCTGAGATGTGCCTGCTGCGTCTTTGAGCAATTCTCTCCACTATGCTATTGCATCCGATACCCCTCCCTACGTGTGTTAACTCCACAGCCGACTGTGTCTAACTAGCTTGGTGTTCTTGGCACCTCAGTGTGGTCCTGGACCACACATCAGCGCCTTCCCTCCATGCTCCTGCATCCCTATTCAACTATGGACTCAGCATCCTGTGTCATCAACTTCCTGTCATTTCTCACACAGAATCCAGATCAAGCTTAAGGCTAAACAGCGATGACACACTGTGCAGGCGACCTGGCACGCATTCCAGAAGTCGCCTCTGAAGCAACAAGCAGTTTCCACCTCTACCCTCTGGAAACTCAGATGCCTTGATGAAAGAAACCCAAGAGCCATGTGAAGAACTTGTTGAAGAATCAGGGACCCTAAAGGATCTTCCGGTGTGCTTCAGTGTATGTGGTGGTTTGAATACATTTGGCCCAGGGAGTGGCACTATTAGGAGGTGTGGCCTTGTTGGAGTAGGTGTGTCACTGTGGGTGTGAGCTATAAGACCCTCATCCTAGCTGCCTGGGAGTCAGTCTTCTCCTAGCAGCCTTCAGATGAAGTTGTAGAACTCTCAGCTCCTCCTGCACCATGCCTGCCTGGATGCTGCCATGTTCCTGCCTTGGTGATACTGGACTAAACCTCTGAATCTGTAAGCCAGCCTGAATTAAATGTTGTCCTTTATAAGAGCTGCCTGGGTCATGGTACCTCTTCACAGCAGTGAAACCCTAAGCTTACAGAATGCCGCATGGGAAGCAAACTGTATTTGTTTTCTGACCTACCCTCCATTATCACAGACCCTAAGAGAGCCCAAAGTCAGCAGCCCTTCAGTTTGTCAATCACTGTCTGTCAAAGGGAATTCTGGGAGGTTGGATCCTTCCAGACAATTTAACTAGTAGGTCAAGTCTGAGTTCCACAGCCGTTTGGCATCTTTGCAGAGAACTGGGTCCCATGGTACCAAATTCAGTCATTCTGTAAGGCAGAATGAGGAGAGATAGCTTCCCTCTACTGACAGGGCCTAGAACTGCTTGGGACACCAATGGCTACTAGAAAATAGCCACAAAGCACACAAGAAATGCCTTCCACACTGAGGCAGGCACCAAGGATACCAAGCTAGTTAGGCACATCCAGCTCTGGAGTTAGCACACATAGAGAGGGGTGTATCCAGGAGTAGATCTTTTCAATAGAATGCAATATCATGGCAATAAGAATTGCTCAAAGGTTACAATAAGACCCCAGAATGGGTAGAGAGGTTGGGGAAAGTTTTCTGGGAGAAATGGTTTGGAGCCTGAATTTAGGGAAAGCACTGGAGGCAGAGAGAACATACGAAAGACATCCTACCATGTTAAACATTCACATGTGTGTTTGGGGGCTGAAGGTGCACAAGGAGGTGCTATTGAAATATAACTTTCATATAAAAGCAGCGAGGGACGAAGAGGAAGAGATGACTTTGGGCACTGCCGGGAGTGGGGCTGTATTAAAAGGGCATTGCCAGGGGATCTGTGTGCTGTACAAAAAAACTTGGCAGTTCCTCTGTGATTATCAATGACTTTTCTTTTCCAAGAAGAAGAACAGCTTGATGAGGTTTATGCTTGACATAAATTATTCTTTCGGAATTTAAGAATGGATCAAAATTGGAGCGAGTTTGAAGGTAGAGAGATTCAACAGGAATCAACCTCCCTAATCTAACAAATAGTAAAGGCAGAGCTGTGGGAATGGAAAATACAGTTGCAGATCTGAGAAAAGACTGAGGTTGGATCATGAGGATTTAGCAGTTGATTTGATGTAAGAAGGGAAGGGTAACAAGGGAGAGACTCGGACACAGTAAAGATGGCGAGTTCAGATGAACGTGTGGAACACAAGGAGTCCAGGGACAACTCAGACTGGAGGCACCTAGTGTCCACCAGGATGTGGGAGTTCAGGGAGGAAAGTAGTCACAAAGCCTGACGTGGGGATGTGTGGCCTCACTGTGTGAGGGTCGCACGTCCTACGTGCTTGGCATTCCGTGGACTAGGAAGAGCAGTGAAAACAGTCATCCGGCAGCCAATGGAACAGACGCGGATGAAGAAGTGGGTGAGGAGGAACCCCCGCCCACCGCTGGTGTGGATGTAAACTGGTGTCGCCATGTTAGTTTACTGGAGATGTACATTCAGCGTGCATTATTAATGCTGTCAACCCGACAGAATCTAGAACCACTTAGGAGGCAAGCTCCCGGGAATGTGTGCGAGGGATTATCGACATTAGCTTAGTTGACGGAAGACCCGCTTGACTGTGGACAGTGTCATTCCATTGGCTGGGGTTCCGGACGGAATAAAAAGGCGGAAAGAAGCTAAGCATCGTTATTCGTCGCTCTCTACTGCTGGGTTGCAGATGCAACGTGGTCAGCCCCTTCAAGCTCCTGATGACTTAGTTGCCATGACAGGCTGTACCCCCTATAACTGTAAGCTGAAATGAGCCCTTTCTCCTTTAGGTTGTTTCTTGATGGTATTTTTGTCACATCAGTCAGAACAGCAACGAATCTACGGTGAGCTCATCTACCTCTGCGAGGCAGGATTCTGAGAAGAGGGAGGCCCATGCAAGACTTATAAACAAGCTCGAGGCATCAAGCTCGAGGTAACAAGAAATCCTGGCGCTCTCAGCATTCTTAGCCTAATCTAAGAGCTAATAGTTGTGAATGGACTTACCCTCCCTTAGTAGCACAAGCCTCTGTCCTACATGGAGTCCAGGTACCAGGGAGCAGGCGGTGTTCTTTGAGGCACAGGGTAATATTGTGGCGCCATCTCAGCCCAAGCCTTGGGTGACGCAGACTGCCTTTCAGGCAGCATTGTCTCGATGACATGCTGAAGTTGGGCAGGGATCCATTCAGAGAAGCCAATGCCATCTTCCCGATTTGCATAGTTCCCAGGTAGCCTGTCATGAGATCTGTTTCTTAAAGGAAAGAGACTCTTGCCAGTCAATGACATATTGACTGGAATCCCTAATTGACCACAACCTACAGGCATTTATCTGTTAGGGAGAGTCCCCCCCCCCCCCCCGTTCACTGTCAGCTTGAGTGAAGCCATAAAGCTAGGCCAGAATAAAAATGAGAGCTGGTGCGTGGTGGGGGGCAGGTATCAACAAACCCACTTCAGAGCCAGAAGGCTATTGAACTGATTCTGTCTCCCGGGTCCCCAGCTGTGCAGAAAGCAGGTCACCTTCAGAGTGAGATCTGTTCATCATGCAGCCTGCAGGGCATTCATGCAGGAAAGGGCCTCTGCATGCAAGTCTAAGTTCACGTGCTGCTAGCGGCCCTCAGAGACGTGGGCCAATATGAAGTGCGCTGTCCAGAGAGCTTAAGGCAATATTAACTTCCTAAGAAAGAAAACTCACAGCCGTATTATTGGCTTTCTTTCTCGGAAATTGAAACGCTTCAGAAACGACAGGAATAGATAGATAGAGACAGATATATATAGTATTTAATAATAGAGTTAAGTAGTTGGCAAGTGACTAAGCTGTGTGTGTGTGCACGCACGCGCGTGCATGTGTGCGTTGGAGACAGGATCTCACTACACAGGTCAGACGGGCTTCCAACTCACAATGTAGCTTAGGCTGGTCTCAAAACTCACAGGAGGGTTGGGGATTTAGCTCAGCGGTAGAGCGCTTGCCTAGCAAGCGCAAGGCCCTGGGTTCAGTCCCCAGCTCCGGAAAAAAAAAAAAAAAAAAACCTCACAGGAATCTATTGTCTTGGCCTCCTGAGTGCTGAGATTATAGACACAAGGCTACACTTGACATGTCCATACACATATTTTAATGTATTTGTAACACATACTTTAATGTATTTGCAGAGTTTTCTCAGTGTTCCTTTGTACAGTACAGCTGAACAGTGCTCCAAGGATGTTTCCTGAAGCACCGGCCTTCTAAAGTTATGCCCCAATATTAATTTCCTACAATGGCTTCTCGAACCTTATGACCTGCATTGTATGGCTATGAAAACTAAGGTGTGGGGGCTGGGGATTTAGCTCAGTGGTAGAGCGCTTACCTAGGAAGCGCAAGGCCCTGGGTTCGGTCCCCAGCTCCGAAAAAAAGAACCAAAAAAGAAAAAAAAAAAAAAGAAAAAGAAAACTAAGGTGTGGAGCATTTAAACGGCTGATCAAGTGACGGGATTGGATATGGCGCCTAGCATTTAAACCTACCTACTAGATCTCGCTGCCCAACGAGGCACGTCTCTCTGTGCACTGGCCTGCTTTCGGGGAATATTGAAGTCCTCACCACTGGCCTATTAGGAATCTACGATTAGTCAGCACCTCTTAAACTGTGTCCAGTAATTTCATTCATTATAAGAAATGTAATGGGACTTCAGACTTTAGGACGTCAAATTACTTTTAAATTTAGGAGAGAACAGAAAAATTTAGTAGCAGGACATCGAATATCAATATTTTAAATGTCAGTCAATATTTAAAATGTCTGAATTATAGCAAAGAAGGTTAGGATAATGTCTAGGAGGACTTAGGTCATATATAACATGTTCAGAATATATGACCGTATTGTTTGAACATTCCTCTGCTTTAACCTTCCTCCCCCTCTTCTTCCTCCGCCTCCCCCAAACACTGTTCTCTGCCTTGTACCTATTTCCACCTGGGCCCCGTTTCTCTCCTCTGCTAATTCTAAAGGGAATGGGTGACCTTCCTATTCCCGTGTCTTCCTGCCTTCTGTAACAGTGCCTTGCTCCCCAGAGCTGCCCAGTAGGAGTTGTTGAATGAAAACCAAATTGAGTATTTTGTCCAGCAGAATCGGGACCGCCTGTCCTATCATTGGATTGATTATTAGAAGCCCTGTAAGGGATGGGGCCTTGGGCGAGCTGAGTATAATGAAAACGGAAAGTCTAACACTCTAAAATCACAAGGTAGACCAGTGCTGTAGAGAAGCTCCTGTTGGCATAGGGGGAAAAAAAATCAAGATAAGCACGAGTCTTTCCTTTAGTTCCCACTGTGGCGGCGAAGAGGAAGATACGTCCATTTCTCGTCAGGCCAAAGGACCACGTAGATAAGAAACGTCTCTAGTGAGCAGTGTTTATTTTGAGTACACGGGGAATCCCTTCTCAGTGAATTCTACTTAGAGGAAAATTCATTCACTGGGGAGCAAGAAGAGAGTCCCCCAAAAGGAGAAGACCGTGCACTCCTGAAGAAATAAAGTAAATAAGATTTTGATGTCTGTGACCAAACCCTCCACATAGCTTTTTACCACTGCATCCTGATGGCATCCGGAAGAGAGCCTCGTTCACGTAATCGCACACTTACGGACAGCCCGGCTTCCAAAACTTGAGGTGTATATCAAAAGCCTGCATCAGAGTTACTGAAGGGTTAATTCTGAAAAAAGCCCCTACCTCACACAGAGGAGTCAGGGAGCTGGGGATCAATGTTCAATCAATCAATAGGCATTTGTTTTATGATATAAGGTTTGCACTCCACTGTCTGGAGTAAGTGGAAGAAAGAAGAAGAGAATTTGTCAGAAGCAAAATTACCTCTTGTTAGCTTTGCCCCTGTCGCCTCAGTTCAGCCGGGTACATGTTAATCTTTTCTATGACTTAAATAAGGCAATAAAAAGTGACTATGTTAACCCTCTGTAGATTTTTCAAGGAGCCTCAATTTGGCTCAACCCAACAATTTGGGCCACACTCGCCGTGAGCTGTCAGAGTTCTGTCTCAAAATGGGATCAAATAATTGGCCAGTGACTTTATAGACTCCCTCGAGTTACCAACTATGTGAAGTCCTATGGTTCTAGATTCCCTTTCTCTCACCAGCACCTCCACCAGTGTCTAAGTCTAGGGGTACTGTGATGGAAAGCAAATAGTACAAAACTTTACATACAAATAAACTTCACTCAAATTCTAACCCTATGCCTTGCCCGTGTGAGCCCCTAAGCAGTATGCTAGCCTCTCAAAGATTTCTTTAACTAAAAGAGGGTAGCAGCCTTTGTCTGCCCCCAGAGACTGTTGTTGGGGTTAAATGAGATCACAGGTCGGATCTCAGTACCTCAGATATGATGGCCTTCAAGTCATGCCCAGCCCCCGTCTCTCCCCACTAGAATGTGAGGTTTCATTGATATTGATACAGTTCCCGAGCTTATTCATTCGCAAGGCCAAAGCGTGCCATACAAAAAGCAATCCAACGATTTCCACTGCTTAGAAGAACTCATTTAAAAGGCGGAGAAAAGGGGCTGGGGATTTAGCTCAGTGGTAGAGCGCTTACCTAGGAAGCGCAAGGCCCTGGGTTCGGTCCCCAGCTCCGAAAAAAAAGAACCAAAAAAAAAAAAAAAAAAAAAAAAAAAGGCGGAGAAAAAAGGCAAACATGTGTAGTTGATCACCAGAGAGAAAGACATGTATTAACCTGGCAGATCAGATCATATAATATATCCTATATAGTACATATATGAAGAGATTTTTTTTTTCCCTTGCACGGGAGTAAAAGAGATGTTAGGAGGGCACACACTCTTCTGACTGGCTGCGGGGGGTGGGGAGGGGTGGACAGAAAGCCTCCTTAACCGGCTCCCACTTTACCACCAGTGTGTTTGTCCCCACACAATGAAAGCCTTCGGAAGGCCCTCCCGGCCTTCCGTACACTCACGATGCTTGCCTACAGGGTACAGAAGATCAGAAAAATCTAAAGCAGCGGTTCTCGGCCTTCCTAATGCTGCAACCCTTTAATGCAGTTCCTCACTTTGCGGTAACCCCCAACCACACAGCTCATGATCCATACTTCATAACTGTAATTTTGCTACTATTACACGTTGCAAGTATCTGATATGCAGGAGATATGATATGTGACCCCCTGAGGGGTCGCAGTCCAAAGATTGAGAACTGCTAATCTAGAGCTACCCTTGTGTTTAAGTTCCTAGATCTACACCAAGCGACTCCAGTAACAAATAGCAACTCATGCTCACGAGTTTTATTAAATTTAGTTGCAAAATCATAATGTCTACATTAATGGGATACAGCATGAGGCGATGATATATATATATATATACATATATATATACATATGTACATATATACATCTATACACACACACACAATCCAGAATGATGGAATCAGATTAGTCTGCCATCACTTCGTCTTCCATTTTCTGTAGAGATATACTTGAAATTTATTCTCTCAGCTGTTTTGCAATATAAAATTCCCGATTCCTGCTCAGCTCAGGGCTGTGTAGGCAGCCACTAGAATGAAGTATGAAGTAAGCAGGGACTAATGAATATTAAATAAAATCTCCTTCCTTACCCAGGTCATCCGTTGGAATGTTGGACGTGGTTTTGCAACCCTAAGCATTGTTCAGTCGCCTCTGGTTGCCTTAGTCCCACCTCCCTGACTGCCGGTTGCTAAACCATGGGGCAAATTCATCACCCGAGTGCCTTCAACCTGCTACTCCCATCTGACATGTTGTTTGTATGACAATAAAATAGTCTTCTGTGTGAAGAAGAAACCAGAACAGAGATGCAATACTGTTTGGTGATTCTTTTGCTGTGAAGGTCCCACAAGAATGTCCGTTAAGCATGTTCTGACATGAAATCAAATGCATTTAGCCAGAACAGAGAGGATTTCATTCCTCTAAGGGGAGCAAAAGCTGAACAGAGGATAGCCCATAACATTATTATTACACGCAATCCAAATGATTTAATAAAATCATTTATTTCTCTTTAACACAATACAAGTTAAATTCTGAGTACTTTCCCCCTATGGCTAGAAAAGTCAAGTCCAGCCTTCTTTGGATCCCCAGCTCTGACAAAGCAGGATCTTATAGAGCACTAACCCTGGAGAGGCCCCACTGACCCCTGGGGAACATGTAGACCAACCACAATCCCCAGGGGTGCCAGGGCTTTGGGCTACAGCAGCTCAGTTTACTTTGGGTCTTTTTGTGGGGACTTCAGCTCTATTCTATCCCTTGGCAAACTTGAACTTCCCTGCTTCAAAGGTGAGCCAGGAAGGCGTCCCCTCTGGGTGTGCTCTTCCAGTAGGTGAGTGCAACTCAAGATGAGCTCTGCACTCATGGTTGAGATAAACTCCATCAACCCCACCCTCTTCATGAGGGTACATGAGCCACCTGTCTCCTCCATCCTGATGATTCTGCCTTCCTCTCTGGAGTTATATAATCTCGCCTGACCATATCTTCATTTCCTGTTGTGAAAGTACAGAAGTGACATAAAGAGACAAGCAGAACATGTTATATACAAACCATGACGAGAGTTGTCCTTGACTACCTGACCTGGGAATTGAATAGGAATGGGAACCCAAGTCAGGGCACAACAACTCCAGGGACACTGGCCAAATGTCAGGACTGAGAGGCAATCATGGGTGCTTCAGGAGTCTGCCTTCCCCACCCATCCTTTGAGTGATTCTGGGCAGTGCTTCATGGCTTCTCCAGTGTAGGAGTGAACGAAATAGAATGGGGAAGATGAGTTATTGTAACAAGACACTAGACCATCCTCCTTTAAGCCTAAAGTCTAGCTGGTTACTCAGAAAGAAGTCATCCTATCATTAACCAAAGGCATAGTCAAGGCGTAGTCCTGATGTTCGGCACAGGGCCCTGAGGTGCAAGGTGTCAAGGGTCAGTGTGTGTCCTCACCACCTGCTTGAAGGAGCCCTGTGAGGACTGACATTGTCAACTTAACCAGACCTAGAATCAAGTGGGAGATAGGCCTTTGGGTGTGTCTGTGAGAGATTATCTAGATTGAGTTAGCCTTCAGGCATTCTTGGGAAGGATCATTGGGTTAACTGAGGTGAGAAGGCCCATCTCAACTGTGGGCAGAGCCATTTCACAGGCTGGCACCCTTGGCTGAATGAAAAAGAGGCTCGGGAAGATAGCATTTACTCGTTTCTTCCTGCTTCCTGGAAGCACGTGTAATGTGGTCAGCCACCTTGAGCTCCTGATGCTGACTTCCCACCGTAACTGATGGCACCCTCAAGATGAAAATCAAAGAGGAAAAAAAAAAACCTCTTTATCCTTTAGGCACTTTTAAAGGGTATTTTATCAAGGAAACAGGAAAGGTACTTAACATCAACAACCCAGCGAAAAGGATAACTCAGCTTTCCCTGTCACACAGCTGACAAATGATAGAGAGAGACCCCAGGGCACTGCTCTGAGGCTCTGTCAGAAGCTCTGAATCTCCACGTACAAGGACCCCACTGCCGGGAGTTCTAGACCATCTCCTGGGAGCTGGTGTTAGAGAAGGGATTTTAGTTACACATATGAAGGAGAGTAAAGTCCTTCGCCTATGGAAGGACACCCGTGATCTGTTTTCCTGGCAAGGTATCCTGCAGCCTGGTGCCTCTGTGATTCAACTTCAGGCCAGACTTATGGGAAGCAGAAGCAATGATTAACAAATTCATTAATTCAATTACAACACACAGTCACTCCTCCGTAAATGTTTGCTGTTGCCGATGATGCTAATTAAAACCTCTTTTATAGATGGGCTGTGGCAGGTAACTATGTTGTACTGAGTCCTTGCAGCCTGACGAGGACCACATTATGTATAAATATTGACTAAGGCTGAGCCTCACACAAACCAACGAAACTCCAGTTTATAACCTCCTACTCTCTAAGAGTAAATGAAAAACCGGGGCCTCTGTTTTAACAGGCAATTACTGGTATTGGAGATAGAAGTATAGGCATGACCCTAAATCTATACAGAAAGCAGCCATTTTTCCATATTTTAAGGTGAATCTGCACAAGATTTCTAATATTCCTTCATCATTCAGGAACTCTTGGGAATTTTAGTGGTGAAGGTCTTTTTGGTGTTCAATCCCCATAGAGTACCAAGAGGAAGCCAGTGTCACAAGAGCTTCCAGAGGCTTAGTGAGAAATGCCTGTGTTCCTTTGTACCGATTCCTTAAATGATCTTGGGCAGGGGTCCACATGCCTTGGAGAAGAAAGGCGAACTATATGGCATAGAGAAGACGAAAGAGTCAACAAATGGGCATAGAAATCTATAAACACAAGATCATTCGTCTTTGACTCTTCAACACAACTTCGTACTTATAAAGTCATCCCGATGCTACCCACTAGAATCCCCTTATGGATAAAGGGTAGCAGGTCTTCCTTTGAGAGCCATCCCATCAAGATGGGACACAGTGCTTGCTTTAAAGTGGAATGACGAAGAGGAAAGGAGACAGAAGGGGATGCTGAGACGTGATCGCTCTTTCTAGACAAGGCATCATGGGAAGAGATGAGAAAGGGTAAGGAAGCCAGTCCTACTGTCAGGGTCCTCCTTGTCCTTACCATGGGAATAGAACTTCAGAAGTTTCTAGAAAGGCACAGGTGCATCGGAGACAGGAGGGTTATGAGATAGGAAACCCTTCATCAGAGGAAGCCCTGGTGAGTCTCTGACATTTCTTCTTCAGTGGCATGACAATCAAGTGCTTCAGTGCAAGAATGGGAACAGGGACCAGGAAAGGCTGGTTTAGAACAAGAAATCTCTCAGGTAGAAGCTTTATGAGAAAGGAGGAGGAGGAGGAAGAGGAGGAAGAAGAAGAGGAGGAAGGAATGAGGGAGGAGGAAGGAAGAAGGAGGGAGGAGGAGAAGGAGGGAAGAGGGAGGAGGAAGCAGGAAGGAAGGAAGAAGAGAGAAAGGAGGAAGGAGGAAGGGAGGAAGGAAGGAAAGAAGAAGAGGAGGAGGAGGAGGAAGAGGAGGAGGAAGATTCAAACTATTGGTAGAGTTCAACACACCAGTCCTGCAAAGCCAGAGGGAACCCAGAGATTTCTCCAGAATCACCAGGCTGGGAAGCAGGAAGTCATTCTGTTTAAAAGACAATGCAGATACAGATAGGTTTCACCTCCAGTAGTTCTGGGACAGGAACAGAGGCAGGGAGAAGAGGCCTGAAACAGCCAAGGAGATTTTTAGCTCAATTACACACCAGACTGAAGGAATGGAATGTCAATAACAGGTGGTGTCCCCTGTATTACATCCATCCTGTGCCCAACTCTGCCAACAATAGACTGGAGCAAGCTAACAGATAATGTCCCCCGAGCAAATACGCAGCTCAAGTCCAGACCTTTCAGGTAGATTCTAAAACAGAGCACTCATACATGGGAGGGCCTAGGTCTTGGAAAAAATTGATGTCACTGATTTCCAGAAGATAAAACTTTACTCTTGCCATATTGTTTTGTGTTATACCATGCTGTGTGTTTGTTCAACATCTAGTAAATTTGCTATAGCCATGCCAGGACACTTTTGTCATCTCCTCTTTCTCACCCAGCCCCTCCGGCATGTGTCAGAAAAGTTTGCCTGTCCCAGACAGGACAGAGATGAGAATGAGATGTCTGGTGTGTGAGACAAGGCCAAGAGATGAGACAAAACTCTGAGTGGAGAGAATTCCATAGGTGAAGGGAGGTGGAAAAATAATCTCAGAGACAGCGGTCCTCCCAGAAGCCCATCAGAGGCAACCATGCTGTAGCTACAGAAACAAAGAATGAAGACACCTGTCTGACAGACAAGACAGGGCAGAGAAACCACTTCCTATTATCCATCCACTGGGAAGTGTGCTTGTGTGTGTGTCTGTGTGTGTCTGTGTGTCTTATGTGTCTGTGTCTCTATGTGTCTGTGTCTGTGTATGTCTGTGTGTGTGCCTGTGTCTGTATCTGTATTTGTGTGTGTGTGTGTGTCCTCTGTGTGTGTCTGTGTGTCTGTGTGTGTGTCTGTATCTGTGTTTGTGTGTTAGTGCGTGCATGCGTGTGTGTGTGTGTGTGTATGTGTGTGCACGCGCGTGTGTGTGTGTGTGTCTGTCTGTGTGCATGTATTTCAGGGAAAAGATTGAGAATACCAGGAGATATGGCTCCAAGAAATCTCCTGGTCATGGGCACATTTTCACTCCCTCCAGCATGAAAGACAAGATTACAAGGTGAGACAAAACACCTTCACTCCATCCTAACCTGTGCATCGTGACAAATGCCAGCGCTCCGTAGGCTGAAGCAAACTCACTTGTCTGAGGCCATTCTGAGTTACATAGCAAGACTCAGTCTCCAAGATCAACCTTATCCTTCAGTCTTGCCTTAGAGTGATTACTCAGAGATAGTAAAGCAATATTTAATCCAAACTTTTAAAATGGATCCTTAATTGACATAGTAACTGTTCAATTTTTTGTGCATAGGATGTGACATTTTAACCCATATATTCTGTTTGTAGGGATCAGATTGGGGTAAGTGATGTGTCTGTCAACTCAGACATTATTTTCAAACCTTTGGCTAAAACCAAGATGTAAGACACATTATACATATACATCATATACATGTACATATGCATATACATCATGTGTATATATACATATATATAACATATACATACACATGTACATCATATACACATACATATACAAGATAATTTGGACAGATACTCTAGTCAGAAGTAAGCCATGGCTAAAGTAATAGCAATTCTCTCTTTATTTTATGTGTATGAATGTTGTACCTACATGCATGTATGTGTACCTACCTACATGTGTGCTTGATGCCCACGAAGCAGAAGAGAGTGACAGTCTCCTGGAACTGCTGCTATAGGCCACTGTGAGTCAGACTGTAAGTGCTGAGGGTTGAACTGGGGTCCTCGACAAGAGCAACAAGCGCTCATGCCCACTGAGCCATCTCTCCAGCTTCATAATAGCTACTTAAATCTTACTCGTGTGTGTGTGTGTGTGTGTGTGTGTGTGTGTGTGTGTGTGTGTGTGTTTTCAATGACCATGCTTTCCACAAATTAAATAGTTGGAAAATGGGATGAAGGTAAGGTGGGTTGGAAACAAACATGCCAACAATTTTGGGCTCAAGACTCCCCAAAATTATCACTAGGTACTCGTTCCCACGTGGGCTTCTAAAGTCCGTAAAAAGCACCTGATCCAGTGCTTTACTTTCACTACCTCAGTCCACACGAGGCTCTTCCCTCCTGGCACCTTGCTTCTGAACCCCTACAGTCTGAGCAAATATTGAAGAACAAGACAACCGGGGCTAAGGAGATGGCAGAGTCAACAAAAGGCCTGCTGCGAAGCACTAGAAACCTGGGTTCAGATCTCCAGCCCCTCTGTAAAGAGCCAGGCTGTGCAGCTCTTCCTGAGCCCTCTGGTGCTGCTGAGCCGGTGAGCTCCAGGTTCACTGTGAGACCGCCCCACTGGGTAAGCTGGAGCTGGTTGCTGTGATACTCAGCAGTAAGGTTTTACAGAAAGGGACAGGAGGAATCACCCGAGCTACATATTTAAGGCCGGGCGTGGTGGTGCACACCTTTTATCCAGCACTCTGAATTCAAGGTCAGCCTAGGCTACAGAATAGAGTGAGTTCCAGCACAGCCAGTGCTGCACAGAGAAACCCTATCTCAGTGAATGAATGAATGAATGAATGAATGAATGATAAGGTAGAAAGTGAATGAGGAAGACACCTGATGTTGAACCTCGGGCCTGTACACACACTCACACTCAATTGCAGACATACACTGTGTCTTAGGATTATTATTGCTAAGATAAAATTTCATGCAACTTGGAGAGGAAAGGGTTTTTCACCCACAGTTCCATACCATCAAAAGCAGTGAGAGCAGGAACTCAGGCAGGGCAGGAACCTGAAAGCAGGAGCTGACGCAGAGGCCATGGAGGGATGCTGCTTTCTGGCTTGCTCCCCATGGCTTGCTAATCCTGCTCTCTTATAGAACCCAAGACCATCAGCCCACAGTGGGCCCTCCCCTATTGATCACTAATGAAGAAAATGCCTACAGAGGTTCTTAAGGAGGCCTTTTCCAGTTGAGGCTCCCTTAAGAAATCCATCAAAGCAGCAGTGAGTTCACGGTGAGCATTAACCCTGAGGATACAACTTCTCCCAGCCCTCTTCTCCAAGAGGAACCAGCTCATCTGGGGAATGGGGTGATTGAAGAAGACTGACAGATTAAAATTGTGTCTTCATAAAAAACGTGGCCACGTCATCCGTCACTCTCATTTCAAATGGAAAACCTTTAACAATTTAAATTCTCTTAAAAAAAGAAATAGTCCTGAGTATTCGTTGTTTGAAAACTGGGGGAGCGCCGTGGCTGTGGGGACCCATGCTTTCCAGTGCTGTCCCTTTGAAAGGAGAACAAAACACAACGTCCTCGGGTAAATGGTGGTTTTTCTCCAGCTTCTCTGGAACATTCTTAAGGAAATAGTGCCACCTGCTGGACAGGAGCGTGATGAACAGCCACCAGGGTCATGCTTCCCCAGCTTGTTTGTAACCTCATCTTCGTGGGCAATAAAAAGAGCTTTGCTTTCTCCTCTTCTATTTCCTGTTCCTATCTCCCTCGCGACATTGATACGCTTTTTAAAAACAATGAATCGAGCCACTATAAAAAAAATCACAATGCTTATGCAAAATTGATCCGAAAGCCCATTTCAACAATAAACACATCTCCATGGGAAGAATAAATAAGTTGCTGTGAACGGCCTTTTTAAAATCTCACATACTCTGGAATTCTTACAGGACCTGATTAAAAAAAAAAAAAAAAAGACAGCAGAAGCCCGACTTGTTTCTTCCCCGTTATAATTTTGCTGCTTCTGTTAACCTTGCTTTATAACTAAGTCCAAGTTGGCCTAGCAAGTCTTGAATTTTTCAGTGTATTTTAATATTATTTTAAAAAAAAATCAGCAGCACTTAACAATTTTTTAGTGTTTTGAGAGGGTCTTGCTGTGAAGGCCAAGGCGGCCTTGAATTGATGATTCTTCACTGTTGTCAACCACTGTACCTGGTTTAAAATTTGAGACTGAACAACGAAATGACCAAAGAGGCAGGGGGTATATGTCGCAGTGTTGGTGAAGCCCTGGGAGAGAAACAGAAACGTCTACGTCCTCTCTGATCGTTTATAAAATGCTGGTGTCCTGCTGCCTTCGCACTTCCTATTAGTTCCCCCCACCCCAATTTGCTTTCTAAGTAAATCAGGCAAGTAAGACAGACTTTAATAGGACTAGAGCAAAGACGGACCAGAACCGATGGTTGTCGGTTCACACCCTTACGACAAAAGGCAGCGTCTCTGTGTGTCTTGTGTTTGTGAGGCCAGGGTGGAAACATCCGCCAGCCCGCAAAGCATACTGCACTGCTGGACTCGAACAAGAAAAACCCTGCATGGCTTGCTCTGCTCTGCTCAGCACTGTCTCCCTGTTTGAGTCTCTGCGTTAGTCCCGGGCTCCACTTCCGGTAGGCTCACGGGGGTTTCCAGGTACAATTTCTCTGAGAATCATTTTCACTGTGAGGATGCGATTAGCTGGGATCGACGGTCCTGTTCACCGTGTCTACACTCACTCGGAGGAGAAACTTTACAGGAATCCCTGTCTTGCAACAAATCCCCCAAAGCTGTTGGCAGATCTATCTTTTGGTCCCCAGTACTTGTGATGAGCTGTCCTGGTCCCCCAGTCAAAATTGATCAACCACTAACACCTGTGCCTAGAACACTGCTGCACGCTCTCCTCAGTTTGCATCCTCTACACTGCGTGGGCGCGCAAGGCGTTTGGGGGGAGGGGGCAAGTCCCGGATGTCTTTGCAAATGAGATAAACACAGGAGAAGAAAGGATGCTCAATTTCTTTAATTAACTGACACAATTTTATGTTGTCCTACCCCAGGCAGTTGCTTAGACGACTACAAGTACCTACTTCAATGCCAGTGTGTCACCATGCGTGTCACCGAAGATCCCCCAAAGAGGTAGCATGACAGATGGGATAGAGGCAGGTAAGGACGCTGCAGCTGCCTCCCGCCCTGCAAAGCTCTGCCTGCCTTCCAGCGGCTAACTTTCTGCCCCTTCTGCAAAGCTGGCAGCTGAGACGTTTTCCAGTGGCCACGGCACCGCATCAAGGATGGCTTCAGAGAAGAGTACAAAGGAAATGAAGAGAGAGAAACAAGGAGAGAAGAGCGTTGTTTCCTCTTAGAAATCTTGTTTGGCGCAAAAAAAAAAAAACAAAAAAAAACAAAAAAAACTTTGGTGCCAGTGATTATCCGGATCTCCGCAAATGCTAAATTGATTCACTGTCCCTCAGACACCCAGGGGCTGAATATCAAGGAACAAATGCATTAATCACGGCAGCGCCTGGGTGCCAAGCACATAAAGGCTGCTGCTCCCAGCAACGTCTATCACAGAACCCTTTCTGCAGACCACACGCTCCCAAGTAGCTCTCTGAAGTGTCATTACTGACCACGTGTGGTGGGGAGGATGGGGTAGCAGCTTCTGACATTCCCTGAAACGCGAACTGAGAAACAAACATATTTACATTTAGCTCTTGTATAAAAAGTGTGGGGGGAGGGGGTTTTAGAGAATCTTCCGGCCAGAGTCATTATAGATGAAACAAACACCACATGGACACTGAAACACACACGTGTGTGTGTGCGCTCTCTCTCTCTCTCTCTCTCTCTCTCTCTCTCTCTCTCTCTCTCTCACACACACACACACACACACACACACACACACACACACACACACACACGCACACACACACAAAAGCTTTCAGGGAGAAACAGAAAATAATGTTTTGCAATTACAGTCCACAGCTGCTGCGGTTCTAATGTGCGCTTGCTACACAGGTGCGGCCATTATGACAATGAATAGCGCGCATTAAAGGTACCATCCGTAGGGGTAATAATACTAGGGTTGAAAAGGTATTTTCATTCGCAGCCTGATGTTAGGCAGAAAATAAAATAAGGCATTTCACAGCCAGCCTGATGGTTCAGCTGCCACACGGGAGGCCCAAGCCTGGGATGAATGCGGGACTCTTATGTGTGGATCTCTCAGTGGGAACCTGGCCACCGCTCCAACTAGAGAGGCTACCAAATCTCTCCCTATTCTTTAAAATGGCGAACAAATAAAAGCCCTTCTGATCATGAACTAGGGGAACTGAGGCTCTTAGTAGCTCACAAAATTAGTAGGGTCAGTCTGCTCGGCACTTAGTAGAAATATATATATATATATATACATATATATATATGTATGTATGTATTTTTTTTTTAATGGAGGGGGGGAAAATCCAAGAGTTGGGGAAATCGAATGGCTTCTGTGGGGAAGCAGCCTGGAGGAAGACATGGCTTTGAAACAGCTCCCGGAGACCTGTCTGGGTCTTGCCATCATTACTTTGTCATGGCCCAAAAATGTTCTGACCCTTGCCGGCTGGAAAACGTGAGGCTCCAGATTCCACAGGCCTAGTTGTTTTCTCGCCCCCTTTCGAAAGCCTGGCAGGAGGAGAGGACAGTACCTCATCTCACTTACTTACTCCAACTTTTAAGATCAATAAGCTCTTCACTCTCGGTGGGGAAAAAAAAAAAAGAAAAGAAATCGCCTTCAGACAACCAATCCATTCATGCCAAGTGAATGTCTCAGCAGGAAAAGTTGGGCAGGAAGCCTTGAACCAGCTTCACACTCCGAAGGCAAAGGAGAGGCCTCTGAGTGTGCTCGGCTCTGTGAACCTGAAACCCTCCGCGCCCCGCCCGCGCCCCGCCCCTGCCCCGCCCACCCTCTGCAAAGTGTGGCCAATCCCATTTGCTGCAGAGTGTTTCCCTGAGGCTCAAGAACACACTGGGCACTACTGTAGCAAGGTCACGTATTACTACCGGAGCTTCCCCTTCTCCGTCATAACTGCCCGGAGGGAGTGGGTTCCTGTATGCTGTTCAAAGATCCTGGGCCAGAAAAACAGAAACGTGTATTAGACAAGAAGAACTCAAAGTACAGTTGGCCTTCAGTACTCGTGGGTCCCGCATCTGAGGATTCAACCAATCACAGTGGAAAACGCCCTCCAAAATGTGTGTCTGTAGTGAACCGGTGTAGACTTATTCTCTAGACGTTATCACCTTATCGATCCAGAGCAGTGACTGTTTATACAGTATTTGTGCTGTTCTAGGTATCAGAAGTAATCTGCGGGTGATTTAAACTATACAAGAAGATGTGTGTGAGTTACACGCAAATACTGCATCCTTATATGGACGGGGCTCGAGTGTCCGTATAGAAGGGACTCGGGTGTCCGATATCTGATCCATTCCAATAGGATGTGCTATGCATAATTCTCAATGCCACCACCAGCCTCTGCCCGAGCGTCTCAGGAAGACAGTTAAAATGTTTAGGGCTGGGCAGGAAAATTGTTTTTGTGCCATCTATCATTAGCAGAGACGCTAAGCAAACGATCGAACAGAAAATAATGCCATGTTGCGGTGTGCGTTTTAAAAGCTAAGGGTCCGTCGCCGGACACAGGTGGGTGTTGGCATGATGCAGGTGACTTGGGCATGCTTCCCCAGAGCCCAGGTGGAGAGCCACCCACAGCTCGGAATTGCGGGAGCTCACTACCTGGCAAAGGGATGAGGGGCATGCAGCCCTCGCCAGGATGAAAGCCATCCTAGGGAAGTGGGATAGGCTTCCGTTTACCAAGGCAGGCAGGAACACAGCCCTTTGTAGAGGGGCCTTAAAAGTATGGAGAGGATTCAAATTAATTTGAACTTCACAGGAAGCCTGTATAATGAAAACAGAACTCAATTGCAGTGCTGGCTGGCACACTCTGGGTCTGGGAGAGCTCGCACAGCAGAGCTCTGGATCTCTGCAGCCCACTGGGAAGACAGGAAAAACAGACCCACCGTGAAGGAGAGCGTGGTGCTGACGGAACGGAGATATGAGAAGGAGAACTGCGGTGATGAGAAAGGGTCTCACCTGTTAATCCCTGGGCTCCCGGAGCTCTTAGCTGCTTTCACGGTGCGTTCACTTTCTTTTTTTTTTTTTTTTTTTTTTTTTTTCCTCGGAGCTGGGGACCGAACCCAGGGCCTTGTGCTTGTTAGGCAAGCACTCTACCACTGAGCTAAATCCCCAACCCGTTCACTTTCATTTGATAAAAATTGTCACCCAATGTGGTAGTTTGAATGAAAATAGTCCCGTAGGCTCATAGGGAAAGGCGCTTATTAGGAGGTGTGGCCTTGTTGAAGTGGGTGTGGCCTTGTTGCAGTGGGTGTGGCCTGGTCGAAATGGGTGTGGCCTGGCTGAAGGAGTGGGCTTTGCAGTTTCTGACACTCAAGCCAGGCTCGCGCGCTCTCTCTCTCTCTCTCTCTCTCTCTCTCTCTCTCTCTCTCTCTCTCTCTCTCTCTCTCTCTCTCTCTCTCTCTCTCTCTCTCTCTCTCTCTCTCTCTCTCTCTCTCTCTCTCTCTCTCTCTCTCTCTCTCTCTCTCTCTCTCTCTCTCTCTCTCTCTCGACTGCTGCCTACTGATTCAGATGTAGAACTCTCAACTACCTCTCCAGCACCATGTCTGGATGCATCCTGCCATGCTTCCGACCATAAAGATAATGGACTGAAGCTCTGAACCTGTAAGGCAACCCCAGGTAAATGGTCCTGATGTCTCTTCACAGCAATGGAAACCCTAAGACAGAGGTTGGTATGAGGGGCCGGGGTGTGGCTGACCACGCTCTTGTTTGGAGGAATGTGGACTTTGAGGCTTCGGATTAGGGAAGCAGTCGAACGCTTTCAGCAAGGCTTTATGGCCATCCTAGGAGCAGCGTGGGAGACAGTGGTGCTGAGGGCGATTTGCACTGTGGGAGCCTGGAGCAAGAGGCTTCTGAGGAGAATAATAATAAATGCCCTAGAGATACTTCTTGTAATGTTTTGGTGAAGAACATGGCTCATTCTTCTCTTGTCCAAAACAAACAAAAAACAAAAAAACAAAAAACCACACACACACACACACACACACACACACACACACACACACAAAACTGCCTGAGGCTAAATTGGAGAGTTAGAGATTAACAGCTTTGGCCGAGGAGATTTCCAGACAGCCTAGTATTGACTGTGTTGCTTCGTTATTAGTGGCCATGCTTATGCAGATCTATATTGAGAAGGTGCGAGCTGAGCAAGGAAAACTACTAAGTGTGCAGTTTGAAGAGAAAGGGGCACCAGGAAGTATAAACAGATTAAAGAAAAGACAAGCCTGACGCTGAGTGGATTAAAGGCAGCAGTGACCTCAGAGCAAGACCCCCACATAGCTAAGCATCCGACTTTTGAAAAGGAATTCAAGAAAAGCTTAGGGCCAGGCATGGTGTTGCACACCTTTAACCCCAGCACTCGGAAGGCAGAGGATGGCGGATCTCTGAGTTCGAGGGCACTCACCACAGAGTGAGTTCCAGGACAGCCAATCTTAGGCAGTGAAGGAAGACATCAGGAACAGAAAGATGTATTTGAAAGAGGGGGCTGTGGTCCAACCCAGCAGCAGCAGAGCCTGGCATCTCCAGCCATGTGGTCCTGGCTTTGGAGTCACGGATAAAAGAGTTTGTGAAATCTCTCTGCACAGCTAAGGAAAGCCACTTAGGTCAGCTACATGTCCCTGCATGGGGGCCCAGAGAGGCCACTGTTTGAAGCTGTGAGGGTGAAGTTTGGATTTCCTTGGGGACCTCAGGAATTTGGGGATGCCAGAGCCATGATAAACCTCCCCAGGACAACTGCTAACAGGGAGTGACACCAGCCCAAGAGGAAGAAGTGGGTTGCAGTCAGCGAAGCTGCAAGGACTTGGAGATCTGAAGAGACCTTTAACATTATGTATGGCGATACAGAGTTTGGAGTTTGCCTCTCTGGTTTTCAATCTCGTTTTGGTCCAACATGTCTTCGTTATGTCCCCTTTTAGAACGGTAATGTATATTCTATTGGAATATTGGAAGTATGAAATCTCTTTTTTATTTTGATTTTACGGGAGTTCACAGTAAAGAGATTGCCATGAATCTCGGAAGAGACTTTGGACGTTTACACAGTGTAAAAACTGTTACAGACTATGGGGACTTCTGAAGTTGGACCGAATGCATCTCTGCATTTATGAGATGTTTACAAGCTTATGGGGACCAGGGAGTGAAATGTGATGGCTGGAATGAAAATGGCCCCCATAGGCTCATAGGGAGTGACACTACTGGGGAGGCGTGGCCTTGCTGGAGGAAGTGTGTGGGGGGGGGGTTGAGGTTTCAGACGCTCAAGCAAAGCCCAGTGTATGTGTGTGTGTGTGTGTGTGTGTGTCTTTCCCTTTCCCCCTCCCCCATCTCCCCCTCTTCCCATCCCCTTCCCCCTCCCCCTCCCCCTTTTCCCTTACCCTCTCTCTCCCTCCTCCTCCTCTCCCTCCCCCTCCCCATCTCTCTTTTCCTGGTGCCTCTCTACCCAGCTGTAGAACTCCCAGCTACCTCTCCAGTAGCATATCTACCTGTGTGGCCCCATTGCTTCCCCCATGATGACACTGGATTAAACTACTGAACCTATAAGGCAGCTCCTGTTAAATGCTTTCCTTTGTAAGAGTTGCTGTGGTCATGGTGTCTGTCTGTCTGTCTGTCTGTCTGTCTGTCTCTCTCTCTCTCTCTCTCTCTCTCACACACACACACACACACACAAGCATTAGGATTAGTCCACAGAGAACAGATCAGACCCCTAGCCTGAAGAAGCAGGGGCAGGAGCAACGGCGTGGTGATGAGATCACAGCAAATTGCTCATCGTTGGGAGAAGAGAGACAAGGATGTCACAAGAAGACTTGTGAGGGTGGCTAATCCAGACTGGGGGGGGGGGAGGGGTACAGGGTTTCTCGGTACACTCCATAGACTACTCCAGGAATATGTCATTTTTTTTAGATAAAATTATAAAAGGCATCGCCGCTTTACTCTCAAGTTACTCAGGGGAGCCAGCTGCTGTGTCGTGAAGACATCCATATGGCAGCAGGCCTGTGGGCAAGCTCAGAAGTAAAACCTCCACCTAGTCAGCAGTCACTTCACTGTGGCCCTGGATGGATGGATGGATCCTTGATTGCCACTTCATGAGGAACCCTGAACCAGAACCACCAAGCAGAGATGTAGTTCTTTGCTTGTTTTGTTTTGTTTCTTTCTTGACACAGGGTCTCTCTATTATATAGCTCTGGCTATCTTGGAACTCACTATGTAGTTCTAGGTTGGCCTTGAACTCACAAAGATCCATCTGCCACTGCCTCCCCAGCACTGGGATTAAGAGCTGTGCCACCATGCACAGCAGAGGTGTACTTTGACCCGTGGAAACTGCAGTAGATAAACGTGTGTTGTTTTAAGATACTTAGTACTAATTTATTAAAGACGGTTAATATACCTAGTGCATGATAGGCCAAGAAACATGAACAAAGTCATTTAGCCATTCCCCAGCAACTGCAGGATTCCCAAAAGATCTCAAAGTTCATAGATCTTCCAGGATCCCCTATAGAATAGAATAGTGTTTGGATATAACCTACCCCATAGCCTAGATGCTTTAAATGTCTGCATATGGCTTGTAATATCTAATGCCATGTAAGTGCTATGTAAATACGTGTTACTTAGAGAATAGTGGCAAGAAAAACACCTACATAGTTATATTCAGACACAACCGTGGCAGGTCTAACGGCATCTTCAGTCTCTGATTGGATGTGGAACCTGAAGTCCTGAAAAGCCAACTTACGGGACTTAGAATTTAAATGCACAATGTTCCCCATAGGCTTATCTGTCTAAACACTTGCTCTCCCTCCCGCTGGTGGTTCTGTTTGGGGGGTGTGGCCTGGCCAGCAGGAAAGGAGTTATTAAAGGGCAATTCCTGGGGCTTATTCTTCTGCCTCCATCTCTGCTCCCTAATCTTCCCGGATGTGGGTGAACTGCCTCATACTGCCACAGCCACAGCTCAGAGCTGCTGCTTCTGCCGTTCCTCCTCACCATGGCACACTGTGCCCTCAAACCACAAGCCAAAATAATTCCATCCGTCCGTCCTTCCTTCCTTCCTTCCTTCCTTCCTTCCTTCCTTCCTTCCTTCCTTCCGTTGCTTATGATCAAATATTTGGTCTCAGCTATGCAACAAGGAGCTTCTACATGTGCAGACACACACACACACACCACGTGGGAATGATTATCAAGAAAAACACATGCTTGGACCAGCAGGGGCTGAGATCACAGGCATGTACCATCTTGCCCGGATTCACTGGTTATTTTTCCAACAGTAATAACAGGTAAACAAAGGGATCTTTTTCCTCACAATACAAACTCAGCCGATATGTCTTAACCACTCCTGCAAACTCAACGGACTTGACTCAAAATTGATGACAAGGGAGTTTGGCCTCCCTCATCTTTTTGCCATTGTTATATCCCAGATAGATAGATAGATAGATAGATAGATAGATAGATAGATAGATAGATAGATAGATAGATAGGATATAGATAGATATAGATATAGATATAGATATAGATATAGATATAGATATAGATATAGATATAGATATAGATATATCCCCTAGCTATATATCCCCTGATCTCTCTGCCTCCATCTTCTAAGTACTGGATGCCACTGTGCCCAGCTTCCCCCTTTTTGTAAAAGTGAGGGTAGATATCTGATTTTTTTTTCTTTTTCAAACGTCTAAAATTAAGGCATTTTTGGCATTTGGGGGATGATTCTATCAGAAAGATTAAAGAAAGATAACTTGTCCTTCTTCCGCAAGCTTCCATGCTGGAAGTCGTTCTCTACTCATTCTCTCGGCCTATTGGTGCAGCATTCTCTCTATTCCCTGTAAGAATGTTTGAGATACAGCACGGAAGTGCACATGCTCTTAGCCTGGTGTGGCTGTAACCTGAAGCTACTTGGTCTCCTTTAAAAACCACGGGTAGGGTCTGGGGTTATCGCTCAGTGGCTAAGTGCTTGCCACACAAGTGTAAGAGACAGGGTTCAGATCCTCAGAACTGAACTGTGTGCTAGGCAAGCGTGGTGGCCTTCATGTAATTCAAGCCTTGGACCACTCTCCCCGCTAGTGACCAACATTATTGGTCGCGGTGTTTTGTTTTGTTTTTTTCTTTTGTTCGGAGCTGGGGACCGAACCCAGGGCCTTGCGGTTGCTAGGCAAGCTCCCTACCACTGAGCCAAATCCCCAACCCCGTGACCAACATTATTAACATGAAATAAGACACCTAAGCGAGTCAATAGCTAGACACAACGTTGTGCTGGTAATAGAAATAACTCCTCACAAAGAGGAACCCATTGGCTGATGAGTCTACCAGACCCTGAATCCTCCTGCCTCTGCCTCCAAAGTGCTAAGATTATAGATGTGTGCCACCACACCCAGCTGCAACAATTTATCATATATTTAATAGGGAACTAACGAGGGTGTTCAAGAGGCAGGAAATGCCATCCACTGTATACGCGTGTTGGAATGCCACACTGCCGGGTTTATCCAACCTGGTCCTATGCAGCCCAACGCATCTGTAGACAATGAGCTGTGTCACAGTGTTAAGAGATTGGACAACCCTGTGTGTGAGCCCGTAAGCATGCGCACACTGTGACGTGTCAGCATTGAAAGGAATGTTAAGTTATAAAGGCGTTACCCTTGAAGTGTTGTCCGTCCAATGTTTATTAGCCATTGTGGGTTTACAGTGAAGTAATTATATTTATTGAAGTGGGTATGGCACAGAAAGACAGTGCCACACAATGTCACTTACATGAAGAGAGTAAAGGATGTCCCCATATCCACCACCCACATCCTAGAAGCACTAACTGGGCTCTGTTGTGGGAGAGACACAAAGGGAGGGCGAAATAAAGAGTGAGAGCCCAAAGCAGGAAGGGAAATATGGTGGTCGGAGGGTGGGAGGGGCTTGAGAGGAGAATCAGAGGGACTGGTATGAGCCAAACATATTCTATTCCTGTAAGAAATTCTCAAAGAATGGATTTTAAAACCTTTTTTTAAAAGTTGACCTCATGGTAGTTGGGAGTAGAATAGTGGTTATGAGAAGCCAGGGAGTGATTAATAATTGGCAATGAGTTATGAATGGGACTAGGCGCAATAGGTGTGTGGAGAGAACAATGTACTATATATTTCAAAAGGCTGAAAGAAAAGATTTGTGATGTTTCCACCTATAGAAGACAGATTTTTACACTGATTTAAACACTACAGTATATATGAACATATATATTTATATAAACATACATATATACTGAAACATCACACTATGTCATAAATATGCACAATTTTCTTTTAAACGTCAGTTTAAAATACATATTTAAAGATAAAACATATGTGCATAAATTCTTTGACAATCCTTCTTCCAACAAATAGAGCTTAATCCCTCTTCCTTGACATGTTGGTTACTCTTGGCTATTACCTCTAGCAGAGGGTAGAAAGGAAATAAGAATTCTGG
The DNA here is from genome assembly GCF_021556685.1 of Rattus norvegicus. Taxonomy (NCBI): domain Eukaryota; kingdom Metazoa; phylum Chordata; class Mammalia; order Rodentia; family Muridae; genus Rattus; species Rattus norvegicus. The sequence goes on along the minus strand of NC_141550.1, from coordinate 16,117,158 downwards.
TGAGGAAGTTCTGGTTTCTAAGGTTAATGCATGTGCTGGCTAGTCTTATGTCAACTTGACACAAGCTAGAGTCATCCGAAAGGAGGGAGCCTCAATTGAGAAAATGCTTCCATAAGATCCAGCTGCAAGGCATTTTCCTAAGTAGTGACTGACTGGGAAGGGCCCAACCCACTGTGGGTGGAGCCATCCCTGGGCAGGTGGCCCTGGGTTCTATAAGGAAGCAGGCTGAGTAAGCCATGGGGAGCAAGCCAGTAAGTAACATCCCTCCATGGCCTCTGCATCAGCTCCTGCCTCCAGGTTCCACCTCTGCTTGAGTTCCTGTCCTGACTCCCTCCAATGATAGGCTGTGGTGTGGAAGTGTGAACTAAATAAACCCCCCTCTCCTTTCCAACTTGCTTTTTGGTCATTGTGCTTTGTTGTAGCAATAGAAACCCTAAGACAGGACTTACTTGTCACAAATTTGCCCAATGACCGTTAGCCCTTCAAACTGCTCCTGGTAATACTGTCATGCTCCGTTTATTTTTTAAAAAGCATTTTCTTACTCGTGGTATAACAAGATATCCTAGGATCATCAAACCAAGAAGTTCCGTTTCTTTACTGTTACTGGAAAGCAATATTACAGGCAGAGACTTAAACATTGTATGCATTCACCTCTTGTAGGGTGTCCCCATTTCTTAACCTTTTCAGTAGAGATGCCTAGAAAATATTTGAGAGTATATGAGTATACTGATACATAAATGCTAACTAAGATGCTTATGCACACAAACATAGATGAACACACACAGTTATCTCATCGATCCTCGCTTGTTCCGCTTCACATCTGTAGCGCTTTCTGTCTAAAGTGCGAGCACCACAGAGAAGCAGACCCTTCTGCATGGCTCTTAGGATGCATGCAGAGCAGTTTCCAGATGGCCTCTCTAATTCTGCGTGGTGCAACATACCGGCCTTTAGGATCTGCTTGTGATTCCGGTGTGCACACGCAGCAGGGCTGAGGGGGGAAACAGTCACACGCACTAATCATTCTCCCTCCTTTCTTCCACAAAGGGTAGCAGACTATGTTTTCACACCTTGTCTTATCCCCTATAACATTCCCTAAACAGCTGCCGAGCCAGTGCACCGGTATCTTGTCTTCTTGTCTTCCTCGTTCCTTTTCATAACTGCATTTTACTTCATTATGCACACATAACTCTCCAGTCAGTGCGTGATTCAGTGTTTAAGCAGTTCTGAATAGTTGTGCAACAGTAATGCCATGAATAACCTGCCTGTATGAGTGTGTCCAGACAACGGCCGGTGACTCTGGGATAAGGGCTTGGAACCACGCTCGCTGTGCCAACAGGTATACGCAAGTGAAACTTTGTCCAATAGTCCCAGCTTCTCCCTCTTGGCTTATGAACCATTTCACATCTCTACCAACAAGGTAAAAAAGATGCCCGTTTCCCCGCAGTCTACAAACAGAATACTGCGAAGCTTTTCGTTTCAAGTATTTTATAATAAGGACTGACCGCTGAGTGGTGAAATAAGTTTCTTTATACGCTCATATGCTTTTTGTAGTCATTTTTTAATAATGTCGATGGCACTATTGTCATAAATTTCTATGTGTATGCATAACAGTTGCTAGTCCTTGATGAGCTCGGAATTTTAAGTTAGAACCAGGCTTCGAAGATCACCCCATAAATGTTTTCTTCTAGCATGTTTTACCTTATACTTTTTTACTCACGTGCATTCATTGAACAATACCAAGGACTACTTTTCCATCTGGGTGGAGAATGTGCTTTGATCACACCCACCCCTATCCACCTCATCAGCCCCGGCTCCTTTTCCCTTTGTGCATCCTTCACGTGTCTCCTTTGGAGTTTCCCTCCTCCCCGCCACCCCCCCCCAGCTTCCATATATGGAAGAACACAAACATTTTCGTGCAACTGGCTTGTTTCGCTTAGTATGGTGATCCCCAGTTCCACCTGCTTTCCTGCAAACATTATTTTATTCTTCTTTACAACCAAGTAAAACCCCATTGTGCATACAATATACCACGTTTTGTTTACTCATGTATTTGCTGATGAACACTTAGGCCAATTCCATAATTTAGCCATCATATATATAGGGCTACAATAAACATGAGTATTCAGATTATCTCTGTAATGCTGACATCTTATTTTCTAAGAAACTTCCAAAGTCCTTTCCGCACATGTCAGTCTAATTTGCATTCCCACCATCAGTGAATAGGGTACCGTATCCCCCACATCCTCACCAGCCTTTGTTTTCTTTTTTTAAGATTTATTTATATATTTTTATGTATATAAGTACACTGTTGCTGTCTTCAGACACACCAGAAGAGGGCATCGGATCTCTTTACAGATGGTTGTGAGCCACCATGCGGTTGCTGGGAATTGAACTCAGGACCTCTGGAAGAACAGCCAGTGCTCTTAACTTCTGAGCCATCTCTCCAGCCCCTGTTGTTGTTGTTTAACAATAATTTATTGAGATCCCTCCCTCCCAGCCTCTACAATTTTGAGGTCACTTTCTCTCCTTGTAGATCTTTCTTGCTAGTTCCAGGAAGATGGCTGGGGGCAGGGGCACAGAGCACTGCCCTATGAGACTCTTGAGGTGGTTGTTAACTGTCTTCCTTGTACTTGAAGAACACAGTCTGCAGATCCGGATGAAGTGGAGTCTAAGTACAGCTTTGATTTGCATCCCCCCAATGACTAGACATGTTGCACGTGTTTTCATGTATTAAAGCCCCCTGAACATAACTCACTCCTTTTAAAGAAAAAAAATGAAATGTAAGGCTTGGTAAGATTTGTTTTTAAACTGTACGGTATCTTTTTTTGTATAGTTAACACACTACCGAATGTGTCTGTGGATAGCCCATTCCCAGTGGGATCTTCAATAGCCACTAACCCTGCCTGCTACAGTCTCGGGTTATATAAATCAGCACGGAAATTTAAAGCAGGTTCTTGTGGGTACACAATACATATTAGTTTCTATAGGGGCAGTAGGTGGTTTTGTTTTTGCTTTTCATCTTGAGTTGTTTCTGGTGTATCTTATAGGAAAATAATCATTGGTGTTAACCGAATACCACTCTGCAGTTGAAACAAATCCAGCTGTCTTGTTGCCATTCTGAATGCTTCTGAGTAAATACATTTTTTTCTATAATTAGTATTGTTGTCCTTCTCATAGGTCTGAATTTTGCCTCTAAAGCGGGGAGCTAGCTCTGCGTTTGCCTATTTTGGGGCACGTGAATTTTTACAGTGTTTCTCTTTGCATCGTGGGAGCCAAAAGAAAGCTTTAGTCTTCACGCCCTGCATATTGTGATGGCAGTAATAAGAATTAGAACGTTTTCATCCACAGCTGAAATTCCAAAATCATCAAGGATTGGATTAGATTAGAAACTGCACATAACCCATGTGCAAAACTAAAGATGATTCATTGTATCTCACTGTGGAGTTATTAGAATCAAATAACCTGAGAGTCTGAGTTATGGAGTTCATGACCCCTAGGTAAACACCATAGACTCAGTCCATATTATAATTGGTTAAATTTATTAAGCTGCTAGCAGGACAACAATCTCTGTGCCAAATTAGAGATTTCTATGCAGAGTGGGGAGAGGGTAGGGTTTTTAAAGGGGAAACTGTAAGATCTTGAGTATCTGCACAGAGAAGCCAAGACTTCCTCTGTTCTCCCAAGGTTAAATAGTCAAAGGTGAGCTCAAAGTAGTCCTTGACTGTCTGCATAAGCAGGTTACAGAAGCCAAGAGCAGCCAATCATATCAGACCATCAAGTAGATGACCATGACTGTACATTTTGGGAGTCTGACTTACTGGGAATTTATCTTCTGGGGTTTGGAGTCAGAGACAAATGTGCATACCAAGATAGATGCCTACCATAAAATGGCGTTTCTCTAAGCCATCACGCTGTCCCAGAAGGAAGAACAGAAAAGTGTGTTCTAATGAGGACTCTGTATTCTTTATCCTTAATTATTATGTAATGGCAGTCACATTCTGCAGTTCCCTATTAAAGAAGGCCTGAGAATGTATCCACAAGAGCATGAGTTTAACAGCCAAGGCTACTTGATTAAACATTTTTAATCAAGTTTAATCATTAGCCCCAGTGAAGGCCGTGAGGGCCGTGAGGGCCGTGAGAGCGATGGCTGTAGTGTCTTTGCCCAGTTATCTAATTATGGACTACTTAGGGAACTTGACAGTTTGGCGGGATTTTTAATTACCTGAGCCACCTTTCATTAAGTTATGCCACATTTAAAATTAAAATAAAGGTATATCTTCCTATATTATGATCTGTCATTTATAAATCAGATGCAAGGAAAGATAAGCTTTGCATCTTAGCACCATGGTCCAATGCATTTGATTTTTCTTTGCAAAACCCAAACTAGTTTGTTAGAGTCACATGAATGGCTTGGTGGTTTAGGGAACAACTTGGAGATGTTGTGGGTTCTTTTGAGACTATCGTTCTCTTATAAAAGCGCCAGTGTTGTAAAATAGCGTCCTTGTTGTTTCGAGCACTTGTGCGACAAGAATGCTGCTTTTCGTGTAACTTTGACTTGATACTTTTCCATTTCTGTTTGTTTATGTAGCTTGAGGAGGGATACAGAACCTGAATCCTGGGTGATGCTAATAAGTTAATAGCTACAGAGGTTTTTATTTTTCTTTTGTTTTAGAAGTAGCTCCCCCTGGTAATTTCAATTTCAAACCTTGCATCAAAGTCTTTGATTGCTGAGTTGACTTTTCTGCAGGATGAGAGCCCTCTGGGGGTCTTCGGATTTCTGTGTGCGAGCATCCGGTGTTTCCAGCACTGCCTGATTAAGGCTGTGATTATTTTCCACTATATCCTGTCGTCCTCCATTCAATAAGCAAAGAGCTGAAGGTGCGTGGGTTTATGTCTGAGTCTCCCAGTCTCATCCTTTGGGCTTCCTGTCCCTTGTAGTCTGTGCCATTTTGGTCCAGATGGCTCTGTAGTGGAGTTCAGAGTCGGGTGTTGTGATACTTGTAGAGTTAATCTTCGTGTACTCGGTACTGTTTTGGCTAGTCACAGTCTCTTGTGTTCCCTATGACTTTTAAGATTTTTCTATTTGTGCAAAGAACGTCATTTGATCTGGGGTAGGATGGCGGTGTTATCATTGTTTGTCTGTCTGCCTTTCCCATTTTCTATTTTCTCAGTTTCTTTACTTGGTGACTTATAGTTTTCATTATAAAAGTCTTGGGCATTTTTGTCTTACACCTAAGCATTTTCCTTCTGGGAAGTTATTGCAAATGTGATTCTCTTCCTGACTTCTTTCCCATGAGTATGCTGTTTGTGTATAGAAAAGCTACTGGTTTCTCGTGTATTGACTTTGTATCCTGTTATTTTGTTGAAAGTATTTGTCATATCTCAGCCATTTCTGGTAGAGACTTTGGGGTCCTCTAAGGATAGAATCATATCATCTCCAAATAGGAATAATTTGACATTTTCCTTTCCGGTTTGTATCCATTGTGTTCCTCTCTTGCTCCAGCCATAATTTCACACACTGTATTGTCAGTAGATACATTGTCTCGTTTCTGATTTTAGAGGAAATGTTTTCAGTTTTTTTCTCAGTCAGGCTAAACACTGGCTACAGGTGTATAGTCTCTAGTCCTAATTACCCTGAGGTGTTGTGGTCCTTCTAGTCTGTCTACAGGGATTTATTGTGAAGGGATGTCGGTTCTTGTCATGGCTTCTGCATCTGTTGAATGCTTCTGTAGTTCTTATCCTTGAATCTGTTTATATGCTGCCTTGTGCTTAACATTCGTACCTGCTGTGCCACCCTGGAGTGAATACAAGTTTATCATAAGGTATGATCATTTAAGTGTGCAAAATTCAGCTTCTCCTCTTGAAATCCTTCATATCTGTGTTCATCAAGGAGCTCCGCCTTTAGCTGCCTACTCCCCTTTTCTCGTCTGGTTTTGGTACCAGGTGATATCTTTATGCGTCTGGAAATGTTTATTCCCTATTTCCCTGGAATAACCTCAGTGGTACTGGTGTTTCTTCTTTAAAGGTCTGGGAGAACTCATCAGTGGACCTTTCCGATCGTGGACTTGGGGGCTGTTTGATTAGTTTCTGTCTTATTGATCATGATCATTCTGCTCCGGGATTTTTGCATCTTCCTAAGTCAATGGTGGATAGAGTTGTGGAAGAATATATTGATGCCTCTCAATTTTTCAAATTAATTAGAGTACAATGTTGGAAAGAATCCTACTGATCTGGGTTTCAGTGTTACCTGCTGTTAATATCACCTTTTGGTCACTAAGTTCACTAGTTTTTAGTGCCCCCCCCCTTTTTGTGCTAGTTTTGTGAAGCCTGCCAATTTTATATATCCTTCCAGAAGAGAACCCTTTGCGTCTTTGATCTGTTACATTGCTCATTTATTTTCCATTTCACTAATTTCATTTTTGACCTTTACTTTTTCTTTCTATTAATTTTGAGATTGATTTGCTCTTGATTTTCTAAGGACTTCTGGTGAATTGTCAGGTTTTATTTAAGATCTGATGTTTTTAACATTGATACATTTGTGTAGGCTTAGCAGGTCATGGTCTACCAGTGGAAGTCAGAAGACCGTTGTAGACATGGGTTCTCTCCTTCCACACTGTGGATCCTGGGGATCAAACGCAGCCTTGCTAGCAGGTACCTCTACCCACTGAGCCATCTCATCAGCCCCCGTCCAACTTATTGATGTAAGTTTCCACAGCTATAAACCTCCTTCCAAGAAGCACTTCCATTGTATCCCACAGGCTCTGATGTGTCTGTTTTCACTTTCATTCGAGTGTATATTTAATTTTACAAAATATTTAGGAAGAAACATTTTCAAATTTAGAGCACTGATCCATTTGAAATCTCTATTATGTGAGGAATGATTGCAAGTGGCTAGCCAGGTCCTATTTAGTAATCTTTAGCACAGTATAATCTGAATTTCACCTTTCTCGAATATACTTTTTAAAATTGAGCCCAGCCTTACTACTATGTTACATGAGCTCTTCATACGATAAATCTTTAGAGGGTATTTCCATATTGAGAAGGGAGAGCCCTCCTGAAGCACCTCTGAGCAATGATTCTGTAGCAATTTATACGTTACCTGTTAAATCTTTCCATAGGAATTATAAGATTGACTTGTAGCCTGTATCAACACACACACACACACACACACACACACACACACACACACACACACCCCACTGGAACTCTTGTCAGATTGGATATTATGAATTATAGTTTGTGAGACATGTCCATCACCTGAGCTATTCTAAGGGAATATACCTTTTTGTTTGTTGACTTCCTTGTTCCTATATATATTTGTAGAGTTTTCCTTACTGACCTAGAATATTCTGTATTGTCACTCCTAAATATTTTGTCTTAATCTACTGTTACCAAAATTGAAGAAACCAATCAATTGGGTAACATGATTCCCTTGTGAAAATTATTACCACACAATCCAGTTAATAACAGTTATTTGGGGTGCTGGGGTTGCAGCTCAACTGTGGGATTGTTTGCCAGCATACTCGAGATCCTGGCTTCAATCCTCAGCACTGCAGAAACAAAAGCAAGCAAACATTTTGTGTTTGGAGGTGTTAGGATCCAGGCTTATTGAATTCCAGTTCAGACACAGCACTGAAGAATATATGGTTTGATGGGTCCTTTTCCCTTTCCAAAGTTGAGTAGCTGTAGGTGCATGACTCTTTCCACGACACTCTAGTGTTTATTTCTTATGGTTTCCTATCAACCCAAGCAAGTCTTGTTATGTTGCATCACCAAGATCGTGTAGTTTCATATTTATCTAGGGTGCTATAGCAAAAAGAAGCGCAAACCAGATTTTGTTTTTTCTGTTTTTAATATCTCCATTTTCAGTGAGTGGACAAAAAACAAAAAACAAACAAACAAACAAACAAACAAAAAGATTTGTATTTACGGTACAGCCCGGGGCAGTTTAAGAGCATGTACTGCTCTTCCAGAAGACTCCAAGTTCTCAGTGCTCACTCTAGGCAGTTCACAACTGTTTATACCTCCACTTTGGGGGCTCCAACGCTCGCTTCGGGCCTCCATATATACACACAACACACACACACACACACACACAGACGGGGAGAGAGAGCGAGAGCGAGAGCGAGATATCTTAAAAAAACAGGAGTGTACAGCAGTGTGATGAAGGATAATTAATACTGAAGACTTTTACAAGTGCCATATGGGAACTTGCCACTTTAGAAGCTTCCTAAGATACATCGTTGGCTATTAAACACTTCAGTGCCGGACATGCGGACATGGGTTACCGGGAGTTGTTGCTCAGTGAGGTAGCATAGACACCACCCCATCAAAAAGATAACGGTTATTTTCTTTGTTCTTGGCTATTCAGAACTTGGTAGTAGGACCCCATTGCTGACCCCAGCTACCTGTGTCACAGAACGGAGAAATTAAACTGGTACAGATATGGAAGTTTCACCCCTCCTGGATAGGATTCATAATGCTAGAAAGTTCTACCCACACTATCAGGGGAGAGAAATCACCCTTACCTATTCGTGAACCCTGCAAGCTGCCATACGGACTGACCAGATAAGATATGAGTGTGTGGCATGAGTGTTCTTAAAGCCCATTCTATGAGATGGGAACCCGTGTCCGGTACCATTAGCTGGGTCAAAAACGTGTCATTGGCTAAGTCACTGGCCCCAGGGGAGAACCCACTACTCCTAAGCTGCTAAATGGACCCAGCGATGAACTTTTAGCCCCTGATCTCTCATCATTACAACTATGTATTAGTGCGTCTCTCAACCCTCACAGAGAATCGTCTTTGTAGTAGGTAGAAATTAATATAGAGACCCACATGAAAGAGGGTGGCGGAGATGATAAGAGTCAAGAGAGAGGATACATCTGGAGCAAATCATTTGCCAGACATGACAATACAGCCGCACACAGTGAACTCACAGCCATGGAACTGAGTGCACGAGACTTTACACAAGACCATCCATGGGGAAAGGGCTAAAGAAAGTCCCACCTCTGAGGAGTTACTGTCAACTGCTGGCTAGTGGGAGAGGGTGTGGGTCCTGGGAGCCTACTCTTGCTCCAGTAGATGGTCCGACATTCATGCAGGCAGCACTAACGGATTCAATGGGTGTGATGATTTGAATGAGAAGCGCACTCTACTATCTTGGGCATTTGAATGCTTGGTCCCCATTTGTTAGTGCTGTTTGGGGAGGTTTGGGAGGTCCAGCCTTGATAGAAGAGTATGTAGCTGGGGATGAGCTTTGAGAGTAAAGAGCCTCTCTTTATTGTGCTGTATCCTCCATGCCTGTAGTAAAGGAGGTGCTCTCAGCATCCTGCCCCAGCACCACCATGCTTTGTCTTGTTACCACGCCTCTACCGCGCCATCAACTCTTAATCCCTGTGGAGCCACAACTCAAACTCTCTTCCATAAGTTCCAGTCAACGGTGGTGTCTTAGCACAGCAAAACTAAAATTGCGGCCGTTAAATTTTGAGACAGACAGCATGAAAAGTTGGGAAGGAAAACTTGCGAGATAGGTGGGGAACTAGAGGGGTGGGGAGGGGACGTGGATTTGATCAAAATGGCTGAAGTGATAGACATGCTAGTGTCCGTTTCTCAGGTGAAACTTTAAACCCTTGATGTGAGATGCTTCCACACCACGAACATACATGTACACACATGCATGTCCACACACATGTCACTTTCAGTTGAGGCAGCTTGAGAAGCTGAGGTAAAAGGCCTTTGAAGTAAATTTGTTAAGGTGGCCCCATCCCCAGGTGTCCTAGCCACCCCTGCTCAGGCTGACCAGATTATCACTCAAGGCTGGACATCTCCAGGTACATGGTGGGGCCAGTGATACCCGTTTACCAATTTTGCACCCATTTCCAAGACTCTGACTCCTTTAGACCGAAATCCCTTTTGTTTCATTCTGGGGAAACCTCCTGAGCCAGTAAATGTTCCAAGTCCTAGGGAGACTGATCCTACGGTGAATATGGGACATCAAAAGGACCGGGCTAGGGCAAATCCTAGAGTATTTGTCATGATTAGGAGCATTTGGGCTCTAAACCTTGGAGAAAATAGACAAGGAGAGCATTGTCTTGGACTAGATGTCAAATTGAGTGACCTCAGATCCTTAACTCCTGGCTGGAGGACAAAAGAAGTTTGTGACTGAAGCGGGTGACACACCTTGGGCTGGACACTGGAACAAGGACACAGGTAAACAAGATAAGCCTTTGGGGTGCACACGAGGTAAAAACAAATGCCAGGTAGGGTGGTGGTAGCACTTGCCTTGAATCCCAACACTCAGGAGGGAGAGGCAGGTGGACCTCCAAGTTTAGGACAGCCTGGTGTACCTAGTGAGATCTAGGACAGAGAGAATCCCTGTCTCACAGAAAAACAAAAACAACAAAAAGCCCTTCTGTGTGTGTTAGGGAGACTGAGTATGTGGCTTGTAGCCCTCTAGTCATGGACACTGGAGAACCTTCTGAACAAGAGAGGTTCAAAACGGTATTACTCACTTTAAAGAGGCAGACTCCAGAATAAAGGGGCAGCATAAATCCTCCCTGACTCCCAAGAGGTTCAACCCCCCCCCCGGAATTCTCCACAATAGATCACGATGCAGTCCATACCTGGGTGTGCAGCTTTGCAGAGAACCAGTTTATTTAAAGTTAAGATAGAGAGTGCCGCTGCATAAAAGCATCTATCGACGACCTCATGGTGGATGAGAAATGAAACTTTCCTTCCTCCCCATCAGAAAAGCAGGGCATTTACTAGTTAGTGGTTTCTGTTGCCTTACCGCTGCAGAAAAGAAAATGGTTGAGAACACCTCTTGTGGCTGGGGTGGCTAGTCATGATTTTGGGGATGTAGCAAGAATACTGTTGTGTTGAACTGTGTCCTGCTTCGCGCTCAGTTCATAGGTTAGAGCTCTGATGGTTTGACCGTCTTTGCAGAACATTTAAAGAAGTCCAGGAGTATTTAAGGTCTGGGCCTGATCCAATATGAACCGTCCTTAAAAGCCTGGAAGGGTTGGGCACGGTCACACATACTTGTAAACCCAGCATTGGGGAGAACAGGTAAGAGCCAGGTTCAAGGCCAGTCTTGGCTACACGGTCAGGTGAGGGCCTACCTGTGCTATATGAGACACTGTCTCAGAAAAAATAAATGATCAGAAGGTATGGGACTGTGGGGAAGAAGAGGAAAAGGCAAGTGAAGGAACCAGCAAAGTACTGTGGTAACCCTAACTAATACAGACTTTAGAACCAAGCGTGACGTATTCTCATAACCTCAAAATGTGTTAGTGTCTTGGAGCTGTATGATAAGTAGAGGCTAGACCCCGTTTGAGGGTGCACGTGTGACGTGATTCTGATGAGCTCTCTAGCAGTAATCGGGTACTCCTAGCTTAAAAACTGGTATCCTGTAGTGGGAATTCTGGACTCTTGGTGTCTTTAGCAAACACAGAAATATGTCTCCGTTTTAATCCCAGGTGTGGGATATGGGGCTCCCACAGCAGCTGACTATGATTTGCCTTCTGTCCTAGCAGAGGCATGGCTTTGGCAGCTATGGAGAGCTTCTACAGTTGCATCATGTTTGGAATTCCCGGAATCCTTCAGAGGTATATAAATGCTAGCGTCCCGAGAGGTGGGGTTGGTGGTCATCCAGGGGGATTGGTTGCAGTAGTTGTACTTAAACAGAAATTATAGAGACAGATCTCTCTCTCTCTCTCTCTCTCTCTCTCTCTCTCTCTCTCTCCCCCCCCCCACCAGCCCATCCTTCTTTCTCTCCTATCTAATGATAGGAGGTAAAACTGGGGGATAAAGGTTAGGAAAGAAAAACCCCAAAGTAGAAAAGACCAGCTCCAGTATTCTTGCTATACAGTGACAAGGAACCTGGCTGGATTGAATTCTAGTGTTTTACAGAATGGAGTGTTTGTCGTTATGGATCAGGTCTGGAGTGTACTTAGGGTACACGTGCCACAGCTCGCGTTGGAGGTCACAGGATAGTGACCTACTGTGGAGTTGGGTCACTTCTTCTACATGGATTCCAGGGACCAAACTCGGGTCCTCGGACTTCTGTGCCGTCTTGATGCCCCCAAATGGAGGGATTTTAAATCGTAGAAATCAGAGGAGATTCCTACATAGGTGATCAGAGTGTAGCCTTATGTGCCGTCACTGTATCCAGCAAAACACGAGGACAGAGATAAACTGAGGAAATTGATGAGCAAAAATTTGGGAAATTCTCCCCTTATTCACACTGTAAAACAAACAAACCACAAAAGTTGTGTGTTTGGAGGAAATGGGAGATGGCTGGAAACCATTTTCAACAGAGGCTAGCATGAGTGTGAACCAGCACCAGTGTGAACCAGAGCTCGTCAGCCATCTCTTCCAACCCTGGGAGACGGAGAGAGATTGGGGCAAAAGGAAGACAGACTTTGGGACTTCGGAGATTCTACAGAAAAGATCAGTGGAGCTCCGAGCCATGTGTTGTTCGTCCTCAGGGAAAGGGAGGAGCAATTCGTGCTGTTCACCCCTTTAATCCCAGCACTCAGCAGACACAGTCAAGTGGATCTCTGGGTTTGAGGCCAGCCTGGTCTACATATTGAGTTCCTGGACAGCCAGGGCTACATAACAGAGAGTCCCTGTCTCAAAACACCAAAAGGAAAAAAGAAGGGAGGGAGGGAGGGGAAGGGAAAAGAGAAGAAAAGAGGAGAGGAGAGGAGAGGAGAGGAGAGGAGAGGAGAGGAGAGGAGAGGAGAGAAGAGAAGAGAAGAGAAGAGAAGAGAAGAGAAGAGAAGAGAAGAGAAGAGAAGAGGAAGAGAAAGAGAAAGAGAAAGAGAAAGAAAAGGAAAATGTGGTTCTAAACCCTGGCCAGGCCCAGAGAGATCAGGACTGGAGTGAGGTCAAATGCATGAAGCTGTTATTCAGGGCTGGGGAAACGATACTGCCTGCCAGCCCTGCGAGCCAGGGGACAGAACATTGGGTCAATATTGTTCTTGAGACTTAAGGTCCCAGAGAATTTGCCTTGCTAGGTTTGTGCTCAACACTGGGACCCATCACTTCTCAGGCCTTTCTGGTGTTTCCCTTTGGGAATAGGAACATCCAACCTGTATCTGTCTGGTCGCTGGATTTTTGGAGGAAGCAAATCCCATATTTGATTTCACAGGATTGTGAACTGGGATGATATGCTCACCCACGCCTGATTTAGAGATTTTGCGTTAGAGATTTTCAGTTTAGAGCTGATACTGAAATGAGCTAAGGATCTGAGGTCTGAGGATGCCTGGAATCCTATCCCCACAGTGTAAATACTGATGCCTCACCTCTTGTGTGATGTGACTTGGAGGCAGGACATTTACTCAAGATTAAACAAGGTCATCTGGATGTGGTCCAGGATGAGAGGCACCAGGAAAGTATATACAGGAGGGATGGACCTGTAGGTGCACAGCACATCAGGAAGCCATCCACCCGCTACGGGGAGGTGTGGCTACAGCAACACCTGAGCCGGTTTGACAGAGGACTTCTAGGCTCCATATATACAGCAGAGTAAATTTCTTTTGCCTAAGCTGTACGGTCCGGGGTATTTTGTTAGGAAGCCCTAGAAAACTAACACATACTATTAACCAAAGATAATAAACAATAAACCAATGATTTCATGAACAAGCAAGGACTTTTCCCCTACTCTATTTCCAGGAACATTCACTAGTGATTTCTGCCAGCTCCCTGATCCTGGGGAAAGGAAACAACAGGTCAGGCAAACACCTCTCAGGCTAGGAGCCGATGGCCCACACTTGGGTCTTCCTAAGTCTGTGGAGGTGAAACGTCCAGCTGAAGCCACGCCCACGATCCCTGCACTTAAGGGCTTCTTGCCAGAGTAGGTCTGCTGATGTCTGATGAGGGCAGAGTTAAAGCCAAAGGCTTCTCTACCAACTGGACTGAGTCCTCTAGTCAGACGTGAGGTGTGGCATCCCATCCACTCCCTACCCACATAAGCTGTTTACAAAAAGCCTCTTCTACTTGGAGTGTGTCCTCTGGTGTCTGGTGAGAAGTGACTTAAAACCAAAAGCACGCCCGCACTGGGAGCACAGGTAAGGCTTCTCCCCTGTATGGCTCCTCTGGTGCCCAATGAGGTTGAACTTTTGGCTAAAAGCCTTGCCACACTCGGTGCATACATAGGGCTTCTCCCCCGTGTGTGTCTTCTGGTGTCTGATGAAGAGAGACTTAAACTCAAAGGCTCGTCCACACTCAGGGCACTTGTAAGGTTTCTCCTCTCCGTGGGTCCTCTGGTGTCTAATGAGAGAGACCTTCTTTCCAAATGCTCGCCCACACTCTGCGCAGAGGAACGGCTTCTCCCCTGTGTGAATCCTCTGGTGCCTAACGAGGTTGAACTTCTGCCTGAAACGCTGGCCACACTGGGGACAGGCATAGGGCTTTTCCCCTGTATGCGTCTTCTGGTGCCCAATGAGGTTGAACTTCTGGCTAAACCCCCTACCACACTGAGGACACACATAAGGCTTCTCCCCTGTGTGTATCTTCTGGTGTCTTGTGAGGAGTGATTTAAACTCAAAGGTTCGTCCACACTCGGGGCACTGGTAAGGCTTCTCCCACCCTGCGTGGGTCCTCTGGTGTCGGATGAGCGTGGCCTTCTTTACAAATGCACGCCCACACTCAGGACACAGAAAAGGTAACTCCCCTGCATGAATCCTCTGATGCCCAATGAGGTTGAACTTCTGGCTAAACCCCCTACCGCACTGGGGGCACACATAGGGCTTCTCCCCGGTGTGTGTCTTCCGGTGTCTGGTGAGGAGCGACTTAAACTCAAAGGCTCGTCCACACTCGGGGCACAGGAAAGGTTTTACCTCTGTATGAATCCTCTGGTGCCTAATGAGGTTGACCTTCTGGGTGAAACTCCAGCCACACTGGCGACACACGTAAGGCTTCTCCCCTGTGTGTGTCTTCTGATGTCTCATGAGCGTACCCTTTTGGCCAAAGCGTTGCCCGCAATCGGGGCAAACGTGTGGTTTCTCCCCGGAGTGGGTGATCTGATGAGTGAGAAGCCTGGAGAGCAGCCTGAAGCCACGCCCACACACTGAGCATATGAAGGGGTTGTCACCAGAGTGTGACCACCGGTGTTGCAGTAGTGAGGCCTTCCGGCAAAAGCCCCTCCCACACTCAGGGCACACGAAGGGCTTTTTATCCAGGTGAGTCCGCTGGTGGAGGAGGAGGTCTATCTTCTGGCGGAAGCCACGCCCACACTCCGGACATACAAGGGGTCTCTCTCCAGAGTGAATAATCTTCTTGTGGCTGTTGAGGGACGATACATACATGAAGCCTCGCCCACACTCCCCACACACGTGTGGCTTCTCTCCCGAGTGTTTCCTCTGATGGACAGTGAGAGAAGCCTTCTGAGTAAACTGGTGCCCACACTCCGAGCACGAGTAAGGCTTCTCCCCTCCGTCCATTCTCTGGAGCTTCATGAGGTCCGAACTCTGGCAAAAGCCCCCTCCACAGTCAGGATATACGTGATGCTTCTGAGGGCTGAACAGGTTTGTGACATCATTAAGCCCTAGTGGAAACGCTCCTTGTATGACGGCTCCAGATGCTGACTCATCGGGTCCCTTCAACACCGGGACTGCCTCCTCAGGGGCCAGGCCAAGGTCTGTTTGCTTACTGTCGCCTTCTGCCCAGTATGCCATCTGACCTTGACATGGGCTAAAGAACGTCTTCAGAATCCTTGTTGGACTCGTCCTCTCCAACAGAGCATCACTGTTGTCTCTCTCTTCACCTCCTCCATTGCTAGAACAGCCTGGAGCTTCTGACTGGAAGTTGCCCCCTTCTGGTGGGCTTGGGAAAGTCTGAGAGGGAGATCCATTCAGCACACACACTCTGAGGACTTCTGGACTAGCAAAGGATATCGGGCAGGAGAGACCGGCCTCTAATTCTGTCCTGGGTTCTGCTTGAGAGAAAGCAGTGGTCAGAATCACAGAGGTGCCTTGTGGGTAAGGAACATTTCCCCAACAGTGATTCCTCAGATGTTCACAACAAACACTCCCTTTACAGGTCTATCTTCCATACTCTACTGCAAATGGCCTTCCCACGGCTCTGAGAGGAAAACTAAAACACTGAAAAGCATTATGGGTGATGTCTGCTCTGCACGATATTACAATTAGACTAGGACGTGAACATCCACGGATACTTGCTTTTACTCAATCGGGTAGTACAAATTTCTTCAGTGGTTTTCTTTGCTCTATAAGGAAGTGACTAAGTCTCAAGCCGTCCCCCACCTGGCAGTACTAAACAATGTAAAGAGGTCCATATGTGTTATTCAGCTGAATGCTCCCTCACCCATATGCAAACCAGGAAAAGAACCTGGGACTCTCATCAGAAAATGGGGATTCAGCAGTGAAGTAGGATCTGCCAGGGTCCCTGCCTACGAGTCCTTAAAAAAAATCTCATTCTTGTGACCTAATTAATCCAAGAGTCTCTTGGATTTTCTTAAACGTTCCCCTCTAATAACAGGACTTGCCTGGGAGATGTCAAGTCAATATACCTGTCCCACTGCAACTGGTTCTTACCTACTTGGAGCTGATCATAAAAAAAAAAATCTGACAAGCTCTGACTGAGGCCTCAGAATGACCTCCCTGATTCCTGCAGGCTGATACAAAGGGAGACATATTTCATGAAGTATCTGCGACAGGTCTGCCAACTGTTTATAGATGGCTGTTGGACCACAGTCAATTATTAGTGTCCCACTTACTGCTCCTTTCACACTGAAGAGGAGTCCTTACAATAAGAAAGACATCCATGAAGTCCAGAGTGAGAACTGTAGAACATTTCATGAATAACTACTGACTCCTAAGTGCCAAGTCCGTGGTTTTCTCCTATGAAAACTCAATACACTCGCTTTCTGGGTGTCCCTGCAAGTTGAACACACTTCCCGACAACGACTAATGCCTTTCCTCATGGCCTTCCAAACGGTGAGAATTCGGGACTTCATACCCAGATCAGGTCATTAAAGGTCCTACTGTGGTCAGTTTCTCATCAGGAAATGTGTTCTAGTTCAGCTCACTAAACTCTGATTTCCTCTGGTAAGCCAGTTTACCGGTATCAACTCGACTCTTGGCAGTTGTCTGCATATCTAACATCAACTACTCACAGCTCGTAATAGAGCACATGTTTGGCATATACAAGGCCCTGGGTTGAATATTTAGCCATCAAACAACACACACACACACACACACACACACACACACACACACACACACACACACACACACTCTTTCTGTAATTCCAGAGAGTATACACTGCTGGCTACTTGCCTGTGATTTGAAAGGAAGGAAGGAATACCTGTGTTTTGCCTTATCAATATCCCCACTTGATCATAAATACTAATCATGTTTACCATACATCTTTTTGCATATCTTCAGCAGCAGGGGAACTGTTGTGTGTCTTATGTTAATGGGGTGACTGATCTAAGCATGGTAACCCCTGCCCTTACAGGAGAGGTGTGGCTTCTAATGAAAATATTTACCCTCATAGTACACTTGGCAGTGTGGTAGTGTGGCAAATTTAAACTGGAAACAACTGAGTTTGCCTTCTTTAACATCAGTGACTCTCATCCCATCAAACACAGGCCTGAATAGGACTAATGACTGATCTTCCCCCAGTAAGGGAATGCTTCTCCTGAGGACTTTCCCGATTAGAAATAGTTCCTCAATTTCCCAACTCAAGCAAAAGCTTTGGCGTACAAGCCTCTGTGCTGGACCTGCAGCATTCCTTGCAGAGCTCCAGCCTGCTGGCTGCAAATCCTGAGGCTTGTCAGCCTCCGAAACTGTGTGAACTAATTTCCCACGTTAGGAACACCTCCACCCTACTGGTACCACTGCTGTCTTTCTGAAGAAAAACAGATTTTTGGTACCAACAGGTAGATGTTTCAGTCACATAGAAAAATGTGGCAGAGGCTTCAGAACTGGTGACAGAGGCTAGGAGAGTTGTGATATGCACGCTAAAAAGAGCCTAGATTGCCAGGAAAGGGAGTGTTGGTAGGAAACATGGAAAACGAGTTTCTGAACTGTACTCCAGTATTTGTGGAAGAGTAGGGCTCATGCACAGTGAAATATTTAGCTGAGATCCCTATGCAAAGTATCACAGATGCAGCTCGACTGACCTCACTACTTAATGGAAAATGCAAGAAGTTCACTGAATGACTAAGGAAACTTCTCGGCTTCTGCATATCGGGAAGACGGGGAAGCTTGTTTTGAGGCAAACACTCCAGGGTATCACTAGACAGCCTTCTGTGGCCATATAATCACCTACAACTGCAACCGCCATGGGTTGACTATGGCACCAGAAGCCAGTTGGGACCGAAGGAGACCAGGAAACTAGGAAAGAGTGAGGGAGGGCTGCCATACTTCTCAGACTCTAAAGCTCTAGATATGCGTTTTCAATAGTGCAGGAATTCTAAGTTGGGGTTTTTCATCGTGGCACCTTCCAACACGTATGTCATCACCACCACCACCACCCCCCATTGCTCACTCCCACACTATCTCCCTAACCCTCTCTAGCTGGTCCTTCCTTATGACTTCTGCTTTCTTATCACATCTATTCCGTTACCTTCTCTAGTCCCCAGTCGTGTAACAGTTCTATTTTTAGTTTCTCCAGGACCTGCCATACTGGTTCCCATCGAGGCTGCATTCGCTATATTCCCGCCGGCACTGTGGAGCGGCTCCTTTCCCCCACATCCTCATTAGAACTTAGAGGTTTTTGTTTTCCTGATGATGACCATTCTGATGGGGGTGAAATGGAATCTCAGAGCAGCTCTAATTGGCAGCTCCCTGGTGGCTGAAGATGTTGAACCCCTCCTCACACGTTCACCGCTCACGTGCATTTCTTAAGAATTGTCTACTCACTAATTTGGTTTGGTATTTCACTTTTATTTTAGTAGAGCTATTTTGATGTAAACGTGCACTGTGCTTCAAAAAAAAAAAGTGGTGACCCCCAAATCAAATCAATGTCACTTCCACAACGGAGGCAAAGTCCACAAACCATGGGAGCAAGCGGACCTCCACACTGGCTTCAAGGGGAGGGGGACCATAGTGGTTCTGAGAAGGCATTCTCCTCCCAGCTGATGGCATGGGATGGGGCTTGGCAGAATTCTGGAAATGGAACCCCTGGTGGGGGACCTGGCCATTGGCCCTGTGAGCCTGGGGGCAGAGCAAGTCCAAGAGGATTATTTGCGAGCCTTAAGAACTACTGGTTTTTGTCTTCTTAGTTTGTGGCTGACTTGGTGCCTATTACCTCTCTCTTCCTTCTGTTAATGGTAGAGCAGAAATATTCTAAACCTGACACACAAGGCAGAAAAGAAAAGCCCATAGAGGGATGGTACCCCAGTATTCCTTATCGACATTTTACCTCCTGAAGTGCAAAGAACCATTGTTTAGGTCCCATTATCTTCTATGTTCTTATTTACCATACTTCCTTAAGAAATTGTAGTTAAGGTAAAAACTTGATTTAATCGTCAATATAACTGCAAAAATCTTAGTCATAAAGGACACTCTACTGTAGAGCCATATTTGTACTCTTAAAACCCTTTTCCTTCTTTCTAATGCCCTTGCTCCACAACTTCTCTTTTTAATGGTTTGTTGTTGTTGTTGTTGTTGTTGTTGTTGTGATTTGGGGGTTTGGTTGGTTGGTTGGGTTTTGGTACTGGGGATGAGAGCAAGATCAGCTCTTTTATTATTTCCTTCTCTTTGAAGAATTTCCTTACCCATAGTTTAACATATGTGTCACAAACTTTATTTCTATTAGTGGCAAAGAATCACTTTCATTTCTCAGGGATAGTTTTGCTGGGTATAAAATTTACAATCCCCTCCCCCCACAAAATTTTTTTTACAATCCTTTCAGTACTTGAGAAAAATCCCTGCCGTGTCCTCATTGGCCCAGTTAGTTCACATGAAAAATCCTCTATAGGCAAGGCATTTCCCTCCCCACGCCCCACTGGCTGCCTTCCAGGTCTTTCCCCTCTTTTTAGTGTTCAGAATTGTAGTTATCATGTGTCTTAGTGTTTATGCATAGATGTTTATTTAATGTTTCTATGGCTTCTTGTATCTGTATGTTTATCTTTTAGTAAGTTTTCAACCATGAGTTTCTCAAATATTTTTCAGTATCCTTTCTGGGTTCTGATGACATAAGTGCTGTTTCTTGTTCTTATCCCAGAAGTCTCTAAAACCATTCTTTTTCAAGCTATTTCCTTTCTTTGTTCAGGTTTATAATATTTAATTGTTCTGGAATCAAGTTCATTGATTCCACTTGGATGTAGTGGTGCATGTATTTAATCCCACCACGCGGGAAGCTGAGCAGGTGGACCCTATGAGAACAAGGCCAGATAGGGCTACAGAGTGTGACCCTGTCTTAAAACAGAAAACAAATTCACTGATTCCATCCTATCACTCCAACTCTATTAGCTAAGCCCATCCAATGAGTTCATGTTTTCTGTTGCATATTTCAGTAACACAACTATAGATTTATTTTTATGTAAAATATTTCTTTGCAGATATTTTTATACTCTTTTATTTCAAGAGTACATGTAGTAGGTTGAAAATCCTTGGGACACTTATTTATTCAGTCCTAGGGACTGAACCTGAGGCCTTGGACATGCTAGGCAAATGCTCTATCGGTGAACTATGTCCCTTTTATTATGAAGGTCTCACAGTTGTTCAGGTTGGCCTTGAACTCTCTCTGTAACCAGGCTGCCATTCTTGACATTCTCCTACCTCAGCCAGGTGCTAAATTTACAGTCCTGCATCCACCAGGCCCTGAACGATAATTCTAATCTCTGATCCCCACCACCTCATCTGCCATATGTCACCGTCATCTTCAAGCTTTAATGTTCTGGCTCTTGGTATGAAGGGTGGTATTTTTTTTTTTAATTCTATGCTGAATTGCCTTTCAAGCTAATAGACCTTGGGCCCTATTTAAATGACATTTTAAAGAAATATGCACCCTATTTATGACCAACACTCAGATACAAGTCAGTAATTAAGTACATCATGACTTATCAATATGAAGTAGTTCTACTCGCCAACAAAAAGTGAATTATTGGTGTATCGCCCGTGGATAAAATTCTAAGTAATTATGCTAAGTAGAGAAGACAGTTACAACCTGGGTGCATCAATTTACATACATTCTAGAAAATTCAGACAAATCAATAATCAGGAAAAACGGGTTAGGAAGGAGGGGATATATTGGCAGCCGATGGCTTCTTGGGAAGGGTGGATAGGTTTCCTTTAAGGCGAGGCCCTGGTTAGTCTACCAGTCTCAGACCCATGAACACACGAGCAAAAGAAAAGAGACTCATTGGGCTAATTTTTAAAAAGAAAGAAAGAGGAGGACATGAAGTTGGGAACTGTGTGGTGGAGGGGAGACCTGGGAGAAGTGAGGGGGTAGAAGTGAGGGTGAATATGAACAAAAGACATTGTGTGTGTACACGAAATTCTCAAAGAGGATTAATGGAATATTATTTATTCATAATAAATATTTATATGTAATAATATTTATTAATAATAAAGTATTTATTTTATTAATTTTCAAAAAATAATAAAATATACTTTTTACAAAAAGAAAGGAGAAGGAGGAGGTTAGAAAACAGAAGTGTGGTAAGGTATATGGAATGCTTGGGAATGATGGATAACCTATTTCAGTTGTAACAAAGTTCATTGATCTTCACTTTTAATATAGTTTACCTTAAAAACATCCCTTACTTCTTAATACCTCATACCTTAACAGCATTTTATATTACATGTTAATATACCTCATGCAGTATCCTTTCCTACAAAGTCCAAGTTTTGTATAAAGCATAACATCCCTCCACATTGTTTATTTACAGGGAAAAAATAAAATAAGATCATGGTACTGCCCACCTTTAATCTCAGCGCACGGGAGGCTCAGGCAGGCAGAGCTCTGTGAGCACAAAGTTAACCTGGTCTACACAGGGAGTCCCGGGCCAGCCAGGGCTACAGGGTGAGAGCCTGTCTCAAAAAACGTTTTAAAATGTCAGTAAAAGTGGAGACAAATTCATTTAAGAAAAGATAAACCAGGCAGAAATTTACCTGGACATTCTAATAATCATATAAAATTAGTGTGGGTTGAATTAAAGACCTAAGTGTTTAGGGAAAATTCTACCACTGTGATCAATAACTGAACAAAAATTAACCACAGTGTGGACCAATGTCTAAAGCAGTCCGTCACTCCCAGAAGGGGACGGATCACGTGAGAAAATACTCCTAATAGCCACATAAAACCCCATGAGGTTCCAAAGAGGTGGGGAAATGGGGTCAGACAGTACCCCATGTTGGTAAGGATGTGTCAGAAGAATTCTCGCACTGCCACTGGCGCACGTGCTCTTACCTGCTTAGGACAGCGTGGCATTGCTCATCATTCAAAGCCACCCACGCCCGTGTATGGGCCAGCTATTTAGGGCCTCTCTGTGGTTCCTGCATCCTTCCACAGTGTCACACAAATGCAGAGTGACGTCGTCTAATTGACAGGGATTAGGGGTTGCGTACTATGAGTGGAGACGTCTACAAATGTGCAAAATAACGTGGTAGGAAGGCGCTTTGGGTGGGATGAGCAGGCAAAGGTAGCCATGGAATGTGAACAGCGAAGGAGGTCGGGAAGCTGGACAGTCTGAGAAGGAACAAGCCTGCCCCCTGGTGGACAGTGAGCTCCTAGCCCCACGCAAGGGCGGTCATATTGCTACACTTCTTCGCATTAACTAAACCATCATAAAGAAAGCAAAGCTGTGAGGATTCACAGGGCCGGTGTGATGTACAGCAGTCTCGGGGTCAAGAACAGAAACTGAAGAATGTTCAGCGGGAACAGCCTAGTCAGTCTCCAAGGATGCACACGGGGGAGATGGGGTGGGGGTGGGGAGTGACCTAGCAAGTGTGAGAGGGAGGGAGGGAGACAGTGCTACCCAGCCTTACCTGGAGCCCCGGGAGGCCTATAGGAGAGCTACTGTTAGCATGTCAGAGTGGGCCCCTTCCTTGTCTGGGGAGTCCCTCAATGCCTTGTATCCTCACCGGCCCAGAGGCTCCCTCTTACCTGGACAGAGGTCCAGAAGACATCCATCTCTCCAGGGCTCTGTTCCTTGTTCCAGCTGTGTGATGAGTTTCGGTTTGGGAAAAGCAATTCCTAGTCACGAGAAACAAACCCAAAGTGACCTTAGGCTAGCAGCTGAAGAGGCTACAACAGAACTCCAGGCCAACTTAGGAGATGCTAAACACCAAGAAGGGAGGTAGAGAGATGGGGAAAGAATATCAGAATACTGAGAAAGAATGAACAAGGACAGGGGAATCAAAAGCAGGGTAATCTGTTGGGCCCTACCTTGGGGTGTTTCCCTTCCCCCTCGCTGAGCCTTTTAGCCTGCTATAGCAAGAAGTTGTTTACACCCTTGGCAGCTGCTCTTGACCCCTGATTTGGGGCTGGGACTTTCCATGGCACCCTTCCCCCTCCACTGAGCCTTCCAACTTGTTGTTGTTAAGTTGTTTATGTCCCTGATTGAGCCAGGACTTTCCACCACACAGACTTTCCCTGTTTTCCTGGCTGGGGATTTTCACCTGCCTTGTTTTTCCCACGGCTTTTGCCTCAGGGTATATAAGGAGATCTCAGTAAAGCCTTGGTGGCACTCTCTGAAAACGGGTGACCCATGTACGTGTTTTCTTTCAATCCTGCAGACCTACGCCCGATATTCACACACTGGCAGCTCAGGTGCCGTCATCTGGAGGTCCCACCGAGACCGGGAAAGAGAGGACAACCTGACAGGATCGTTCCAAAAGATGGACCGGCAAGGAAGCGGAACGTATTGGGGACAAGCGGTGAACACGGGGCAAAGTAGAGCTACAAAGGTTTTGTCTTAGCGATGGGAACTACAAGTTCCTCGTTATTGGTCGTAGATCAGCTTGTAAGTTTACTCAAACAACAAGGTACTGGTATTAAGGTAAAGACAGCCCAAGATTTTTGTTAAAACTATAGAACAAGTCAGTCCTTGGTTTATAGCTAGTGGCAGTTTGAATATTCCGGATTGGAAACAGGTTAAAGGGGATTTACAGAAGGCCCTCCAAGATGGGGGGTCAGAGAGCATTCCAATTGCTACCTTTTCCTTATGGAGGTTAGTGAAGGACGCTTTACTTAGTGAAAATGAGAGGGTCAAAGAACAGGTGATGGAAATTGAAAGGACATTTGGAACTGCACAGGATGAACATACTAAGGAGTCAATTTGTAGGGACAGCAGTGACTGATTCAACTTCCTATGAGTCTGATGCAGATGAGGAGATAACATTGGAAAGGGAGACTGAGAAATTGGGAGAAAATGGTCCAGGAAAGGCCCCAGTAAGCATAATTCAGAAGGACCGCAGGAATTGAAAGTATGTGCAAAGAAAAATAAAGATTTGGGGTAGTGGTGAGTAAACCTTGTAAAAGGAGACAAGGTAATAACGATAAAATGTTTTTGTGCATGTGTTCTTTTAGAGTTATGCTAAAATCTAGAGAAGCAAAGTCAATTCTCATAGATGCTTTTAGTCTTTGGACCCTGACTAGAGACAGTTTACACCCTGGACAGGAGAAAGAATGGGGTTGAGAAAAACAGTCCTCGCGGACTCTCCACAGATGCTTTGTCAAGAGAAGGAAAATGAGCTTAAGCTTTTTAAGAGCTCTCCAAGGGACAGAAGGAAGGCAGGAGATGGTCCTGCCTCCTTGCTGCTATTGGAGAAGTGCTTATTTCTGGTTCTGGGTCCTTTAGGTAGGATATCTGGGTTCCTTTGGTGGGATGCCATCTAGTTTTTTCCTTGTATGTCTATTGTCTGTCCTTGGTGCACCAAGCTGTCCATGTATGTCAGTTTATGTCTGGGTTTTGCTTCTCGTTGCTTGAATGTTTTGTGTTTCGTGTTTAAAAGGAAAAAAATGGTTAAAACTTTAAATGCTGGTTGATTCACCCCTTGATGTAGTTTTAATTCCTTTCAAGAAAGGAACAAATAAATAAAAAGAAGTTTCAATTGGCTTTTGGAGCCCTGCATCTGTAACTAGGAGCCTAGGTCCGCTGGGGAAGCTCCCCAGGGGGCTGGCTAAATGTTTACACTAGCCGATCCTAAAGGCACCAGAAGCTTCACAGCTTCTATGGTAATGGAACTGATGGCTGTTTCTCTTAGAAAAATCTTTGACTGTGATTATTGGACTCAACAGGGGTGACAAGGTGCTTCTCTTAAAATCAGTTAGAACAGGTAAAATGGTGTTTGATCTAAATATTAAAGATATGTGTAGTCACTTCATTTTTTGTTTCTGATTAGTTTTAAATGTATAATATGCTCTACATGTCTTGGTTATAGTTTACTGGCTTTTAAGTTATTGGGTATGGTTAAAAATTTGTACAAACTGGAGTCATTCTAGACAACCCGTGGTATGAACCAACCCAGGGAAACAGGTCTAAATTGGAATAATATTTTAATATAATTCTTAACCTAGAAACCAGACTTATAAAGAATTTAGGGCAATGTCTCTTTGTTGAGAAATTAGAGCCCACACAATCGTTCGTTCATATGCAAGAATTGGCAGTCAAACTTTAAAGCATGAGGAATGGACTTGGTGTTTTGGAAAGACTGGATTTTGGAGAACAGATGGTTTGTTGGAGGTTGAGTTTTGCTTTCCAAAGTTATGGTTGTGCTGTGGTGTTACAAGGGAAACTTAAAGATTGTGGTTAAAGATTGCCAGTGTAGCCAAACATTGGCTGCAGTTTGCAGTTTGATCACAGACAGGCTCAAGATTCTAACTCACACATGTTTGTAATTAAGAAAAAAAAATCAAACAGGTGGAGATTGTTACAGGATTTACAAAAGGTTGATGAGGCTATGGAACTTCTAAGAGCATTACAGCCTGTTTGCTCACTCCAACTGCTATTTCAAGAAATAGATGTAGAATTATTATAGATTTAAAATATTGTTTTTATGGGCTGGAGAGATGGCTCAGCGGTTAAGAGCACTGCTGCTCTCCCAGAGGTCATGAGTTCAATTCTCAGCAACCACATGGTGGCTCTCCACCATCTGTAATGGGATCTGCTGCCCTCTTCTCGTGTCGGAAGACAGCAGCAGTGTTCTCACATACATAAAATAAAATAGACAAAAAAAAATATTGTTTTTATGTTCTTTCTTTACATCCTGGTGATTGTGAAAGATTTTCATTTAGTGAGCTTGCTTATAATTTTGGAGAGCCCATGAAATGATACCATTGGAAAGTTTTTCCTCAAGGAATCACTCTTGGCCCTACATCATGTAAAAACTTTTTTGTCACTGCTTCAATACAAGAAGCTAAGACTTTGAATCTTTCAGTGTATATTATTCATTATATAGACATTTTAATTTTACTACAAGCTTACGACGTGCTTTAAATTTTGGGGAGTAGCTGCTGCTCCAGAAAAGACTCAATATTTCTTTTCGATATTGGAGACTTTGGTCAATTAAGAGAAAATTTTCTGAAATCTGTGCCATGCGTGTTGGCACCCCCTTTCTTTTGGTTCAGAATGGGACTAAGGCAGTGTCAAGGAAGAGATTCTACCTTTACAGGTCCTATCCTACTGACCAGTTGCTGGGAACAGGAAGATTCTGCATGGATTGTTCGAGTTCCTGGTGTGATCCCCATACCCCTCTAGATGAAGGCTGATGCCCAGTGGTACTCTACAGGCATAAAAGAGACTTTGGCATTACTGCGACAGTCACTGCTGCCATCGCCACTTCAGCCATTGCTGCTGCAGTGGCCAGTGTGGCCATATCTCAGTTGGCAGCTGTCGTTGGGACTGTGGATACAGGATACATTCTGGAGAAGTCGCCACGGCATTGACTGTGCAGAATAGCGTTAATATTCAGATTCAGTTGGTCATTCCTTTTTTTTTTAAGATTTATTCATTTATTTTATATATAAGTACACTGTAGCTGTCTTCACACACACCAGAAGAGGGCATCGGATCTCTTTACATATGGTTGTGAGCCACCATGTGGTTGCTGGGAATTGAACTCAGGACCTCTGGAAGAGCAGTCGGTGCTCTTAACTGCTGAACCATCTCTCCAGCCCTCAGTTGGTCATTCTTAATGTCAACCAACAAATTGCTCTCAATTGGACTTCCTTTGGGGAACC
Organism: Rattus norvegicus; assembly: GCF_021556685.1. Taxonomy (NCBI): domain Eukaryota; kingdom Metazoa; phylum Chordata; class Mammalia; order Rodentia; family Muridae; genus Rattus; species Rattus norvegicus. Next base: position 16,089,995 of record NC_141550.1, on the reverse strand, counting down.
CATATTATATCTTGTTCTACCTTTTATCATTCTGTGTGTAACCCCTGTTAAGGTCCTTAATAGCAACAAGGCTGTTGGATTTAAATGCTTATCTTCATTTCTCACTCTTAGCAGCTGCCCCTGGGCTGTTTTGAAGTACCAACAGATCCAGTCTCAGGCTGAAACCAAACAGGTTTGATTTTCATTGGCCAGGACTAATCCATTGGCCCAAATTAGGCTCAGTTTGTACGACAAGTAGTTAGCCAAAGACGGGCACCCTTCTGGGACCATACTCACCTAAGACAGAAACCCTGAGGCTGACAGGGTTTTCAGAGATGGGAAAGAGTTTTGGAACCCCAGATTGATCCTAAGATAAACGCTACTTAAAAAAAAATAAGAGGGGGAATTGTTGGGCCCTACCTTAGGGTTTTCCTTCCCCCTCGCTGAGCCTTTTAGCCTGCTATATAGCAAGAAGTTGTTTACATCCTTGGCAGCTGCTCTTGACCCCTGATTTGGGGCTGGGACTTTCCATGGCACCCTTCCCCCTCCACTGAGTCTTCCAACTTGTTGTTAAGAAGTTGTTTATGTCCCTGATTGGGCCCGGGACTTTCCACCACACAGACTTTTCCTGTTTTCCTGGCTGGGGATTTTCACCTGCCTTGTTGTTTTTCCACGGCTTTTGCCTCAGGGTATATAAGGAGATCTCAGTAAAGCCTTGGTAGCACTCTCTGAAAACGGGTGACCCATGTACGTGTTTTCTTTCAATCCCGCAGACCTACACCTGATACCCACACACTGGCAGCGCAGGCGCCATCAGTATTCATCCCTAGAAATACACTGTCAGTCATTGCATGTACAAGCACACAGGTGTGCAAGTGCACACACATTTCACTGCAAAACATGGGCCTTCTAAAGTAAAACAGGTGTTGGCTGCTACACAGGTGTTTAACATGCCCACAGATAAACTCCAAGACTTAAAACAGGGTGGCCTTACCCAGGGAGACCAGATGGCTATAGTTCTCCAGCATCACTTCCCTGTATAGGATCCTCTGAGCAGGACTCAACAGCTTCCATTCCGTCTGGCTGAAGGCCACGGCCACGTCATGAAAAGCCATTAATGCCTGTAACAAGAACACATCCATGCTCATGAAAGCCGCTCTGAACCTTACTGCTGTGTGTTGAAGACAATTTCCATATACAAACGCCAGTTCCACACATAGAACTCGGAAACGCTGGGTGTCCTGTTTTGCTCTAGGCATATACAAGACCTTCAAAAGCCACAGTTTTAACTAGTGTGGCTATATAGCAGGGTTTGAACTCAGGAAGACTAAATCCTCCTCCTTCATTCTCCATTTTACTTTACCCGAAGTGGTTCTTGCTATACTGTCCATGTTAGCTCAACTCCCAACTCTTACCACAGTGTTGTGGGTGGCTGGGATTAGATATGTACAACCACACAGTTGATAAATGTCACTTAAAGTTACTTTAGCTGTCTTAAATATCCTGTGTCTTCCCATACAAATTTTAGAGTAACCTTGCATATACCTACAGACAACAGAAACTTGTGTAACTTTACCAGAATTTGTTCACCTTGGGTTTCTATTGCTACAATCAAACACCATGTCCAAAAAAGCAAGTTAGGAAAGAAAGGGTTTATTTGGCTTACACTTCCACATCATAGTCCATCACTGAAAGAAGCCAAGGCAGGAAGTCAAGCAGAGCAGGAACCTGGAGGCAGAAACTGATGCAGAGGCCCTGAAGGAGTGCTGCTGCCTGGCTTGCTCCCTCTGGTTTGCTCAGCCTGCTTTCTTAACCCAGAACCACCAGCCCAGGGATGGTACCACCCACAGTGGGCTGGGCCTTCCCCAACCATCACCAAGAAAATGTTAGGTTTCCTTTTTCCAGTGGACACAAACCAAGCCAGCATACCATGTATTTCCATTCAGTGAGAACTGACCTCTTTATTATGTCAAATCTTCCAGTCTTTACTCTGTGTGTGTGTGTGTGTGTGTGTGTGTGTGTGTGTGTGTGTGTGTGTGTGTCTGGGGGGGAGAGGGAGGAGGAAGGGGGAGGAGAAGAGGAGAGGGAGAAGAAGGGGGAAAGGTGATTTCTTTTGCAAAATGTAATTTCCAGCATTAAGATCCTATAAGAACTTACTTTATACTACACTTCAGAATTTCTGTGCATATTACGTGTGTGTGATCTTGACTGCCTAGAATTTGGATGCACATCCACTGCTACAACACACAGGGCATGTGATACCGATATTCGTATACAACCTGGCTGAACTCACTCATGAACCTAAGAAGTTTTTCTGTTGAGTCCCTTGAGATTTTCTACAGGGACGATTGTGTCACATGGAAATAAGAACAGTTTTGGTTCTTAGTTTTTTTTACTCCCTTTCCTTGCTGCTTTTGCCCTAGTTAGAACTTTTGGCATTACATTGAGTGAGTGGAGAAAATAGACTGCCTACGATGATCCTCAATCTTAAGGGAAAAAAAGGAATTCAGTTCTTCACCATTAACATGCAAACATCAGGATAGCTATTATCAAAAATCAGGGAAACAGGTCAACAAAGGCTACAGAGAGCCAGGCAGAGATGCACACCTTTAATCCTAGCACTCAGAAGGCAGAGGCAGCAGGATCTCTGTGAGTTTGAGGCCAGCCTTGGCTACAGAGTAAGTTCCAGGACATCCAAGGATACAGGCAGAAGTTGTATCTCAAAAAAAAAAAAAAAAGTAAAAAGTATACAAAGAAATAGAAACTTTGCACACTCCTGGAAGGAACATAACATGAGACACTTCTACATGATAGTTTGATAGTAGGACAACAGCAACTCTGTAACACTGAAAGCACACATGAGAACATTGTAGAAAATGTCTCCAGCTGTATCCTCCAAGGCAGCTTAAGGGTGGGAACAACCCAGGTGGCTAACAACTGGTGACAGATGGACTGTAGCACACAACGACATGAAAAAGAAATTCTAACCTGTGTTTTCTAGACTAGGCTTTGAAAATATTACACCAAGTGAAATATGCCAATCACAAAGGGAGAGAGGCTATCCTTCTTTTACCTAAAGGATGGTGGTGATGGGTACACAGCCGTGATTGTACCTGATGAGGCTGAACTGTTCACATAAAACAGCAAAAATGATAAACTTTGGGGTTGGGGATTTAGCTCAGTGGTAGAGCGCTTGCCTAGGAAGCGCAAGGCCCTGGGTTCGGTCCCCAGCTCCGAAAAAAAAGAAAAGAAAAAAAAATGATAAACTTTATAGTGACACGGCACGGATTAATGCCCACAGCTTGACGAGAAGTGTCAGGTGTAGGTTTCAGAACATGATCGTCTTTAACCTTCTTCTGAACCGCACTTGTCTTGTTTGGGTATCAAGATATTGCTCCATAAAGGGAAGTTTAAAGGTGTCCCCTCCTCTTCTAGTTTTGGGAGGAAGGTGTCCTGCTGATGATTAGTGTGGTAGAATTCTAAAGTCACTGGCACTTTTATCTGGATTGAGTTGAACTTTGGATCACTTAGGTCCTGCTATCTAATCACAAGCATGGAAATCCTTTCTCCCATCCAAGGACTAAGCAGGCCTGACCCTGCTTAGCTTCCCCAAATCCTTCAGGGTGCCAGGACTGTAAGCAAAAGCCTTTCTACTTCTTGAAGTCTTTTTGTTTTTCCAGAAATGTTTTCATGAACAAATCTTTGGCTTCTTTGGTTACATTTATTTCCAAGAAATTTTTGGGTGCTATTTTGAAAGAATTGTTTCCTCTTTAATTATTCTCAAACACTGGTAAGACAGAGATAGAACTGGAGTGTGCGTGTTGGTTATGTGTACTGCAGATTTTATTACTCTGAGGAATTTGCTAATTCTAGTCATCTTTTTTCTGTGGAAATGTTATTTGACTCAGGATGGTTTAACCAAATGCCTGGGATTTTTCTTTCTCGTGGTGCTAGAAATCAATTGGAAGTGTTAATGCAGGGCTTCGTCTGTTCCCAAGACAGCATCTTGTAAACTCCTCAAGGGACAAACACCATCCTCATAAGGAAGAGGAGACAAAGGAAATATAAGGGGCCAAATTAGTTCCTCTTAGGCCCTTTATAGGGTGAGTCTTTCGTGCAAGTTCTGCCCCCATGATTTAATCTCCTACCCAAGATCCTATCTTGTTTCAACATATGACTCTTGGTGCAAACATATAGACTATGGAAAAGTACTGACGGTTTTAAGGCACTGCATCAGGTTTTGAGTGAAGAGATCATCTTACTCTTTCTTACCAATTTGGTATCTCACTGACCCGTATCGGCTTTCAGATAAGAAATCAGCTTAGTCACACACATTGATGATCTTTTGTGGGAAATGAGTCACTCTCACTTAACTGCTTCCAAAAGTTCTGTCTTTGGTTATTAAAGTCATGCCGTGGTGTTTTGTTTTGTTTTGAATGCTCATCTTATTTGGTGCTTGTGGGCTTCTTACATGTACAGATCTTTGTTCAAAGGCTTCCCCTCCTCCATGGATCTTTTCCTCCCTCCCCACTGTGAGCATCACTGTACCTAATGGTGCCTGGAGCGCTCTTTTTTTTTTTTTCTTTTGGTTCTTTTTTTCGGAGCTGGGGACCGAACCCAGGGCCTTGCGCTTCCTAGGTAAGCGCTCTACCACTGAGCTAAATCCCCAGCCCCGCCTGTAGCGCTCTTAAACTCTGGTTTTATTTACTTTCTCTTGCTTTTTTTTGTTTTTGCTTTGTTTCTTTTTTCTTTTTTTTTTTTTTTTTTTTTGTTGTCTTTAGAATGGACACCCTGCTGAACTATCTCCAGTCTTCAGTCTGTTGAACACCTTTGCTGAAACCTTCACTCCAGTCAGTATGCTTCGTAGCTCTGTAAGTAGTGGATTGTTTTTTTTTACAATGTTTCTTTATTGGATTCTCTGTTGGTTGAAACACTGTTGACTTGAACTCTTCTGGCTCTGGGTCTGTGGTTCCCTTAGCTCTTTATGCTGAGTTTCCTGCAGGTCACTGAGCAGACGGTCGCCGCGCCCTCTAGCCACGGAGCATCGGCTGTTCACTTCGAGAGTGTCTTCTAGTTTCGACTCCATCATTCTGCAGACACCGGTTCTGACTGCCTCTGTCAGCTCGATGGCTGGTGATGGGAAGGACCAAGACCTGGATTGCTTTTTTTTTTTTCCCTCCGGAGCTGGGGACCGAACCCAGGGCCTTGCGCTTGCTAGGCAAGCGCTCTACCACTGAGCTAAATCCCCAACCCCTGGATTGCTCTTTTATGACGTTTTTATTACGTGTTCTTCTTCAATTGAACCATTCCATTCACATGAGATCTCCACAACTAAATCCACACAGTACAGAGCCCATGAGTTGTCTCAGTTAATGTTCTATTGCCGTAAAGAGACACCACAACCAAGGCAGCTCTTAATAAGGACATTTAATGGGGCCGGCTTACAGGTTCAGAAGTTTAGTCCATTATTGTCAGGAGCGGGAAGCATGGTGGTACACAGACAGACATAGTGCTGGAGAGATAGCCAGATCTCCGTCCAGATCAGCAGGCAGCAGGGAGGGAGAGAGAAACTGGGCCCAGCTTGAGCATTTGAAACCTCAAAGCCCACCCACAGTGACACACTTCCTCCAGCAAAGCCACACCTACTCCAACGAACTCACAACCCCTATCCCTGTCAGGCAACACCACTACCTAATGACCAAGCATCCGAATCTATGCGGCTATGGGAGCCATTCCTACTCAAACCCCCACAGTGGTTAACAGAAGCTGGAAGAAGAGAGTATAGAGTAGAATAACTCCTGCGAGTACAGGATTTCTTTGGGAAGTGACGAAAACATTATGGTGGTGAAGGCCGTACAGTTGAATACACTAGGTGGCACGGAATTGCATATCTCTCATAGGTGAACTTTACAGCTATTTTATTTTCACGTGTATAAGTGTCTGCCTATATGTGTCTCTCTGCGCCACACGCATGCCTGGTGCAAAGTTCAGAAGAGGGGGTTGGATCCCCTGGAACAGAAGTTACTATAGTCATGACTAACCAAGCAAAATCCTCTGCAAGAACACAAGTGCTCTTAACCGCTGAGTCATCTCTCCAGTCCCCGTTTTTAACATTTAAAATCCCAATGCTGGGTCTTCTAATCAAATGGGAATCTTTGCAGTAATGGAGCCTGAAGTGAGGTTGTTTTGTTTTTGTTTTTTTTGTAAAACATATTATGGTTTTGCGGCAGACTTAAGATTCAACAGAGGGCTGTTAAATGACTTCTAATTAGCTGCTATTATGTATCTACCAGCCCTTTAATGCTATAATTCAACTTTCAAGCAAAATCCTTCATATATATGACATACATATATGTGTGTGTGTGTTTCAGATTTTTCTGTGAAATTCAGATCTGATACATAATACAGCAACTGAAAATACAATTTTAAAAAACACTGCTGATGAAGAACATTTCTCTAGGAGCCAGGTGTGGTGGGCCACACCTTTGATCCCAGCACTTGGTGGTGCATATGCATGCATGTGGCAGCCGGAGAAAACCCCGAGCTGTCATTTCTCAAGTGTTGTCCACCTTGGTGTTTGACACAAGGTCTGGCATTGGCCTAAGACTCATTAGATGAGTGAGGCTGCCCGGGGAAGTGAGCCCTAGGTCTCCCTATCTCTGCCTCCCCAGCACTGGGATCCAAGCTCGCACCACCACACGTGAACTGTTTTACAGTGTTTCAACATTTATTTGTGTTGGGATGCGATGCGTGTACGCCACTGCACACGTGTAGAGGTCAGAGGGCAACTTGCGGGACTTGGTTCTCTCATTCTACCATGTGAGCTCACAGGGATCAAACTCAGGTCACTGGCAGCAGGTGCTTTACCCACTCCACCATCTTGCCATGCCCTGACTATGTATATGTATATGTAAGTGTATATGTATGTGTATGCGTATGTGTATGCGTATGTGTATGTGTATATGAATATGATGTATATGATGTATATATAACATATATATGTATGTATATGTATATTATGTATACACATGAACATGAATACGGCTGCCCCAGGGAGGCCAGAAGAGGGTTCCAGGTTCCCTAGAGCTGGAGTTACAGGTGGTAGTGAGCCAACCAGTGTGAGTGACAAGAACCAAACTCCAGCTCTCCACAGAGCTCGCTTGCTCGTTTGTTTGTTTGTTTGTTTGTTTGTTTGTTTGTTTCAAGGCAGACAATGTTTGTTTCTCTATGTGGCTCCAGCTGTCCTAGAACTCCATCTGTAGACCAGCCTGCCCTTGACCTCAGAGATTCACCAGCCTCTGCGTCCTGGGTGCTAGGATTAAAGGCGTGCACCATCACACCCAGAACGCTCTTACCTGCTGAGTCGTCCTCCGGCCTCCCCTTACCCTTTTTTTTTTTAAAGATATATGGGTTCTCAGGAATCGAAGTCGGGTCCTCAAACCTACTGGACAAGAGCTTTATCAGCTGACCTATCGCGCAGCCCAATGCAGACTTTTAAGCACCACCTTCCAACCTTTAAAAGGTTGGATGCTTTAAAAGGAAGCTTGGATGCTTCCTCAATTTAAAATGGTTCAACGTATGCGCTTCCTTCTACAGCGGTATGAAGTTGTATACGTTCATTCAGTAGAGGCTAGTCTCTGATTCTAAATGCTGACTTCTTCCTGAGCACAAATACCCAGCATTCCACTGTACCGGGCTAGTCATTAGCAAGAAGGTGCAGCTTCGGGCGAGCCATGTTATCCTGCGGAGCCCTGCGAAGCCAGGTTCTCACGTGTGGTACACTGGGTGAATTAAATCCTCTTTCTGCTTACAGTATACTCACATTACAACGGCTTTCAGACCCTCCTCCTCCCAGGAGCGTGTGTGTAAGAAAACGCAAACACAAACCACGGTGGTCACAAAACCAAAGCTATCCATGTGCCGCACGCAGACCGCAGGCCTACCATCTTCGCCTCTACGAGAAAACGAATGTATCGAAGGCCGCTGGCTAGTGCAAGCTTCTGACATCATAAAGGACAGCCTGCAGTCAGAAGGCCTGAGACATTCCTTTAAAGATGTCTCCAGTTTGCAAACTCCTTCACAAGCCATCCTAGAGGCTGGGAAGGCCGCTATTGGTAAAGTGTGTACCTTGGAAATATAAGCACCCAAGTCTGATTCCCAGCACCCATGTGTCAGTGCAGGGAGGTGGAGATTGGATCCCTGGTGCTTGCTAGGTCAGCCTGACTTAACCAGTGAGCCTCTGTCTCAAAAGAACAAAATGGACGACTCCTGAGGAATGGTACCCAAGGCTGGCTTCTGGCTTCCATGCCCTAGTGTGCATGTGCACACACATGGGGCCTTGGGAATCACTGGCTATGAAGCCTGGATATCCTGTGTTTGCATGTTAGTTGCGTGGTAATCATAGTTAACTATTTGGGAAATGTTTTTGTCATGAATGAAGCAAAGAGGTTTGTATAAAAAGCTCCTGGTAAGATAGGTTAGACCTCCCAGATGAAGATAGGCACTGCCTTCCACCCTCGAGGAACACTGCAGACAGGAAAAGGGCAAAGGAGTATGGGAAGTGTCAAGACTCACCTTGTCTCTGGTTGTCAGGAGCCCTGGGGCCATTTCCCACGTTCCAGAATACTCTCCTCAGAGAGGTGTCTGCCTTCAGAGTCCAATCTGAGGAACAAGAAGAAAAGCAAGAATGCTCAGGAAGAAGGCCCATCATGCCCCAGTCTCCCGACTGAGCAGGAAGTGGGGACATGGTAGAGGTGAGGTGGGCAGGTCGACTGAGAGCAAGCATCTCAATGTAGCCAGTAAGGAGAACCCACAAGGTCAAGCCCCATCCCTGGCTGAGTCACAGAGCCTCCATCCTCCATCGGCTGGGTCAAACGCAGTGCCCAGCAGCAGGCACTCACGCTGAAAGAGAAAGCCCCCTGATTCACACTAAAAACAGAAGCATCCCATCCATACCTGCCTGGAGGCTCAAGGAGAGTACAGGAAAGCCAATGTAGAAGAGCAGGAGAATTCCAGACTGAAGATCTGGGAAAGACCTGGAGCTGAGAGGAGGCCTGGCCTCTCCTCACGTGACCCTGGCTACCCCCACTCACAAATCCAAGATGAGGCTCCCCAGATTAGAAATGTCACTCGGAATCTAGGTCATCAGCAGCGCTTGCCCCATTATAGAAAGTCAACTTTCATAAACAGTTTGTTTAAGAAGAAGTAGAGGGAGATCTTCTCTTCATTACAGAGAGGAGAAAATCATTGCTCACACACTGTACATGACCTGGCCTGGATCCTGGATTTACACACATAAACGAGAAAAGGAGACCACCGAGGACAGTTATATAAATGGGGCATGAGACAATGTTAGAGAACTGTACATTTCATTAGGTGATTTTTGGGAGTATGGAGGAAAATGACCGTCACTGTTAAAGAGCAAAACAAAAGTACTGAATGATGACTTGATATCTATAAATACTGTTAAACACGATGCCCTTCACAAATGAAAGTATTAACATACATAGGGATAGATGCTCTCATGGAATAAACGGGCACCTAAAAGACGTGTCATTCAAAGGTAACATGTAAACCTTAGAGAGACACACTGTAAGTAGCCAGTGAAAGAAATATCTCTGACTTGGTCTATAGATGTTGTGACTATGCAGGGCAATCCCACAAAATCAATAAAAACTCCTAAAGCAAGTTAATTTAACTAGTCGATACAAAGTTAATAATGAAATATTACTTTCCGATGAAACGAACCACTAGAATTTGTGGTTAAAACAGTACAATGCAATAGCATCCAAACCAAGAAATACTAAGTATAATTTTTTTTAAAAAATTATGAGATGGCTGTGAGAAAAAGTGCAAAAACTTTGCTGAAAGAAATGAAAGATCTAAATAAGCGAAGACATGTACCATATATGAAGAAGAAAAACTCAGCACTGTGAAGGTGCCAATTCTCTCCAACCTGGGCTACAGATTCAAATACATCCCCATCAAAATCTTGAGGAATTACTTTGTAGATATTTTTCAAAAAAAAAATCAAAAATTCATATGAAAGGACAAAGGACACGGAAGAGTTAATACAATACTGAAGGACAAAACTGAATACTGCCAGAGATCACAACTTAGTGCTCCAAGACAATGTAGTACTGGGGGTAGAGAGCAGGGATAGAGAACAAATTTAGAAAGGAGAACCTGGGGGTTGGGGATTTAGCTCAGTGGTAGAGAGCTTGCCTAGGAAGCGCAAGGCCCTGGGTTCGGTCCCCAGCTCCGAAAAAAAAAAAAAAACAAAAAAAAAAAAAAAAGAAAAAAGAAAGGAGAACATGTATCCACGAAATGTATCCACAAATGTATCCACAAAAACTGAGTCAAAGGAACTCTTGTCCCAAGTAGTCTGAACTGTCCTGATGGAGATGGTGACTGTTATGCTCAGGGCATAGTATCCTGCAATAGCCCTGCTCAAAATGACCCAGTGGAGACACAAACCAGAACTGGTGCTTGCCCTGAGGGTGCACGAGCAGCTGGATTCACTCACAAACAGGCTATGGCATAGGTTTCCAGAAAGGAGCAGACTCCAGAGAAAGCCACAGTTCGAGGTGAGGATTGGGTGCAAGGCAGTTCACTCGCTTGCAGGTGATAAATCAAGGTTAGGAATCCATGGAGATTTAGAGCTGTTATACTTCTGGGAACGACTGTAATGTTTTAATACTGTACAGTTAAAAATTGTAAGTCCTGAGAGAAGGATAAATAACACTAAAGACCTTTAAAAAAAAAAAGCATGTGGAGACCTTCTACCATAAATTCTTCAATTTACAGAGAAGAGGGAGAGTTAAAATGTAGTTATCCTGTAACAGTAATCCCCCCACACACACTAGACACCAGAGAATAATACATTTAAAAGTCCACTGCTAGAAATGGGTTACCTCTTTTAGAGTTGTTAGCCATTAAGGCCCAGAAGATCCTCCCCAAATATTATGAGCTATTGCCAATGCTCTTGGTTATCCTCCAAAACTTGGTAGTGAGACCCTATTGCTGAGGCTGGTACTGACCTGGAGGCTTCTGTCACTTCTGGCTAGCTTTCAGGTGCTAAAAGGTGCTGTGCATGCTACCAGAGTAAAAGTAGTCACCAATCAGACCTGGCTATGACCTGGCCCCCCACAAACTACAAGGATGACTGGCTTAGCAAGTTATCCAGATATGTCTACGGCCACAGTAGTGGCAAAAGCATCATGAGAGTCACCAACCACTCTGCACTTGGATTCTAGTGTCTCTCCACAAGATGGACCCTATACCATTATCAGCACAAGAGCCCATCTAGACATGCGATAGCTTTCTAGAGAAGAATCCACTACCACTATTCTGCTAAATGGATACAGTACGAAGCCAATCCGTAGCGGTTTATTAGTTTACCTCCCTCTCCGTCCTCATTCACGGCACTTCTGTTTGCACAGATGAGACCCACAGCTGGCCACCGGGTAGAGACTAAGAAACTGCAGACACCTCAGCTGGAATGGGAACCTATATACCACAAAACCCCAGCCAAGGCTCAGGTAGCAGACAGGCTGCAAAAGCCAGAGGTGGTAGATGGCTCCAAAGAAACAATGTCTCCAGGCCACAAAGAGCAACTGTACATAACTGACAGCAGTTACAACACCATGCACAAGACCTGTGCAAGCCCAAGCCAGAACAAATCTCGGCATAGAGATAGGAGTTTGGCACCAAATCCTAGCATGGAGCTATGGGCAATTATTTGCTGCTAGGAGAAGAGGAAACGGTTTTCTCTAAGAGTATAGAGCCTGTGGTAAGCCAATCACAATCCAGTGAAATATTCAAATATTTGGTCAGCATACGTTAGTCTTAAAGGGTTTTAAAACAAAAAACCAAAAGATATGACACAAAGATGGGTGGGTAGAGAAAAGTCTAGTGGATCGGGGAAGAATTTTGGGCGGTGAATATAATCAAAAGGAGTTGTATGGATCACTCGGAGAGCTAAAAACAAAGAGAGACACGCAGCTACACCTCCAGAAATTCAGAGAGACAACAAACCCTGGGACATGGCTCTTGGAAGTTCCCAAAGCTCAAGGGAGCCACACAAGGTCAAAAGCCCACAACGTGTACAAAGGCCAAAACCACACACACACACACACACACACACACACACACACACACACACACAAGTACACGAATGTATGCACGTGCGCCAGTCCGCGTGCGCGCCCGTGCGCGCGCGCACACACACCAAGGCTGGCCCCAGTGTCCTGGTCTTTGTCACTGCACTCAATGAGGCAATTCTGTATGTTTTCCCCCAAGATAAGCCTTCTGTACGAACACAGGTCCTAGTGACCAAGCTGTATTTCCAAATGTCTGATGAGTGCAGCTCCCCAAGACTCCTGTCCTCACCAATTCAGATGTTTGTTCCTGTGGAGGATGGCTCCTAGCCCTCACCTCCCAGTCTCAACGGAGAGTGGGAGTGGAAAGGTGACATCTAGGTGCCCCAGGTCCAATCTCCCTGACCTAGCACTAACACAAGGGACACACCTGCAGCGTCACAGCCTGGGAAGCAGGCCAGACCGACCTGTAGCTTGTCTAGGACGAGGCACAGGACCCCAAATCCCATTCTCACATGGCCCCCTCCCCACCCGAGGGTCTTCACTGAGACCCTCCTCTAAGACGGGCAGAACAGCTGATTCCACTCCCAAAGACTCCACGCATCGAGGATGGAGTAGCGGCTGACACCTGAACCCTGTGGGTGGCCCACGCCAGCTCTCCGGACTCTTCCGCCTGGAGGGATAGGCAGGAGCCCGGGTCTTTGCACTTTTGCTCACCAGAACCGCGGGAGGATCGTCCACAGGCACAGGTGACGACTGCAGGATGCGGAAGTACACCGACCGGGATGACGCGCGCGCACTTCACTACCCACGCAGCGCTAAAGATGGGGGAACTACAATACCCAGAATGCTGCGTGCTGCAGGCCGCCCCTTGCTGACTTAGTGGCTGCAACCCGAAGCTTCAGACTACAGGAGGGGTTCCCTACCACGGCGGGATTCTTTCCTTGACTGCAGGACACCCAGGTAGGATCTTGGAGAAACAGAAAAATCAGAAAAGCCAAACCGACGTAATCTTCGAGTACTTTTAAGGAAACTCACTAATCAATTCTTTTTAAAAGATGTGTTATCTAGATGCCTTCCTCCTGCCAGTTCAGTCTTGTTTTGTTTTCCACACTCCCGCTTTAAATGACGTCCTGTGTTTTAAAGTGCATCATGGATGGATGCACTTTTAAACGCCAAAAATGCTGTAGGTGTTGTTTCTTGAAAATAATTCCGATCTTTTTTTAATGATTACAAAAGACAAGGGCAAACTAAGTTTGAAGACATTTAAAGCTGTGATATTTTAAATTATTTTACTCATACAAAAATCACATATTGGTTGTAACAGAAAGACAAAGCCTTTGCGAAAAGACTAGGAATTCGAGTGGAACTCAATTTAATTGAATTTAAATTTTCAATTGTATTTCTAGGAATTTGACATGAGTGGTATTTTCAAATTATTTCCTATTTGCTTCTTAAAGTGAGGTAACAAATAGCAGAAGTTAACAGGGACCAGACTCAGTCTTCCACATAAATCAAAGGACGTGTTCTAAGTGCGGATGTACTGCACACGGAAACAGTGGAGGAAAATCAGTGATTTAATAAATAAATCACAATAAATCAGTGCACAATAAGTGAAGTGAGCAGCGAACTTTCCTGGTTAGAAAACTGTTCTGTTCACAAAACAGAGAAGGGAAACCTGAGCAGGACCTGGAGGTCAACCTGAGATGAAGTCCGGGGTAACTAAGGCAGCTCCAGTTCAAAGGACAGTACAGAGAAAAGAGAAACCCAGAGATGGGCAGTGGCTCCTCTTCCTCACGCATCCACGGAACACGTGACAGCACGTGACACAAAGCTGCACTGTCCAGGGTAAAAGCCATGGGGACCGGGGGTGGGGGTGGGGGGGGAGGCGTTAGAGGGAATACGGGGAGCGGGGTGGGGAGCAATACATATTCTATGAAGCAATATAGCCTTCGTAGTTTTACATAACATCCGGAAATGGTTTCACCTCCATAGGAAAACAAGATGGGGCCTCAGAGCCTTTCTTGTTTCACCTGAGAAAGTGCAAAACTAAGCCTAGAAAAGATCAAATTGTTTACAAGTAACTTCATTTTTTTTTTTAAAGTTCAAGCATTCTGAGGATACAAGCCACACTCGGTAAGGCAAAACTTGGAATGTCAATTTTTCAATTAAAAGATGTTATACCAGTATATTGTTCAGAAAAAGAAAAACATGAAATCGATAAGAATAATATTAAGAAATAAGGAGAGGAGCTAGAGAGGTGGCTTGACTGTTAAGAGCACTTGCTGATCTTGCAGGGGACCCAGGTTCAGTTCCCAGCATCTATAAGATAGTTCACAACTGCTGATAATTCAAGTTCCAAAGATCAGATGCTCTCTTCTGGCCTCGACAGACACTGCATGCACATGGTGCACTTACCTGCAGGCAAAACACTGGTATACATTAAATAAAAATAAATGTCGTGGGGAGATGGGCTCAGTGGATATTGTGCGTGACATGGTGCTCAAGCATCAAGATTCTGGTTTGGATGCTCAACACACTGCCTCAATGTTGTTGTTTTGCATTTTGAGATAAGGTCTCTCTCTATATCTCTGGCTGTCCAGGCACTCACTACCTAGCCTTTGCTGACCTCGAAGTCACAGAGGTCCATCTGCCCCTGCCTCCCAAGTGTTGTGATTAAAGGAGTGTGCCATCATTCGATTTATATGACAAGAGTAGCAGAAAAAGACACCTGATGTCAGCCTCTGACCTCCACATGCATGCACATGTGCAAACACATAGGCACCCTCAACACACAGACACACACACACATGCAAAAAAATGAAGACAGAATGGAACTCAGCAGTTGGGAGTCAATTCTACCTATAAATCCAAAATACTTCCAGAAGCTGTTAGCTAAGGTAATCTAGGGTTTGGGGTTTTTTTTGTTTTTGTTTTTGTTTTTGTTTTTGTTTTTTTTTTGCTTTGTTTTGTTTTATCAATCTCTCTCTATCTCTATCTCTCTCTTTTTTAAATCAATCTCTTAAGACACTAAGAACTCTCTGTCTTGAAATTGCTATAATTCCCTTCAATTCAAAAATTATTTCTCACAAGACTGTGCACACTGCGTCAGGAACAAAAGCAAACGTATGATGTCTACTACTCTAGAGGGGGTGGGGCCTGGGAGAATGGAGTGGATAAGGGAGGCAGACTGGAAAGTCTTAGCAGTGGCCAAGTTTATTCAGCGAATCAGCCAATGTATACTGAGAGTTAAGAAAAATCAAAATTCTCGTGCGTTCAAGCCGTAAACAACCACAAGGAGGAGCCACACATAGGAATAACATGTGTTTCCACAGAGACCAAACACTGCATTAAGTAGCAATAACGAGTAATAATGAGTTGTCTGAAGTAAGCACACTGCTGCCTGCTACACCTGGGAGGAACACAAAACCAAATCCAAGAGCAGAGTCTGTGTTCTGAACAAACAGGCCACAAGACTCTTGGGTTTGTTTTGTTTTCAGTTTCTCTCACAAGCATTCAGAATTCTCGCATTCTTGGACCTTGTTTTGACAGTGTGACGCATGGTAGAGATGAGATTCTTCCCTGTTGAAGAGAAGGTCATTGATAAGCTTGGGGGGTAGGGGAGGTGCAGTCAGGATGTGGTACCAGAAAAGGATGAGATACCTCGATATGCATCCCAATATAGTCTAATAAAGAAGCAGCTGGATATCTGGTGCTCATGGCTCAGATGCTCACACAGATGATTCCTAGCCCTGTCCCATGAAAGAAACCGGAAACAATTATAGCCCCGCAGTAGTGAACACATCTTCCCACACCTGGTTCCTAAACCACTCTATAATGTAGGAATCAGAGCTCCCTATATGGGATATACAGAATATATACATTATGAGCTTAGATTATCTCATAGTATCAAAAGGTTGGAAGTGTTTCTCTTAGTTAGGGTTTGCACTGCTATGAAGAGACACCATGACCAAGGCAACTCTTAGAAGGACAACATCTAACTGGGGCTGGTTTACAGGTTCAGAGGCTCAGTCCATTATCATCAAGGCAGGCATGGTGCAGGAGGAGGACCTGAGAGTTCTATCTACATCTTCATCTGAAGGCCTCTAGGAGAAAACTGGCTCCCAGGTGGTTTGGAGGAAGTTCTCATTGCCCCCCACCCCAGCAGTGATCCACTTCTTCCAACGAGGCCACACCTCCTAACAGAGCCACTCCCTGGGCCAAGCATACTCAAACCACCAGTGTTCAAAAGCAAACTGATAACATTGTTCAAAAAGATCTAGGAACCAACTGAAAAATCTCACAACAGCCAAGTCTGTCACAATTTGTTTTTAAAAAAAAAAAAGAAAACGTTGCGTCATAACCCACAGTGTAACTATCCATTGAGTCCACAGCAGTGTGAATTATTAGATAAACAGGCGAATGTGAGAAAACGCGTGAAGCTTGTAAGTGGAAGAATGCCAAGTAGTGCATGTGGACATTGTGTCCTGAAGAAAGTATAGCACTCGGGAGTCCAGGCAGGAGGATCTTAAACTCAAGGCCAGTCTGATCCACATAGGATCTCAGCTCAAAATCAAAAAAATAAATAAATAAATAAAAATTTTAAAAAAAGTGTTTTTCAAGTATTTTTCTGCACTTGCTCAGGTCTTTTTTTTTTTTTTTTCATTTGATATTAAGTGTGTGGATGTTTTGCCTCCCTGTATGTCTGTGCACTGTGTGTTTATGGTGTTCATGGAGGCCAGAAGAGGGTGTTAGATCCCCTTAGAAGTGGAGTTATAAAAGGTTTAAGCCACTCCACTATGTGGGTGCTGAGATTCAAACCCGGGTTCTCTGAAAAGCAGCCAGTGCTCTTACCTGCTGAGCTCCAGAACCGTACACTGGTTTCTAAAAGCCAATTTTCAGTGCGGTTAGGGAGCTAGGGCTGGAAAAATGGCTCAGATGCTAAGTGCATGGACTTACTCTTCAAGAGGACAGGCGTTTGGGTCCAAATACAGCATCTCACGACAGTTCCAGGAGATCCAACACGCTCCTCTGACTTCTGCAGATACCTGCATTCACACACACTCACATGAAGACACACACACACACTCCTAATTTAAAAAATAAGTATGAAAATGGTTTCCTATTTTTTTACATCTTAAAACAATCAAATGCTTGAATTAAAGTTTTACATGCATAAAAAAGAGCCCAACTGGCAATTTATGGCAGAGAAGTCTCGGCTACCTGGGTGGTTAAAGCAAGAGGATCACTGAGCCTACAAGTTCAAGACCAGCCTGGGTACTGATGTGTCGATAAAGAGATAAAGAGAGAGGGATATGTTCTGTGGAGGTGTGGTGAGGTGTGGGGGAAGAGGGTACCTCGGTGGGTCCATGCTGAGGCACCCCTCCCCCCCCAGGGGCCACACGCTGATATAGTATAAAATAGAGTTTATTCAGGGAGTGGGGAGGGGAGTCAAGAGGGTACAATGAGCAGAAAAAGGCAGAGAGAGAGGAGGGGGTAGAGGGCTGGCCATAAGCATGTGGAGAGAGATGGGGGAAGAGAATAGGGAGAGAGTGGGGGCAGAACAAGAGAGCAAGAGAGAGTAGAGGGGACAAGCAGCCCCTTTTATAGTGTTAGGCATACCTGGCTATTGCCAGGGAACTATGAGGCAGAGCTTAGACAGAATGCTAACAGGTACCATAGTATGTATACCCATCTCAAAAATTAGTAAATTTTCAGGGAGAAAAAAAGACCTGGCTTTACATCCCATTGAAATGCTTTCCACAAGCAAAGGCCACCATCCGTTATTTGTATATGCTTAGTGCAGGGAGTGGCACTACTAGAAGGTGTGGCTCTATTAGAGTAGGTGTGTCACTGTGGGTGTGGGCTTTAAGACCCTCATCCTAGCTGCCTGAAGTATTCTCCTAGCAGCCTTCAGATGAAGATGTAGAACTCTCAGCTCCTCCTGCACCATGCCTGCCTGGATGCTGCCATGTTCCCACCTTGATGATAATGAACCAAAGCTCTAAACCTGTAAACCAGCCCCAATGAAACGTTGTCCTTATAAGAGTTGTCAAGGTCACGGTGTCTCTTCACAGCAGTAAAACCCTAAGACACCATCATAGTCAAAACCAATATATTTTAATTTCTAACACAGTTTCATATTCTATTCAAGTTTTACAAAATGTACCAATAAGATCCTTTATCAACATTTGATTAAACTTATAATCATGGGCTAAAGTCATCTCCACATTCCTTTAGTCCACATCAAGACAGTTTCTATCTTTTGATGGTTTGTTTTTGAGACAAGATCTTGCTATGTCACCCATGGGAGCCATGAACTTACTATCTTAGCCTCCAAGAGCTGGCTGTGTGTCGTGATGCCTGGATCCTTGACGTTCGTGACCGTGCTGGTGAAGATGACAAGCTGGGTGTTTTATAGAATGTCTTCTGATTTATGTTTTCTTGTTCCCTTGTTCTCTTTTTCCCTCTGGGGTGTGTGTGTGTGTGTGTGTGTGAGAGAGAGAGAGAGAGAGACAGAGACAGAGACAGAGACAGAGATGCCCAGGTCTTTGTCCTAGCCTCATGAGTATTAAGCATGCACTCAACCACTGAGCTACATACAAAGCCCTGTGTCTTCTTCATTATTATATACAAGTTAGACACCTTTTGATATTTTTCATCTTGTCATTTTATTTAGATTCTTTCCTCGAGCAAGATATCCTGATTATACTTTTCCCTCCTCCCAGTTCCTCCTCCTCCCCTGTCCCCTCCAGAGCCACTCCCTTTCTGTCTCTCATTAGAGAGAAATGGGCTTCCAGAAGATGAGAACCAAACACGATGAAATGAAATATAACAATATTAAGCAAAAGCTATCGTGACTGAAGCTGGTGGCCTAACGGGAGGAAAAGACTCCCAAGAGCAGGAGCGAGAATCAGAGACCCACTGGTTCTAACTGTCCCACAAATACACTGAGCCAGTAGATATAACATACATGCAGAGGACCTGGTGCAGACCCATGTCAGCCCTTCTCTGTGTAGGCCCATGTACGCTTCTATCTCTGTGAGTTCATATAATGTGCTTATTTGATTCAGGGCAGCCTTATTCTCGTGGTGTTCTCCACCCACTCTGACTCTTAAAATCTTCCCATCTCCTCTTGCTCAGGATTCCCTGAGCTCTAAGAGGAAGGATTTGATGGAGACCTCCCATTTAGACTCTTCGTGTAATGTCTAGCTGTGGATCTCAGCGTCTGTTCCCTCAGCTGCCAGAGGAAGTCTCTCTGATGACGACTGGATAAGGCACTGATCTAGGAGTATAGCAGAACAGCATTAGGAGTCATTTTATTGATACTGTTTTAGACAAGCAATGTTTAGTTTTACCCTAGATCACTGGGCTATCTAGTCTCTGGTTCTTGGTGACCCAAGAAGTATCAGGTGTGGTCTCATAGAGTAGGCCTTAAGTCAAAGCAGACATTGATTGGCTACTCCTGTAAGTTCTGTGCTACCATGGGTGGCGTATTTTGCAGGCAGGATAGATTCGCGTGAGAGGTTTTGTGGCTGGTTGTTGGTCCATTTCCAAGTTTCTCAGTAAGCTCCAGAGTACCTTTCCCCACCAAAGTGACTTAAAGAACTCAGGGTGAAGGTTCCATGTAGTCAACCAGCTCCAACTCCCCATGTTCAGTGAGTTGTGTGGGTGTTGGTTTTGGTCATTGGGCTCTGCTGTCAGTTTTCAGAGAGTAAACATTTGTCTTCCCAACTGCCTTGGTTGTTTAGGGATTTCTGTGAGGGCCTCCTTAGCCAACAGCCTATTCCTGCCACTGGAAGCCTTAACTGGCAACAAGAGACGGCCAGTTGAGGCTCCATCTTCCTTAGTCCTAGGAGCCCTCATCAGGATCACCTTCATAGATTCCAGGACGTTTCCACAGATTCCGCCAAGGACCACCCAGTTCCAGCCATCCTTCCCCAGACTGCCTCCCCCTACCCATCACCCCCTAACCTAATCCTCTGCCCTGTCCCCACCTGTAAATCTATTCAATGTACCCCTCCCAGGGAGACCCATGTATCTCCCCTAGACCCCTCCTCTTCACCTAACCTCCTGGGTCTAAGGATCGTAGCTTAGTTTTCATGTACTTGACAGCTAATATCTACTTGTAAGTGAATACACACCATATTTACCTCTCTGGGTTTGGGTGACTTCACTCTGGATGATTTTTTTTTTCTAGTTCCATCCAAACTTCGTGTTGTCATTTTTTTTTTAAACAGATAGGTAATACTCCGCTGTGTAAATGTACTGTGTTTTCTTTTTCTTTTTTTTTTTTTTTTTTTCGGAGCTGGGGACCGAACCCAGGGCCTTGCGCTTCCTAGGTAAGCGCTCTACCACTGAGCTAAATCCCCAGCCCCGTGTACCGTGTTTTCTTTATCCATTCCTCTGTGAAGGGACACCGAGGTTGTTTTCAGTTTCTGGCTATGATGATAAAATAATAAAATGTATAAATGATGTATGAATAATGAAGCTGCAATGAGCACGGGTGAGCAAGTCTCCTTGTGGCAGGATGGAGCATCCTTTGGGTATATGCCCAAGAGTGGTACAACTGGAGGTAGATAAATCCCAACTTTCTGAGAAAATTCCATCCTGATTCCCAGAGTAACTGTACAAGTTTGCACTCCCACCAGCAACTGAGGAGTGTTCCCTTTGCTCCACATCCTCACCAGCATGAGCTGTCAGTTGTGGGATTGATCTTAGCCAGTCTGATAGGTGGTAAGGTGGAATCTCAAGGTAATTTTGACTTGCGTTTCCCTGATGGCCGAGGATGTTGAACACTTCTTTAAGTGTCTCTTGGCCATTTGAGATTCCTCTATTAAGAGTTCTCTGGGGGATGGGGCTGGGGATTTAGCTCAGTGGTAGAGCGCTTACCTAGGAAGCACAAGGCCCTGGGTTCGGTCCCCAGCTCCGAAAAAAAGAACCAAAAAAAAAAAAAAAAAAAAAGAGTTCTCTGTGTAGCTCTGTACACCATTTTTAATTGGATTACTTGGGGGGGTTGATATCTAGTTTCTTGAATGCTTTATACATTTTGGATATTAATCTTCTATCAGTTGTGGAAGTAGTAAAAGAATCTTTTCACACCCTGTAGGTTGCTGCATTGTCTGATTGGCGGAGTCCTTTGCCTTACAGAAGCTTTTCGGTTTCATGAGGTCCTACTTACTAATTGTTGATCTTACTGCCTGAGCTATTGGCGCTCTGTTCAGGAAGTTGTCTCCTGTGCCAATGGGTTCAAGGCTGTTCCCTACTTTCTATCAGGTTCACTGTGGCTGGCTTTATGTTGAGGTCTTTGACTCACTTGGACTCGAGTTTTGTGCAGGGCCATAAATATGGTCTATTTGAGTTTTTCTACATGCAGACATCCAGATTGACAACACTGGATTGACAAAAAGGCATTTATTGAAGATGCCTTCTGTTTTCCAGTGTGTATTTCTGGATTCTTTATCGAACGTTAGGTGTCCATAAGTTTGTAGATCTACGACTGGGTCTTTTATTAGATTCCATTGACCAAGCAATCTGTTTTTATGCCAATACCATGAAGTTTTTCTTACTGTAACTCTGTAGTATAGCCTGAAATCAGGGATCATAATACCTTCAGAAGTTCTTTTATTGTACAGGATTTTTGTTTTTCCATATGAAGTTGTGAATTGCCCTTTCAAGATCTGTAAATGCATTGAATCTGTAAATTGCTTTTGGTAAGATGGCCATTTCTACTCCGTTAATCCTACTGATCTATGAGCATGGGAGCTCTTTTCATCTTCTGAGATCTTCTTCAATTTCTTTCTTCAGAGACTTGACATTTTTATTCTACAAGTTCTTCACTTGCTTGCTTAGGGTCACACCAATACAGTTTGGATTATTTGCGGCTATTGTGAAGGGTGTTGGTCCCCTAATTTCTTTCTCAGTCTTTTTTGTCATTGGCATGTAGGAGGGCTACGGTTTTTTGTTTTTTTTTTTTTAAGTTAATCATGGACCCAGCTACTTTGCTGTGTTTATCAGCTGTGGGAGTTCCCTACTGCAGCTTTTAGTCACTTATGTATACTATCATATCATCTGCAAATACTATATCGAATAGATGTGGAGAGAGTGGACAGCCTTGTCTTGTTCCTGATTTTAGCGGAATTTCTTTTGAGTTTCTCTCCATTTAGTATGATGTAGGCTTGCTGGAAATTGCCTTCGTTATGTTGAGGTATGTCCCTTGTCTCCCTACTCTCCCCAGGACTTTTATCATGGAGGTGTGTTGAATTTTTTTTTTTTTTTTTGGTTCTTTTCTTCGGAGCTGGGGATCGAACCCAGGGCCTTGCGCTTCCTAGGCAAGCGCTCTACCACTGAGCTAAATCCCCAACCCGGTGTGTTGAATTTTATCAAAGGTCTTTTTCTGCATCTAATGGGGTGATCATGTGTGGTTTTTCCCTTTCATTTTGTTTCTATAGTGAATTACACTGACGATTTTTATATATTGAACCATCCCTGCATCCCTGGGATTAAAACCTACTTGATTGTGATGGATGCACTTTTTGATGTGTTCTTGGATCCGGTTTGCATATTTATATATTATGATAATTCATTTGATATGGGATCATAAGTAGGATAGAAATGCACATTACTTTCTAAATAGACATCCAACGTCTGCCTTTCCCAATAGTTTTTTTTCTTTTCTGTTTGTTTGTTTTTGTTTGGTGTTTGTTGTTATTGTTGATGATGATGATGACGATCTTGAGAGATTTTACTTTTCTGATCAGGCTGACCTGGCACTTATGATCCTCCGACCTGCACCTCTCAAAGGCTTAGGATTACAACATGCACCTCCATGTGTAACTCACTAACAATCTTAGACCAGCTCTTGTCTCAACTCAGATCCCAAGAAATCAGATCTGGTCAGGATCCCAGAAAAATAAATGGAAAAGGTAATTATAAAGGAGAAGAAAGGAATACAGTCAGTGTATCTGTATTGGAAAGACGTCTTCAGAGGCATTAACATACGCTCCAGAATTTCATACAGAAGGGGTCAAGGAGGATGTATAGCCAAGCAGCCTCCATCATGACTGATCGTTACCTAAGCACTGGCTACACACACCTTGACCACAGAAAGGCGGTGTGTGCTTGGAATCAATGAGTGCTTATGCATGGGGGAGAAAGGGGCAGTCTGTCTTGGGGTTGTCTGCCTGCAAGCCTCCATTGTTCCTACAAAGGTAGGGCAGTGAGTAAAGGCTTCTCTCTGCACCACTCAAGGGTTTGGAACAGGGTGTCTTAAGAGCTGTCAGTTGGCTCCTTGGAAAGAAACTTACTCTTATCTTGGTATCCTAACCCTTAAAGGAGGTGGACACTCAGCTTTCGTTGAATGTTCCTTAAGTGACTAACATGTCCTCAAGGACAGCTGAGCAGGAATCTGACCCAAACTTTATGACAAAAAGGAGAGATGGAAAGTTAAGGCCAAGATGCCACGCTTTTGCCTCTGCTTGTAGATACACATCAATGAAAGGCAGCATTCAGGCTGGAGAGATGGCTTAGGGGTAAAGAGCACTGACTGCTCTTTCAGAGGTCCTGAGTTCAATTCCCAGCAACCACATGGTGGCTCACAATCATCTGTGATGGGATCTGGCGCCCCCTTCTGGTGTGTCTGAAGACAGTGACA
The DNA here is from genome assembly GCF_021556685.1 of Rattus norvegicus. Classification (NCBI taxonomy): domain Eukaryota; kingdom Metazoa; phylum Chordata; class Mammalia; order Rodentia; family Muridae; genus Rattus; species Rattus norvegicus. The sequence continues at coordinate 16,066,265 of NC_141550.1, read as the reverse complement.
GTGTAGTTACATATAATAAATAAATGAATTTTTTTTTAAAAAAAAAAAGGCAGGGGTTAGGGATTTAGCTCAGTGGTAGAGCACTTGCCTAGCAAGCACAAGGCCCTGGGTTCGGTCCCCAGCTCCAAAAAAAAGGAAAAAAAAAAAAGGCAGCATTGCAGTGAACACAACCTCCAGTCCTGTTTTAGCCCAAAATAGCACTTCCCAGTGTGTATTGTGCTATCCCATTTGTTACTTAGTTTTTGAGACATGTTTATGCTATGTAGCACAGGCTGGCCTTGAACTTGTGATCTTTCTGCCTTGCCTCTTAAGACTGATATATTAATTTATCTCACACTGTATTTTCTGTACCAAGTTCACAAGAGTAGCATAAAAGGTAAAAAGAAAAGGAAAGCATTTGTAAAAATATAACCTGATTTATAAAATGGATAAACTGCATCAAATTAAAACTATGCATCGTGGTCAAGAAACAAAACCAGCGGCCAACAGTGAAAAGCTTACCATAAATTTGCTCAGATAGACCATATAGTCTTTTAAAAAAGACAGATTTTCAAAATAGGTGCAGTCAAATGGTCTAATTTGCCTTTATTTGCAATTCATGAACCAGGTGGCATTTCATCTAAAAATAGAGACATGTTAGGCTGGGCATAACAGAGCTGTCATCTTCTTATTAGGCAACTTTCACAGGCACAAGGAGCCACCAGAACACAAAAAGCAGTTGCTTAATGTCTTTGGTAACTTTCCTTCTGAGTGTTGGAGCAGAAGGGACTTCCTGATCAAACCAGCCTGGAATAGAGGTGGCTGCCACGTTGAGCAACCTGGAGAAACAGCCAAATGACCTTAACGACCCACCACAAAAGCCGACCTCTGTCAACCGTAACACTCGGCTTTAAAGGCCGACTGCCTCGTGGCTTCTCTAACATCTCACTTGCTTACCCGCCCCACCCTGTGGATCTGGAGTATAAACTGAAGATGCAAGCTGGACCCAGTACTGGAGCCTTTCAGGAGTGCCCTGGCTTCAGTCCACCAGTGAGATCTCTCTTCCACTCTCACTGGTCTCCGAGTGCTTATTCCAGAAAGAGTCTACAACAAAGTCTCTCCTGAGATCTTGAATGGGCAAATAACTTGGTTTTGGACTGGCGGACAGGAACTTTGGCATGAGCAGGTACATTTCGGGTTGGTTTACTGAGGCTGAATGCAGGTGTTCAGTCCAATGGAATGGCCGTCTAATATGTTTTACTTGACAGTCCTGTCTTAGGTTTACTGCTGTGAAGAGACACCATGACCATAATAACTCTTTTAAAAGAAAACATTTAATAAGGGCTGTGGTACAGTTCAGAGGTTTATTTCATGCTCATGGTGATGGGAAGCATTATGGCCCTCAGGCGGCAGGGAAACGCTGGGCCTGTCCTGAGCATTTAAAACCTCAAAGCCCACCCTCTAGTGACACACTTCCTCCAACAAGGCCACACCCACTCCAACAAGGCCACACCTCCCAATAATGCCTCTCCCTATCGGCCATTTTCATTCAAACCACCACAAATTTCAAGATCACAAACGGAACAAAACATCACTAAAACACATACGTTCTAAAGGTAAGAACATCACAACTTGCTCCATCCCTGGTTTATAAATTCTGAAATCCCTCTCAGTGCCATCTATGACCAACCCTGCCTCCAGAGCTACCCTGATAATCCTCTACTGTCCTGAGACTCCAATTCTTTCCTCCTCTTGGGATGACAAAGCAACTGAAGGGGGAAAGCATTTGTGTCAGCTCACAGTTCAAAGTACAGACGGTCACACTAGGAAGACGGGAGCAGGAATTTCAAGTTAGCTTATCATATTGCATATAAAATTAGGAATGGGAAAGGATGAATACAAAATTAGGGCTGACTTTATTTCTCCATTTAGTGCAGCCAGAATCCCCTGTCCAGGAGATGATCCCACCCTCGTTAACTAATGAAGTAAAGATACAGGGTAAGCAGGGTGGGCGCGCCTTTAACCCCAGCACTCAGGAGGCAGAGCAGATGATGTCCGGAAGTTTAAAGCCAGCCTGGCACCCCAAGTGAGCGCCATGCGTTTGTCAGAGATAGGAAGTGGAACAGGGCGTTAAGTGCTGAGAGTCACGGGGCATTTGTGAGAGTGATGGAAACGGTATGATTGTGGCAGTGGCTACATAACTGTGTACATTTGCCAAAATTAATCAAATTGTACACCTAAAATATCAAGTTTGTTGCATGCAGGCTATATCTAAAAAACTGATTTTTTTCTTAATTTAAAAAATTATAGCGGCACATGCCTTTGGGCCCAACAGATCCATTTATGAGACTACCATGAGCTGGAGAGGTAGATCCGTGGGTAAGAGCACTTACGGCACAAATGTGAAGACCTGAGTTCAAATTCACAGCATCCTGGATATGGCTACACTTGCCTATATCCCTAGCAGAGACTGGAGGGCTTGTTGGCTCACAGCTTAGTTCCGATTTCCCTGAGAAACCTTGTTTTAAAGAAATAAAACAAAGGGTGATAGAATGGTACACTGAACTCCTGTGGCCTCCATGAGTGTATACACAGGCACATATACACACGTGTATGTACACACACACACACACACACACACACACACACACAAACGCACGCACGCACGCACGCACGCACGCACGCACACAACTATTCTACAGATAGGCCTCCCCATGTAAAGACAGCATTCAGTGGCTTCTCACAGCTCTGCGTGTGATGCTTCACTAACAGGAAACTCGGCAGTTAGGGATGGGGCTGCAAGAGGGACTTGTCACATGCAGGTATTTATCAGTAAAAGCAAAGAAATATGTTAGGTGATCAGATGGTCTAGGTGAGAGATGTTTGTGTCCTCTCGGGGAGGGCATGTATAGCTTTCGTCCTCTTAGCTGATGCCTCCACATTCCTACACCCTTCTCACTTGCAAGTCATGGCACTGTAGCTACTTTTGCTCCTGAGAATTTGCACCTTTCGTCTTAATTCTAAGTTAAAAGGACACAACCACAAAAAGGAAGTTTCCTAGCAGGCAGAAGAGCAGGCAGGCACACAGTGGCTTCTGGATGCTATTTGACTAAATAGCCACCAGATGGCAGCATGGCTCTGTTCGCAGGCCAATCCACGACTACATCTGTCCAATGAGGAAACCATTAGCCACATAAAGGGCGGTTGAGCACTTGAAATGGGGCTATTTCTAATTAAGGTTGTTTTCCACATAAGACGCGCATGATGTTTTGAAAGCAGTATTAAAAGGGAGCCTAATACATCTAATTAGTGCTTAGCATTGATTATATGTGGAAAGTAATCTTGTATATACGCAGTTAAAATTATTTTCACCTGCTTTCTTTGTACTTTTTGCAAAAGTAAAAAAAAATGCAATTATCAGGAAATTTAAATTTACACATGATTATATATATGGAGAGCGCTTCACAAGACCGTCCATAAACTCTCACAGCAGTATCAACATGGAGCCAAAAAGGCAACATTCCTCCTCTCAGTCCAAAATGGCAGACTTGTAAATGTCATAGAACTCCTTCACCACCCTAGCAGAGCCAGCCTGAAGGAGTAGGTCACACCAAGACCCTGAAAGTAACCAGGGAGCCTCTGGCTGTCCTAGCTATTTCTTCTTTCGGCTGGGTACATGAGGCAGCTCCCATCGGAAGCTGACAGTACCAGCTGTCAGGGTACTTGCCTGTTTCTCTCACTGGTCCTCCAATCAGTGTAATTACAGTGATGAATAGTCAGATGAAGTGTCACACGCCTTTAATCCCAGCTCTCAGGAGGCAAATACAGTCGAATCTCTTTAAGTTTGAGGGCAGCCTGGTCTACATAGTGAGTTCAAGGACAACTATAGCTATGTAGTGAGACCCTGCCTTGGGGGGGGGGGGGAGGAAGGAAGGTGGATGAAGAGTAGGTTAGTACTAGAAGTCACGTGACTATCTGTACCTCTTGTTTCTTACACTTTCTCACACAGCCATCCGCATTGAGGCCTTACAGGGGTAAAAGGAAGTGTCTTTGAATATGCCTCCAATCCCACGGGAGATCTGAACCAGTGGTCATCTGTTCTCTGGCTGCTAGGCAAGAGGTTAGTGCCCTGAGGATAAGACGTGAAGAACACTGAATGGGCTAGCTCAAGGCCAGCTATGATCCAGATGAGCCTGCTCAAGGACCCCAAAATAGATTTAAGAGCTACTAGGTTTCGAAAGCTTATGCCATTCCCAGTGAACCGTGTCTCATGAAGGTGTCAGCTCTCAGCTACAGCCCCAGCACCATGCCTGCCTGCCGTCGTGCTCCCACCATGATGGTCATGGACTTTCCCTTTCTTATCTAAGTTGTCTTGCTTGGTCTCAGTGCTTTGTCACAGCAGTAGAAAAGTAAGGCAGACTACTTGCATTTATTTTTATCATCAAAATTTTTGTTTTACTATAAAGTGTCCATGCTTCAATTAATGTCTATATGTTTTGTAGGTAGTATACTTAAAGACCTTCCTGAGGTTTCTTTTTTTTTTTCTTTTCCAGATAATTCACTGTTAGTCTCTACCAAAGCTATCAATTTTTCTATATTGACTTTCTAACCTTTCTTTAACAGAATACTTGGGGGTGTCTTATCTAGAGCATACTTGTCATCTTCCAATAGTAAGAATTTTACTTCTCCTTTTTCTTTCTTTCTTTCTTTTTTTTTTTTTTTTTTGGAGCTGGGGACCGAACCCAGGGCCTTGCGCTTGCTAGGCAAGCGCTCTACCACTGAGCTAAATCCCCAACCCCATACTTCTCCCTTTTCAATTCAAACATTTTCTATTTTCCTCTTGCTTCATTGTTCTGGATGTACAGCATTTTCAATAACAGTGGTAAAAAAAAATGGACTCGGGGCTGGAGAGACGGCTCAGTGGTTAAGAGCACTGGCTGCTCTCCCAGAGGTCCTGAGTTCAGTTCTCAGCAACCACATGGTGGCTCACAACCATCTGTAATGGGATCTGGTGCCCTCCTCTGGTGTGTCAAGGACAGTGTGGTCATATACATAAATAAATCCTTTAAAAAAATGGACTCTTTGCCTGTCCATCTTCAAAGGGCAAGCTAGCAGCTTTGATGCATTAGTTAGAGCCTTGTTGTATATGACATTATATACTGTATATTATCTCATTTGATTTTTAATTATGAATGTTAAATTTTTCCAGATGTCACTTCTGCATGAACCAGAATAGTCAGATGGCTTTTGAATTTCATTAGCGTGCTGTGTAGTACTTACTGATTCAGGCTATGTTAAAGCATCCTTGAATGCCTAAGATCAATTCCTCTTGTTCATGTCAGAAAACCATTTTAATATGCTTTTGGATTTGGTTTTCTAGTTTTACTTGAGTTTATCAGCATTTATAACCATCTCTGATTATAGGCATACTGATCACTGACTTGTTGTGTCTTTGTATAGTCTTACTATATTGATAATGCTGGCCCTGGAGAATGAGTTTGGAAGAATGCCTTCTTTTCCCCTTCATATACTTTTGAAAAACATGAGTTGGTTTTTGTTCTCTTTTAAATGCTCAGTGGATTCTAACAATGAAGGCTTTCCTATGCTGGGTACCTCCTGACTGATTCAGTCTCACAGCACCGTGGTCTGTTTAGGGTTTTATTCACTTTCAGAAACTGTGTCCACTTAAACTAAACACAGGTGTTCACAATTATCTATTGCTACAATGTCAGATGTAACATCTTTGTTTCCTCTGAGTACTGTTGTCCCTTCCTCAATCCTATCTTACTGATTTTTTTTTGTTGATGTTAAAAATAGGTTTTTATTTCTGCTTTAATCTTTATTTTTTTTCCTTTTACTGGCCTGGTGGTTGGTTTGTTATCGTTAGTTCCTTTAAGTGTAACAGGGAGTTGTTTTCATGATGTAGATGCTGGTCATGATAAATTCTCACTTAGTACTGTCTTAGTATGTGGTTCCCAATTTTGTTTCATGAAATTAATTTTTTTAATATCCTCATCTATTGATTATAGCATAAATTCTTTGAGTCCCATGTGTTTGTATAGTTTGTAACACTTTTCTTGTTAGTTCTAGTTGTATTTCATTATGGCTGACAAAGACAAGATTTCAACTTTTTTTTTTCTTTCTTTTTTTCAGAGCTGAGGACTGAACCCAGGGCCTTGTGCTTTCTAGGCAAGTGCTTTACCACTGAACTAAATCCCCAACCCCTAGATTTCAACTTTTAAAGAAAATTTGTTGGCAATCTGTCTTGTGGTGTACCATGTAACTACTCTGGAGAATGTTGCACGTTTTAATGAGAATGTGTACTCAGCAGCCATTGGATGAAACATTCTGTAAATGTGTTGTCTGCTTTGGAATGGTTTAACACTGCTCTTTGATAAGTTTTGGTCTGGGTGATCTAGATTATTAAAAGTTCTATCATTTTAGTCAATATTTCTCTAATACATATCTGGGTGTTCTGAAACTGAATTCATGTATATTCAAAGACATATTCAAGGTTATTTTCTCTTGCCAAATTGATCCTTTTATCACTTATGAGGTTTGGTTGGTTGGTTAGTTAGGTTTTGTTTTTCAAGACAGGGTGTCTCTGTGTAGAGCTGGCTATCCTACAACTTTCTCTGTAGACCAGGCTGTCCCCAAACTCAGTATTCCACCTGCTCTGCCTCCCTAGTACTGGCACTAAAGATATGGGCCACCAGAACCCTTCATGGCTTTCTTAATTGTTGTGGTTTCTATCTGATGAAGTAGTTCTACTCTTGCCTTTATGATTCTATTCATATGGGATATTTTTTTCACCCCTCCCTTTCCAGGGTCCTTAAGCAGTATATAGTTGAATCTCGCTTTAACTATTTAGTTGCTCTATTTTAATGGGAGAAATTTACATTACCCTCAATTACCTTACACTGAGGTAATTATCAAAAAGTCAGACGCTACTATTGGTATTTTGTTTTCCAGTTTGATAATAGTTTCTATTTCCCTTCCTCCCATCTTTCTATAGCCTTCCTTGTGAAGTGATATTACTAAGCAAATTATTTTAGATTCCTTGCTTGGTGTGTGTGTGTGTGTGTGTGTGTGTGTGTGTGTGTGTGTACCATATTGTTATTTTATGGATGTGGTTGATAGAACTTTTAAAATTATAACCTACACTGAAATTATAGCAGTATAATATTAATTATAAAAATATAGAAAGATAGCATCTTAAAAGTTCCTAGCCATCATGATGGCTCAATGGGTAAAGGCACTTGCTGCCAAGCCTGATGACCTGAGTTCAATTCCCAAGACAAGTTGCTCTGACCCCAACATATTATCCATGCACTCACACAAAATTCTTAATTTTTTTGATCTCCTGTATTCCATGTGTGGGGGCACTTTTCTTCTCGTTTTATGCTTATTACCTATTAAGTGTTAATGTATGATCTTCTGCCTCCATACTGTAACTATGGTTTATATGCTGCCCGACTAGACCATTTTGAATGTCTGACAGACCCTTCTCGGTGAGGTTTGGGTCCTCTTCTTACTCTTTCAGGATAGAGAACTTCTTTGGGGGATGGGCTAGGAATGGTGGTAACAAACTTTCTAATTTGTACCTGGGATTATTTTCCTTTCATTTATAAGAGAGCTTTGCTAGGATTAGTATTCTTAAGCATAGTCCTTAATCAGACATGGATTTTGCAGACAAATGACTGGAACTTAAGAATATCATCCTGAGTGAGGTACACCAGTCCCAAAGGACAAGCATGGTAAGTACTCACTTATAAGTGGATATTAGCCATAAAATACTGATACCCATGTTACACTCTACAGTCTCAAAGGAACTAAACAAGAAGGAAGGCCCAAGCAAGGAAGTTTGAATCTCATTTAGAAGGGGGAATAGTCATAAGAGGCAGATGGGGGCAGGGAACTGAGGGGTATGGGGAGAGGAATGGAGGATTCAGAATCAGGAGTGCAGAAGGACAGGAGAGATGGCTAGATGGTCTTGAAAATGAATGGAAAGCTGCAACTAACATGGGTGAGGAGACATCTCCAGGACATGAGAGAGACCTGGAACAAGGGAGGTGCCCAAGAATCAATAGAGTGATCTTAACTGTGACTCACCACACTGGGGATATGGATTGGAACCTGAAGAGGTCACCTCCTGTAGCCAGATAGGAACTCCCACGGAGCAACAGAGACACCAACCCACTCACATAACTTTTAACACAAAACTCATCCTGTCTATAAGAAATGCAGTCACGGGAGAAGAGACTGGGGGGACTAGCCAATCAATATCTGGCCCAACCTAAGACCCACCCCTTGGGCAAGCACCAATCCCTAATAGTTATGCTTGCAGACAGGGGTATATTGTCCTGAGAGGCTCCACCCAGCAGCTAAGACAGATACAGACACCCATGGCCAAACAGTGAATAGAGCTTGGGGACTCTTATGGAAGAGGAAAGATTACACACCCTGAAGGGGATAGAACTCCACATGAACAACAACAGTCACCTAACAAAGGACCCTTCAGGGCTCTGAGTCTGAACTACCAACTAAAGACCATACACGACTGGACCTAGACTTCCCCATTCATATGTAGCAGATGTGAAGTTGAACTTCACGTGTGACCTGAACAACTGGAACTGGGGCTATCCTAAAACCTGTTGCCTGTATGTGGAATATATTCTACCTGCTGGACTTCTATCTGGCCTCAGTGGAAGAAGCACCACCTAGCATCTCAGAGACGAAGTGGGAGAAATACCCAGGGGTCCCCACCTACTCAAGAGGGGGAAAGGAAGGGGGGACAGATTGTGGGAGGGGGAACCAGGTGGGCAGTGAGCAAGATGTAAAGTGAAAAAACTATACAATTAAAAAAAAAAAAAAAAGCCTGTAACCCAAGTCTGTGCAACCCCTTTTAGATGTCACTTCCTTCCTGATGTCTTGGTATGTTTTCATTTGGCAGTTTGACTTTTTAACATGACTTAGGGGTAGGTTTAGTTGAACCCAGTAAGTACTGAACTTTGACCATCCCTTCCACTTGTAATCTTTATGAGCATTGATGTGTTTTGCCGTCATATGTCTGAGGGTGCCAGATCTCCCCTGAAACTGTGGAGTTAAAGACAGTTATGAGCTGCCATGTGGGTGCTGTGAACTGAACCAAGTTTCTCTGCAAGAGCAGTCAGTGCTCTTTACTAAGCTCCCTCTACAGCACTCCCATCACCACACACATTAAAACAGCCTATCTTGACCTGTTTCTTCAGTTTTACTTTTTCTGATTGATGCCTTTTATTCATTGTTTCTTTAATGAAATACATTTCCTTGCTCACTTATTCCCCTTAAAAACTGGCTTTTCTGCTGCTTACTATTTTATTCCTTATCAGAGCAGGATTCCAGAAAGTCCCTGATGTGGGCATGTCACATGTGAAAGCACTTAAAGCTTTTATTCTCATTTTAACAATGTTTTTATTTGTGCCTGTTTTTTTTTTTTAACCTGTTGTCCTGAACTTGTGTTCACTTCTGCGGTCTCAGCATTAGCTGGCACCTTCAGTAGTTTACAACAGTCTCTGATCTGTTAATTTCCCACTAGAAAGCATCTGAAGCTCCTGTTCCAATATGTGGTTATGGATCATTCAGAACTGAATGACTGCAGGGAACCCACTTACTGACACCGTCTACTCTGATACCCTTTCTCTGGGCTTTATGTGGAGGGATTAGCCCCCAACTCAAAAGGCCTGTTTTTCTCCAAACTAGTCCATCTTCTGTTGCTAGGGATTGTCTACGACGTGAAACCAAACCAACCCATGGCCACAAACTCTACAATGCTCAGCCTGAGCCCAATGCCCAGTCAACACAGCATGAATTCCAACACTAATTCAAACATTAATGCCTAAGTCTGTGGCATACTCATGCCTTAAGAATGACAGAGCCAGTGGTTCTGCCATAATACAAATCCAACTGGTTGGCCTTTGGGTCACTTGGGCTCCATCTTGTGTTCACTTCCATGACCTACCTTTTGCAATACATTTAAGCCTCAACAATCCTGTTTGTTGGGAACAGGTTATGGACATTAAGCATCTTGACTCCCAATGACAGCACCACAGTGAAGCATAATGGTCATGGCCACAGTACACATCAGGCTCACGCTACAGTTAACACAGGGTCAGATGAGCCCATAACTGCAGTCTGCCTAGCTGTTAAAACAGGAAGCTGTCTGTAAAAGATTGGTATCTGGGGTACCTTGTTTCAAGGTAAAGCCATCTTATATGAAGTCATTTGTGGTATTGTCCTCTGTAGACAGGGCAGTGGGTTAAGTTTGAGGTCTAGACCTTACTCCTTCCCTCAAGCAATTCTCTACACACTGTAAAATCTGGGGACGCCTGCTGAGGACATAGGATGCTAGTATGTGCTAAGATTTGACCTGGTTTATCTCTTCTGATGGTGTTTTGTTGTATGACTAACGTATGTTCCTATGGGGAGTGGTTTCTGGAATACCTTGTTTTCAGCTGGCTCCCACCTGCTCTGCTCCCATCTACCCTTTTCTGAGTGCACTAGTACTCAAACTTACCTGATTATCTTGCTTTTAAAGCACATCAAGAACCAATTTAAGGTGACCCAAATTTCCATAGTCCAAAGAAAGCATCAGGATGTGTGTGATGCTCACTGAGTTTGATCCTAGTTTGGTTCCCAAATCCCAAGATCGAGAAGTTTTGGGTATCAGCCTTTCCCCTACTGCAATGCCGTTGTGCTCATGCTCATAGAACTGTCACCCAAGGGACCTATTCTCTTTTTGGCTATGCAAAAAAGCCTGTTCCTGTCTTCACTATTCCCCAGGGTTAAGAAACTTTCAGGACTCCCCTAAAAAACTTAATACAATGAACTCCCTCTGCAAGAAACAACTTATTGTAAAGTAATGCATTTCTTTCTCACACAAAAGATTTGGAATTAATGACATGATGGCCCATGTCTTTAATTTTAGAACTGGCAGAAGCAGGCAAACAGATCTCTTAAGTTCAGAGGCCAGCCTGGCTTCCATAGTAAGTTCCAAGACAGCCAAGGACACAAGACTGTCACAGACCTAACAGCAAATGCTAGTTAAAAATTACTGACCAACTTACACCTCTGTATCACAAAATAGCTATAATCACCAACACCAGTAGTGTATAGTACAAATTCTCCTCCTGAAATATAAGACCCTCACAATTCCATCTCAATGGTCCCCAAATTTCCAATTGTTCTAGTTTTCTCATCTTGATACAAGGTATCAGGGTAAAGGGAACTTCAATGAGAAAATGCTATCAGATCGGTCTGCAGGAAGTCTGAAATATTAAACTGAGTTGGAAGGGCTCGGCACAGCACAGCCCATTTCAGGAGGTACCACCCCTGAGTTGGTACTGGTCCTGGGTTGTATAAAAAGCAGGTTGAGCAAACCATGGTGAGCAAGCCAGCAGTGTTCTACAGCTCCTTTGCAGGTCTTGCTTTCAGGTTCCTGCCCTGATTTTAACAAAAACCCTTCCCTCCTCAGGGTCTTTATTACAGCAATGGAAAGCAATCAAAGACACCATTCACCCTCCTTACCCAAGTTTTCATAGAACACATTACTATATCAGTAAAGTTACCTGCTTTCCTCATTTGGTAAATGTTTGAACCAGACTGAGGAAATGGATTATTTGTAAGGTAGTATTTACTTGTGCAAGTTCAAAGACTCAAGGGTGTATGCAAATGTAGCCACATTTATAACACATCTGTGAATAATGATAGTAGTCACTAATAGAAAGTGAAGTCAATAGATCTCTAATTTGGTGTCAGGTACAGTGGTACACACTTGTAACCAGCATTTGAGAAGTGGGATAGAAGGATCTCAGGTTCCAGGCCAGCCTAAGTTATACTATTGGGTGAGGAAGCCTCAGCACAAAATAGAAACGCACAAGGTTTTTAAATGTCATATTTTTATTGTCAATGTTAAGTCTACTATTCCAGCAACCACTTTCATTTGTGTTGTCAAGCTGCATGCTATAGTGAGTCACTTAACACAATTACCTCCCACACCTCAGAAAACACATGAATTTTCATAATTGGTGTTAAAGCCAAATAAATATCCCAAAGGTTTTGTTAAATGTTTTCTTTCAAACATAATATGGAAATAGCTGATGCTCCCCATGTCAAAGACAAGGAAAATTAAGTAAAAAATTAATATGAAAATTCTGCTTTCCCAAACTACCCAGTAACCCCCAAATGTGAGACACAGGAGCAACTAGGGTTTAACTTTGGAACCTCAGATTCTTACTAGATGCCTGTCGCTGACGCAGTGCAGTGCTGCTGTGTACTAACCAGTGCACACACTGTCTTCAAAAGGTCTGCAATGTTCCCATTCTTACGAGAACCACCTGCACGAAGAACTCTTGCTTACACGCATGGAACTGTATGCTGGTATGATAAGGCCCTAAGAAAGGCAGCAGGTCGTATAGTTAACTCCTTGTGGGCAAAATCTCTGCCCTAAAACTATGCAACCTACTACCTCTTCCTAGGAGCCCACTGTATTCTTGCTGGTCTTCTACTTGGCGGACGCACTTCACATACCTGTTAAGGCAGGCCTTTGAGTTATTTAAAATTCAACCACTTAGAATCCTTTGACTGATATTCTTAAAAGTTCTTGGCCACATGTTCTTGGCAAAAGCCAACAATGTGATCAACTAAAAGTCAATTTTAAAGTTACTTTAAAAATTAATCCAATTACATCAGAGGATTAAAAAAAGAAACTAACAGTCTACCACTCAGCCTACTGCATACTTTATTTAAAACAATTACCAAAACTTCAGATATCAAGTCTCATAAAATGGCCTCTTGGTAACCAAAAAATTACTTATCAATTGAAACCTAAAGCTTTCGCTATTTACAGGCCGCATACTTCTCACTTATAGCTAACATCTCCATTGACCCAGAAATTATTTCACTTTTTGATGCCTAAATTAAAACAGAAGCAAATTCGGTTCATGACTTTTATCACTGGCAAAGATCAGCTTTAAGTGATTCTATCACTTTCCATAGTCACTTCAGTAGTTAAAATATACCAGTTTTCCAAATTCCATCCACTTGGTGTAATAAGGATGTTAGTCCTCGTGCAATTAATAACAAAAATATAAATAATCATCTCCAGGCCTCAGTAAAGATTGTTTCAAAACTGCAACCGGTAGATATCCATGCTAGAGGAATAAGGGGCGGAAAACCACAGAATTTCTCGGCTACTTGCAACACATCCAACAGGCAGGTTATACAGTCTACTTAAGGAAAAGCCAAAAGGAAAGATTAAGCCAAAAAGAATCTTAGACATATATATCCCCGCCCCTTCCTCAATCTTTTATATGCCAAATTTAGAACAAAGACCAAGTTTCCCAAAGTGTCCACCTACACTAGATATTGAATAAAAATTTTAAATTTGGTTCAGGATAAATCACTTGAACTGAGCCTTTCCAAAGGAGTTTTGTTTCATGAAAAGATCATACTGACTATACCAATACACTGTAATTAGTTAGATTAACTGCCCCTGCTTCCACATTCTGCCTTTCCCACTCTTACTCCAGTTAAACAGCAAACACTTAAAAACCAGAGCTTCTGGCCTTGCCTAAGGTCCAACAGATAGTTTGAGCACTAGAAAAAGCTAAAACATGAGCCCATCAACAGTGCTAACATTCAAGTCACCTTTTTTAATACCCCTCCCATATTTTCTTTAAAGCTACCTATTAGGGATTTTGTCACCTGAGTTCTGGGTGACTCCTTTGTTTTGTGGGTAAAATTGAGGTCTGAAAAGAACCAAGACAAAAGTCAGAGCCCCTTTCCTTTGTCTGTCAAAATCAATATACCAGTGAAGTAATAGTAATAGTTACAGCATTTTAAGTATAATAAAATAACCAGATTTCAATTTGGTCCAGCAGTACACTTCCAGTTGGTATGTCCATTTACCTAAGGCATCTTTCTCTGGACATGTGTACCAGAAATGTAGAACAATGAATCTATTAATAACCCCAAAAGGCCTGGTCCTAGATACTTTTACCATTCAGATATTTGCCTAAATTCTTTAAGCATGAATACTAAAAATGTCACATAACAATGTTTATTGCACTGAAGAAGTTAACTGTAAAACAAAGGGTCAGAATTCACCTAAGTTTATAATATCCTCTAGATAAAACAATGCAGCAAGTCTACTCCTCAGGGAAGGCAATAGATTGTATAGTTATCTCCTAAACAGGGTAAAATCACTACCCCACAACTATACAATCTACTACCTCACTCTGATAGAGCAATTTTTTTCTTCTGGAATAAACATCAGTCTCTTTCAAGAAAGGTTAACACGAAATTATCAACATCAATCAAAATTAAATCCTCATTTATGCTGACATAGAATAGACAGTAAGTAAAAACTGCCCATTCCCATCATCTACTTGTTAAATTAAAAAGTCATAAAAGACATGCACAGCATTAATAAGCAAATGCTTTTAAGGCAAGTTATACTTTAAAACAGTGCAGTTAGTTCTTGGTTTCCTACTAGATCCACGAATGCAGACTTTTCCATCACCTTAGGAAAGACAGTAGATTGTATAGTTATCTCCCAGTGGTGGGTGTGACCCTAAAACTATACAACCTACTACCTCATCCCACAGTGAAGACAACATCCAGGGCAAATGCTGAAAGGAATCACAGTTGAGCACCACAGGAAGCCAGTTCCTCTTTCGTAATTCCGGTTCCCTGTATGAGGAAAAAGAAAATAATTAGATTTTCATTTCTTTAACTTGAACATGAAGTTTAACAGAACAGTTACATGTATGACCTATGTTGTAGTTTCATTATACTGTATGATACACTTGGGCTATAAACACCTAATTCAGTATGTTACAAGATCCAGACGTTACATCCTTACCACTGTCTACTACTGCAGCTTAATGCTCCCAATCCGAAAACCTAAGTTTCCAGAATAGCAATAGGAGATGACCAAAAGAGTGTGTGATAGCGTAGCCAAAATATGGGCACATTAAATATACTACATGAAATTATTGTCAAGTCAAGGAGTAAGGAAAAGTGTTCATGAGACATAAATGGATTATGTAGTGGACCTAGTAGTAAAGATTACAAATATAAGCAAAAATCTATTAACATTCCATGTCATTGAAGTTAAAGTTCAAAAAATAAAGCCATATTCAAGGTCAATAGATTTTTAGTTAGAGTACCAGAGAGGCTGGGACAAGAGGATTACTATAAATTTGAGGCCAAGCAGGGCTACGAAATTAAAACTCAATCTCAAAAACAAAAGTCAGGCAAGACTGGAGTAATAAGTATTTTATCAGTGCTAGGACAGCTACTGATCTAGAAACAGATAATCTTCTGAGAATCTGCCATCGCCTTGTACAGAAGTAACAGCATAAGTTTAACTTAATGAAAGGACAGTATAATTATTGCAAAGATATGGCTCATAAACACAAATACTCAGTACATACATAAAAATACCGCAAATAGCATTCATTAGTCATTAGGAAAGTACCTATCCAAAACAGGACGACACATATCCATTAAAGCTACTGATCAAAAAAGGTAATGAGGTCTAGAGATAGTCAGGGAATAAAAGCCTACCTATCACCAAGCCTGAACTAAATTCAACCTTCAGGATCCACATGGTGCGGAGAGCTGAGTTCCACAAGTCATCCTCTGACCTCTGCACACATACCATGGCAAGCATGCACAAACAAACATGTTTTAAAGTATTAATAGGTTCTAACAAGGGTGTAGACAAACTAGAATCTTATAGACTGTTGAGAAGAGTGAAACAGCAAAGCTGCTTTTAAGTGTAATAATAACTCACTAAGAATTTAAGCTGTCATCGACTGTAACAAGTTTAAGTTAGTACCGGACTCAAGTTAGAGATCCTGAAATACCACACCTAAATCCCTGGTGCACAGAGGCCCAGTCTCAGGTTGGGAGCTGATTACCAGAAAAACTAAGGCCTTACAGAGTCCGAATTTTCAGACTTACTTCTCAACCTACAAGAAGCAAGCTGGAAAGTTAATCACAAAATGGCCAGTGATATAAACCACTCATGGCCCTAAGTGATGAACATTCCTAAAAGGAATGACAGATTTCAGCAAGTTTCAGTCTAGAAACATCCTCATCTAATATTGGCCAGGACAGAAGGCTCCTATCAGAAACATTCTGGGCCTCACTGTAGGTATCTTTAAAATAAACCAGTGATGGTTTATAAGGTACATCTCCTGAGTTCTAGGAACCACTCTAGCACATTACTGAGTCTACAGAGTTGAGCTATGGGAAGCCTGTGAATTTACAGCCACTGAGTTTAAATTCAGGTGGCACCACTCCAGTAGCCTCTAAAGACAGGCAATCGTATCACATCTATGCTAACCACAACTGGTGTTCAGAGTTAGAAAATTAGCTGTTGGTGTTAACAATGCCAAGATGGTCAGAACTACTTTTTTATGAGTAGCAACTTTTCCTAAGCATGCATGCATATGTGTGTATGTATGTATATATATACATATACACACACAAAGAAAAATGAACACAAAAATTCTATACACAAATTTCGGCAGCATTTGAAAGTTATAAAGAAGTTAAGTTTTAAATTCTAATCATCCACTTCAAACTGAACTCTCATACAATTAATTTAGTCTTTCTAGACTGCTTTTCTAGTCTTAATATTAAGACAACGAACAAAATGATCTCTGAAAAGGAAATATTTACCATACCAAACTTCCATCATTACTAAGTAAAAGTTTGTCCTTTTAAGTAAAAGTTCATAATAAGTTTAACAGCCTGTCCCAAATTGGAGGGAATAGAACATGACCGCCAACAGACTACAAATCTCATTTCAATTCTACAATGCCAAGATAGCTGGAGAGATGGCTAAGTGTTGAAGATCATTTCTGCTCTTCCAGAGGAAAAGCACCCATGTGTGTCTCACAACCACCTCTAACTCCTGCTCCAGGGATCTGGAGGACATCCATCCTGACCATGTGCACATATATACATACAAATAAATCTTTTTTAAAAAGGCCAAACCTCTATAAAATACAATCACCCCCAAGATTCAAGACTGCTCTCTGTTCCAAGTTTAATACCAACCTCCAACCAGCTTCCTCATTTAAAGCATGCCTGGGGTTAGGGGTAGCTCAATGGTAGAATGCTTGCCTAGAATACATAGTCAAGACCCTGAGGAGTTCAATCCCCAATACTACACAAAAAATATAAATGTTATAATCTTTCAAGGATTTTAAGGTGTATGCATGTATAAATGGTGCTTTAAAAAAGCAACCCAGGGGGGCTGAAGAGATGGCTCAGAGGTTAAGAGCACTGCTTGACTCTTCTAGAGGATCCAGGTTCAATTCCCAGCACCCACATGGCATCTTACAACTGTTTGTAACTCCCATTCCAGGGAATTATTCTTACACAGACATACATTTCGGCTATTAAACCACCAATGAACATAAAATAAAAATAAAGAATCCATTAAAAAAAAACAACCTAGGACTTCATACATGCTAAGCCAAGTGTTCTGACACTGAGAAATAGTCCTAAAATACAATGTTTTTCAATCTTGATGAGTGCAACAATGCTTACTTTAACTGTTTCTTCAGGTCAATCTAGTAATTCAAGACAAGAGCTAGTAACACAATTCCCAGGATGGAGAGATGGCTCAGCAGCTAAGGGCACTTTTTCTTTCTTGCAAAGAAACCAGGTTCAATTCTCAGCATCACAGAGGCTCACAATCACCCATAACACCAGTTTCAGGGGACTGAATGCCCTCTTCTGACCTCTGTACCACACAGACATACCTGTGTGTAAAACATTTACACAACCTAAAAAGTTATTTAAAAAGTTTACAAGGTATTTTTAAGTTGTGTTGAAACGAAGGAGACATAAATCTACACAATCGCTCTTCATAAGCTACTTTTACCTCTTCCAACACAACAAGAAATTTTTCTTACTATTTTTTGTTTTGAGACACACAAGATCTTACTTAACCCAGCCCAGGCACAAAATTCATCAACAGTCCTCCTGTTCCAGATTTCCAGTGCTATGAACAACAGGTGTCTGAGCCATCATACTCAGTATCTATAATCCTAAACCGTTCTACACATTTCTATAAATTCTTGATACTAATATAAAAGATAATGCTGTTCACAAACTAATATTAACCTTCAACTCCTGAATATAATTATATTCACAAACTGGTTTTGGTAATTGCGCCTGATCTGCTATTTAGAACTTGATTAGGGCAAATTGGAAGCTAAAATCTAAAGTTAACACAAGGTTAGATAAAGACGGAAAACCCCTAATAGCACTTAGAAATAAAGACAACTGAACTATGTAACACCTAGTCAGAACTAACTTTGCAACATTCAGGGTTTTTTGGTATTTTTCTGTGTGTGGAGTAGCTCAGTGTATATAACACACACACACACAAATTTCACTTGGGCACAACTTTCTAACAAGTAAAATAAAATGTTTCCTAGGGGAAGTCTTGAACTTCAATTTCACTTGCTTATTATATACAATTCAAAATCAGAATACTATCTGTCCCTCTCAAATACTCAATGAATATGAACAAACTGTTGATGCATGCTCAACAAACTCTTCAATGGTATTTTGGTTTTTCTTTGATAAAGCACTTTCAGTATTTCTAGTAATGGTAAGTAAATTTATGAGCAATTGACAGATGACATTTTCTAGAGTCCTGTTTCTTTAATCAAAGTTAATCCAATTTCAAGATCTCTATTACCCCATTTATTAAGTACATTGCACTAATCCTGAGGTTCATGTTAAGTTTTAAATAGCAAAGTATTTACTAGGTTAGGTCACACTTCCCAAAAGGTCCACTTCCTGTCTTAGGCATATGGCAGACACTTAAGACACTCTTAGCTAATTAACTGTCTAAAAAGCAATCAATGCCAAGACAGTTCTCAATTGTCCTGAGTTTTCCACTGTAAACTGGAGTATTATATGAGAATACACAAGCTCTACGCTATCCCCACATACCTAAACACTTTCTCTAAGCCTAACTATGTGCAAACATTTAGAGGAAGGCAGTGAGTCCAACCTGGGTGACTTTTCTACTTATTTATCATTCTACATAATTTTTTTCTCTACTCTAAACTCTCCTTCCTTCTCTACACTCAAAAGCCCTGAACAGCCACCATAACCTTTAACCTAGACCTAGTTATTTAATATATAGGTTGCACAACTTGCTAAAGTTAACTAATCTAGGCAGACAACTCAGACTAAGTTCCTTTCTAGGCATTTGTCAGTCGAGTAAGCCAAAAGAAAACAAGATACGGGGTTGAGCAGAGTGACACGCCTTTAATCCAAGCGCTTGGGAAACAGAGGCAGGGAAAAAAAAAAAAAAAACTCAAGTTCCAGGCCAGCTAGGGATCCATTTGTAGAGCAAAAACAAAATATTTTTTTAAAACGATATGGGAATGAGTTAAGATGGTGTCAATCCTTCCTTCCCAGGATTTCAATGTACCTTCATCTTATCAGAGAAAAATAGAACTGGATAACTAGTTAAAACAAAAATGTTCCCTAACCATATCCACCACTCATAGCAATTTAAAACAATTATCTAAAATGTCTCAAAATATTCCTAAAATAACAAAAGTATCTATCTTGCAGCTGTCTTAGAAAATTTAAATCTTGTATCTAGAAAAGGCCTTTTCTGAGATAAGGCTGGAGAACCAGAAACCTATCTTTAAGACAAACATATCCAGGTAGCAAATCTGACTTTTGAAAAGTAGCTAAGCAATGCATCATAGCTACATTATTCATTAACAAACAATTACCAACACTGAGCACCTGAAACTTGAATAGCTCAAAATGGTACACACTGTAACTAAAATATACTCCTGCTGTAAATGTAAAATACGCTAGATCTCACTAGGTACCAAAACCACAAGCCCATTCTATCTAATTAACTCAGTCTACTTTTAATTGATTGCATAATGCACAGAATACCCACAAACACAAGGACCATGCAAGGGGCCCCCCTCACGCCCATTACTACAGTCCTGAGATAACGTGAAAAAAAAAAACAAAACACTGACAATTAGTAAAAATATTCTTTGTAGTATAAAATATTCTTTATAGTGTAAAGTTTCTAAAGATATTGAAAGTTTTGAAACATGCTAGCCTTGAATGGCAAATATACTTCCCCACTCATACAACTAACTTAAATGGGGTGGGCTATTTGTTTACACGTTTCACGGAATATGACTACAGAGCTGTTTTCTTATTCCTTGGAGACCAGTGTTATAATAGTGAGGAAATGTGCCCTTCAGGACATTAACCATTTTTGCCACTCAGAAAATTGTACTTTGCAGGAAAACAAAGCACATTGGTGATTTAAACGTTTCTAAAAAGTTTCTTACCACCACACACTACAATAATTAAGGATACATGATTTGGAAGATTGGTGTGGTGTTTCCCTCCATCCTTTCTTTTTATACAGCCCAGGATGGCCCAGAACCTTCTGTGTAGCAGGGAATGACTTCTAACAGTGCTGGGACTGCAGGCAGGTTCCGCCCAGCCCAACTCCAGAGCACTACGAGCGGAACGGAAGCCAGGGCTCAGGCATGGCTGACGAGTACTCAACTGAGTGAGCTACACCTCAGTCTTTTAAAAACATCTTTTTCAATTATGTTGTGTTGTGTCTGCACAAATGTGGAGATCAAAGGACAACTTGTTGGACTCAGTTGTCTCCTTCCACCATGTGGGTGACTCCCAGGGATCCAAACTCAGGTCACTGTCAGGCTTGATGGCAAGTGCCTTCATCCACTGAGCTATCTGCACCAATGTCACCAATTCACACTGAGTTCTGCAACATTAATTACTGAAATGAAAGGGCATGATATTGAGGATGCTATTCTCTAAACCAATTAGTTTCCTTAGTTCAGGGGGAGGCTTATAAGGGACATTCCCAGGACCCAAGAAATTTAGATGAAACCTAGTTCGTAACATTTAACTACTATGAGCGTTTATTTTATTAGTACTGGAAACGCAATCCACTAATTCAGGAATGTCTGACACATTTTCTGAAAAGGAGCAACAACTTCAGCAGGGCCATTTGTTTCAATACTTCACTGTGTGACCCGAGTCACATTTATTTTTAATACTTCACTGTGTGGACTGAATCACATTTATTTTTTTCAGACATGGTTTCTTCATGTAGCCAGGGCTGTCCTGGAACTTTGCTCTGTAGACCAAGCTGTCCTCAAACTCTGAGCTCCACCCACCTCTGCCTCCTGAGTGCTGGGACTATTTTGTGTGCCACTGCTGCCCTACACCTTCTCTATAACCACATGTTTTGCATTCCTCCACCTTTCCAGCTTTAAAAATTGCCAAGTCTCAAATTTAGCACAACTTCATTCAAATTACAGTGAAGGAGGGCACAGCCTGCTTCAAGTCTATAAAACTACCAATTTCTACAATAAAATTACCCATAGGGTAAAATGCACACCCCATTTACACAATTTTGAAAATACTTTTCAGACCCAACTTAATTTGGAAGATTTCTGTCCTCTAATAAAAGTTCTTACATTTCCAATTGGTATTTGTTACACTAACAACTTCAAATTTTCCAAATTATTACTCCTTCAACAGACAGAACATAATGAAAAGCCAGAATGAAGAAAAAAATGCATTAAACTAATTTTTCTTATAAAATTGTCTGACTTGATGTTCAGTTTTCTTCACAAGATTGCCAGGCAATCCAAAACAAGAACACTGATGTTTTTAACTTCAAGAACAGGGTGCCAACATTTTTCAATAGTTAAAAAAGAATTCTGTCATCATCTTCCATTTTAACTCAAGTTTCCAAAGTTTGTCTTCTCCCCCGCGCTACCCTTTCATAATTAGATTTTTTTACACAAAAAGTTGAAAACTAACACCCACGATCACCTCTGACATAGACCCTTCACTAACTAGATCATCGAAGGACTGTACTGGCCAAGGACATAAAGGTTACCACACTGCCTCCACTAAAGAGCGCCGAGAAGTTTATTAGCCGGCCTCCGAGAGGCCCTAGCTTCCAAGAGTTTGCAGCCTCCCAGTCAAAAGGCCAGACTCGTTTCCGGTGCCACCGAGCTGCAAATCTCCTACCCCATATCCCCTGGGATACAGTTTCCTCCCGCTCCCCTCCCCCTTGCCAAGGACGGGCCGCCGCAGCGAACCTCCAGCCCCAGCAGCTGCTCCAGGCCCTCAGGCCGCAGTTGGCCGAGCGGAGCAGGGGCAAGCAGCCAGCGTTGGCTCTCCGTCCCTCCCTGCCAGCGCCTTCCCGCCCCGTCCCTCCCCCCGCACTTCCTACCTTCCTTCATCCCAACCCCCAAAGCCA
Organism: Rattus norvegicus; assembly: GCF_021556685.1. Lineage (NCBI taxonomy): Eukaryota > Metazoa > Chordata > Mammalia > Rodentia > Muridae > Rattus > Rattus norvegicus. The sequence goes on along the minus strand of NC_141550.1, from coordinate 16,043,914 downwards.
AGGTCTCCCCGGCCCACAAACCTGATGGCGGAAGTGACGTCATGGGGGCTGGCTACGTACGCAGCCAGTCACGCCACGGCAGGAGGCGGCACCAGCCAACCGGCGCTAGCCAGAGGGCGGGACTTCCGCACGCCCGCAAGTTTGATTGAAGCGGGGGGAGGGGCGAGGTGAGGAATGTGAAGAATGACCCCCTCCCCCGCCCGGTCGCCGAGAAGCTGGGCGGGAAGAAGAGGGGGCTGGGGCAGGCTAGCGGCCACGCGGCACCCCTCCCCCGCCCGCGCCCCACGGCCCGCAGCCACGGCGTGCCGCCAGCCCCAGGGACACCCGCCTGCCCGAGGTGCCCAGGACATCCCACGGGTCCCAGGGTGCGGCGCGGCAGCCCACAAGTCTTCCCTCCTGCCCGCCCGCTGCCGCCCCGAGTCTAAAGGAGGAAAAAATGGCGACCTCCCCGCGCTGGCCTTCACGCCCGCGGTACCCACCTCAAGCTCGCAGAAAAGGTTTCCCGCTGCCGCCAGGGGAATGGTCTGGCCTTCCCCACCGTGGCCCTCCACCGCCGCGCCCGGAGAGCAGCGCGCGAGAACCCGGATGGAAGCGCGGGCGGGCGCCGCCTCAGCGGCCTGAGGGAAGGCTACGCGCGCGCCGGGAATCCGATGCGGGGGCGGGAGCTGCGGGCAGGGCGCGCGCCCATTGGCAGAACTTCTTGACTGACGTGTGCCTCGCCCTTTCGCCTTAGCTAGTCGGGGCTCACCGGGACCCCACTGGAAGGTGATGGCTGAGCCCGCCCCTGCCGCGGAGAAGGCGGGTCTGACCCGCCCACCGTGACTGGCTCCTCTTTCCCTACTGGAGGACCGGGAGAATAGCGAGGACCGTCCTCTGAGTCCCGCCTTCCGCGGTGATGGGCAAGCCGTGTCACGTGGCCGCTATTCGCTCGACCCGCTGCAAGGCGGGAGGTGCTGGAGTGTTCAGAGCCGTTTTCACGTGTACACACGGCGATGGGTCCATTCAGAGTTTTCCCTCTCAGGGACTCGGAGGCTCGACGCCAAGGTACTCCATGGCTCAGTTCACCCATCTGTCATATGCATCTATGGCATAACTTTTATCGCTTTTATTATTTTTTCTTTCCCATGTATAGAATTGTTTGTGTTAAAACTTCTTTTTCAAAATAATCATTACTTATTCTCTTTTTAAACCAATGCGAAGGTATTTCTCCATTCTTATCGGAACTTTCCATAAACTAGGAGTCTAGAATCGCTGTGCTCTAGGTTTGGTTTGGTTTTTTTTTTTGTTTGTTTTTTGGTACTATTTAATGGTAGTAGGTTTGTGCATAATGTGAGAGATAGGAGAGGGAGAAAAGGAGAGAAAGACGGAGAGAGGGAGGGAGAGAAACAGCAACCAAACCCTGTGAGCATTCATCTGCAGTCCATCCAGGGGAAAGGGCACTGTACACGTCAGCAGCGTGCTTATATTATGAACTCAAACTGTCAAGCTTCCTTACATTCTCTGACCAAAGTAAATGACAAGAGAGTTTAGAAGATGGAGAGTTTGGGGCTAAAGTGAACGAGAAACTAGAGGAGCGGAATGGACTTGGCCTAATGGGAGGGGGAGGATTTGGGGAAGGCTTCAACCCTCAGGGTATACTGTGAGAAAGAGGGTTATAAACCAAAGTTATGACACAATGCCGTCAACTCTTCATACAAAGCTAGATTCCTCACAGTAGGTCTTCTTCCATAGGAATAGCTGGGTGGGTTTTGCGGTTTAGTTTTTTCTTTTCAGTAAACAGAAACCTAATTTGAAGGTGATTCATAGAACCAAATGCCTAAATGTAGCCATCTGCCCAGAGGTCCTAGGAGAAAGGGCATTCCAGAGGGGCATTCTAGACTACAGGAACTGGGACCTATAAAAGAGAAGCAACCCACAGAGAAGCAACCCACTGGGCCCTCAAAGGATTGGGTGCATGTGAAGATGGAAGATAAGCAAATTCCTTCAGCTGAGGTCCTTGTGCCCAAAGCCCTCCCTGTGTCCCTGAGGCTTTGCCACCTTGGGGTTCCCACTCTACCTTTAGCATGGCTCCTTCCAAATTTCCTCAAACCGGACAGACAAATCAGTATTTGTAACCAAAACTGTCAAAAACATACATGCTTCTAGAAATGTCCTCTGGCCTCTTTGCCTCAGCTCTTCCCTTGTTAAGATCTCCTTTGACCTGTGTCTTCTCCTTTGTCCCTGCGTTCATTGTTCATTACATGACTTCAAGATGATCAGTTCACCTCTTGATCTCCCTACTGTTCATCGATTAGATTAGACTCTCTGTCCTTATTCCTGGGTGTGATGGGCCATTTTAGTGTGTCAGTTTAAGCCACCATACCCCAAGATACCTTTGTTAAATAACATTGCTGGATGTCTGTGAGGATATTTCTAGAAGACATTAGCATTTAAAATGGGAAACTGGGGGTTGGGGATTTAGCTCAGTAGTAGAGCGCTTGCCTAGGAAGCGCGAGGCCCTGGGTTTGGTCCCCAGCTCCGAAAAAAAAAATTGGGAAACTGAAGAAATACAAATGGCTTTCGCTAACATGAGTGGGTGACATCCAATCCATCCGGGGCTTGAATAAACCAAAATGGTACAGGGACACAGGGTGGTTGAACTCTCTCTGCTTTCTGACTTCGAGGCCTTCAGATTACACTAGCAGCTGCTTTCCTAGGTCTGCAGCTTCATATGGAAGAATGTGGGCCACAGCCCAGCTAGATGGCTCAGCAGATAAATGTACTTGCCTCCGAGGCTGATGACTAAGTTCAGTTCCCAGAATCCGCATGGTAGAAGGGAATCAACTCCTGTCACATTGTCCTCTGACCACACAAATGCACACATACATGCTGAATAAATGAAATTTTTTTCAAGGAATTTATAGGACTTCTTGGACTTTATAATCATTGAGCCAAGAACACACACAGATGCTCCTTGGCTTATGCTAAACTGTGGACCCAATAAATCAGTATGGTAAGACTGTCATAAGGTGGGAGCCTTAAATATACTACTGGTTCTGCTCTCCTGGGAAATGCTGACTAATACACCAGATCTCCTTGGCAGTTGGCCTCGGCCCTGTTACGGCCTGGCCTGGCTAACCTAAGAAGGATATTCGTCAGTGTCTTCCACACCCTCATCTTCTCCAGATGCCCATGACTCCTACTACTCCCTGAGGAGTAGTCACAACAGAAAAAAAGAATTCGATAAGCAGAGGCCTCCGGCAGAGAGGGACACTTCCCTTCCCAAGGTTATCCTTAGAGTGGACATCAGTTCTATGACCCACCTCACATTATCTTCCTTAACCGGTTTACAAATGTCATAGCCCAGGATTCCACGTGTTCATAGAAATGCTCGTTACTCTCAGGCAATGGTTTAAATCTATTTTAAATTGGCTGACAGCATTCAAAGGAACAAGAGGTTTAATTTGAAAATGTCTGGATTTGTTGGTTTTCTCAGGAAAAAAAAAATTGGAATCTCTTCACTGAGTCTGCATTCCAACATGACAGTATACTCTCTATGTGCACCGTGAGCGCCACTGTTTGTCAGTCACCAAGGAGCCAGCTTCATTTGTATTACAAGCCTGGTCCCTGAGGTCACTGAATGAGCCCTCTGGACTGGAAGGACAGTCTCCTCTTGGGGTGGGGGTCAGTGTGAGGTTTCAGGCTTAGCTGACGCCTTCACCACAGAGCTGAGGTGGCGGCACAGGCAGAGCAGTGCTGCAGAAGTCACTCTCTAAATGAGGTCAGTTAGATTTCCTTCCTAAGAGTATACCGGAAATGCACGAAGAGGAGAGAGCCCTCTTGACCTCAGCCCCAGAGCTGCAAGGACAGACGGGGAGAGGCCTGTCTGCAGAAAGATAGAGCAGAGAAGCAAGAGGCCTGGGGAGATGGCTCAGTGTGGGCATTAGTTCAGTCAGTCCCAGCACCCACATCAAAAGCCAAGTGTGGTAGCATACACCTACTTTCAGTGCTGGGGAGGCACCAGTCAGCCCAGCAGAGTGAGCGAGCCTCAGGTTCAGTAAGAGACCCTGTCTCAAGAAATAAGGTAACTAGCATTGACTTCTGACCTCCACCCATACATACACACGTGCACAAGCTACATGTGAGAGCACTCATGTGCACACGTGCACACACACACACACACACACACACACACACACACACACGGTGAATAGGGGTTATGACAAAAGCTGAGTCCCTGCGTTCTGGGATTCCTGAGGTCACAGTGATGAACCAGTCTGCCTCCATCTTGGGCTTGAAGCCATCGGACAGTAAGGGCAAACTAGGTAGGTGCATTCCTCGTTATGATTAAATCTGTTTCTCAACCATTGGCCTGTGCCCTACGTGGAACCGTGACTACAAATGGATCTGTGCTGCCTGTTCCAGGAAACAACTACTACGTCCTTGATTCAAAAAGTTGTAACAACCATCTTGCAACCCTACCATTGTTTGAAGAGATTGTTACGAAGTCCACCTTATGTTTTCCTCTTGTAACCCCGCCTATTTAGCCCACCGGTCAAATTCCCCCATTTGGAACCCCCCTACCCCTGAGCTATAAAAACCTTGCCTTTCTCATATTCGATGCTGATCTCTTGAACCCAACTTTTGGGGAGAGACAGCCCAGGTACATGAATAAAGAAGCTTGCTTTAATTTCATGATTGGGATTGGTGTCTTTCTTCTCGTACGCTTGGGATCAACAACAGCACCATTTCCCCAGTAAGTGTCAGACTCATTTTCCTCCGTTTACAGGAAGTATGTGGAGTTTGTGTGAGTCATGTTCAACCGTAAGGAAGTTGGGGAGAGGATGGGCGCAAGAGTAAGATTCAGAACCCACATGCCAACCACCTACGAACTGTGCGTTTTGAATATATTGTTCAGGTACTCTCGTGTTTACCTACTCCTGCGTAACGGGGTCCCCAAGACTTAGTCAGTAGGTTACTTACCTAACAAGCAGGAAGGTGAAATCAATCCCCAGTACCCCACAGACTGAAATAGATGGTGCATCCCTGTAATCCAGCACTTGGAAGGTGGAGGCAGGAGGATTATAAAATTCAAGCAATCCTTGCTCAAGTTCAAGTCCAACCTGGGACACATCATTCAATGGGTATGCATAACTGGTACTCACAAACCCTTCCACAACTACTTACTGAGTTTCTGAGTTCCATGGTAGATGTTTAATGAAAACCAACAGACTGGAATTAAAGACTGCGCTCCTTTGGAGGACTACAGCAGTGTACTTTTAGGGATTGTTTTCAAGTCAGAGATTCTAGGGTAGACTAACACTCAGGCCTAGGCCAGGCAGATGTGGATCTGTATATATAGTTCACTACCTAAATAATTGTGTGATCTTGGGCCAGTTATTTAAGTGCACTGACCTCAGAGTTTGCTCGTAGAAGAAAATAGGTCTCAGCTCTTCCAGTTGTTTTAAGAATTAAATCAAATCCTTAGCATAAAACGGTAGCTAATGGGGCATACATAGTAACCGTTGGGCAAACTAATTATTATTGTGATGGGAAAAGAACAGGACACGAGAGCAAATCAACAGCTTCCGTTCTAGGGATTGGTGGCTATTGTAAACCTTGTGCCTGTCACTTTGCTGAGTTAAAATTTGCATAACAAGTAATCAGAGACCTCTGTTGTCCCCATTTAGTTGCCCCACGAACTCACCTATGCCACCACCAGGCCAGGAAACCTCCTTAAGAAGCAATAAGAAGCCAGGTAGTACTGCCTCACCCCTTTAATCCCAGGACTTGGGAAGCAGAGGCAGATGGATCTCTGTGAGTTAGAGTTCAGTCTGGTCTACAGAGCTAATTCCAGGACAGCATGGGCTACAAAGAGAAACCCTATCTGGGGGTTGGGAGTTAGAAGCAACATGCTTCTTAATAAGTAGGTTTGCCCAACAAAGGAAGAAGCCTTAAATATCAGTTACCAGCTGGGTGATTCTTATGGAGAGAGAAATCACAGTGTGGGAAGAAGCCCCCACCCCCACCCCACCCCCACAAGAAGTAAAGTGTACCTACTTTCTAATTGGAGCCAAAATAATCAAAGTTGTTGACATTCTGGAGCCCCAAACAGGACTTTACACCATGGACTTCATGGCCTCAAGCCCACTTCCCTGTGCAGAGGGCACCCTAGTGGAGGAGGCAGAAGGTGGGTCCAGAAAGCTCGGCAGCTTTCTCCGACTTTGGCAGGGAGCCGGGCACTGACAGGCACAGAACTTCCTCCAGCATTGTGTATTCCACCCACGCCCTGGCCCTCTCAGCTTGCTGCCCGGGACCGGGAAAGCCGGGCCTCCAGAGCCAGGAACCTATATTGGGTCCTGCACACATTTAGGCAGGACCGAATGAGTGATGTCTGTTCCTATGGACACTTTAGCCTGGGCACGGATGCCTTCCAGGAGCCTCAAGTCAGCCATGTCCTAGTGCAGATACTGTGTTCCGGTGCTTCAGCACAGCCTCTTCATCTGCTGTAGAGCTGGCGCCAAGCCTGGAGGAGGCCCGCTGGAGCCACTCCAACAAGGAGGAGGGCTCCGGCTCCGGCTCCTGCAAGGCAGTCCTCGACGCTGGGTGTCCATAAGCAGCCATTTTGCCTGCATCCTCTACAGCACGTGTGGTGGTGCTGGCTTGTAGAAACTTTCTGTTTCCTGAGTAGGGACTAAGAATATCTCTTCAGGAAAGATATCCAGAGAGGTAGCAGGAGGCCATGCGCTTGCTCCTCGGACGCGAGGCCCAAGGCATGCAGGCGCTGCTGGCCATCTGCCCAGGATCCATTTGTCAGCTCTTTCTTACCCAAAGAGCCCTGATTCTTTGGGGGCAGCAACGTGGGCAGCTAAAAATATTACATTCATTTCCTGTTTCCTTTACAGTTGGGGTGCCGTACAAGCAGATGCAGACATCTGGGGTGGAACTTCTAGGAACACTGCTCAAAAGCCGCTCATGCCTCTGGGAGAAGGGTGGACCCCTGTCCTTTCTGTCCACCTATAGAGCCTGTGGACCTGTTGTCCGTCTGGGCCAGCAGTCTTCCTAACCTAGGAGAGGATTACAGCATGTTGAGACGTGAGGGTGGGGAGTATCAGGGTCCCCCGAGCCAACCACCTTCTACTTGTTACCTGGAGTCTTTAAGTAACTCAAAACACTCCAACATGCCTCGTTAGGGAGTCACTGTCATCTACTTCCGCTATAGCCAAATAAAGATCTTTACTGAAAGAACACAGCAGAAGAACTCACCAAACATTTTTTGAAGGAGATGAAATGCCAGGTACTCCCCATGTGATAGATATACTTAAACACAACACAAAACCAACAGTGACCAAAGTCTTCCACCTTGGCTTGTCTATAGCCAACATCATGCTGCCTGATCCAGTGCACGTGTGTGCTCTGCTTCGTCCCTAAAGTCCAGAGATGAAGCCTTCCCTAACACGGACAGCAAAAGCTGGGAGAGGTACGCTCTTGGCAAACCATGTAAGGGGTCTTGGTTGGTATTGACTGTGAGCCCTACACTTCAGTTTTTTGCCTGGTGGAAAAGGTTCTTGTATCCAAAGAATAATGAGTGAGATGGTGAGTAGGCAGAACTAGGCACCAGGCCAGGAAGCCAGTGAGTAGTTAACGCCCTTCTGTCTTCTGTCACGAGGCTTCCCTTTAGGTAACAGTGTGCTTTCCCATTTGTGAGCAAGAAGATACATTCTACCACGCACAGTCCAAATTTGATGCTGGATATAGTATTCGACTCTATGTATATTCTGGGTTTTTTTTCCCTGCTTCATAAAGCTTTAATTCATAAATCAAGCACAATGCGATTAGCAACAACAATAAAATAAGACAATTATAGCGATGTGTGCAAGTTCCGAGATGTTAGTCTCTCGAAATGCCTCACGGTGCCCTGCCTGTCTTTCCTGTTCTTGGAATGATGGTTAATTATCTCGCAACGATAATTAAAGGAAGCAGTGCGCAGCTTCTCGCAGGGCCACCACTAAGTAAATCAGGATTTCTTGAACATAATACTACAATACCACAAGAGTCCGATCTCATAGCCGAGATGCTACAGAGGGACTAACGGAAGGGGGCGGGGCGAGGGGTAGTCTACGCAGAATGCGTACGTAGGACAAAGGGATGACTCGTATTCAGGGTGGTATGGGGATGCGCCAACGTGAACATTCTTCATGTGACCCAGAATGAGGCCCAACCTAAACTTGTGAAGGGTTTTAAGAGTTATTCCTTCAATATTTTCAGGTTTTTCTCAGCATCGGATCACTGAGACCAACGAAAGCAAACCCGGAGAAAAAGGGAGATGAACATATATGCATCCTATTATCCTGCGATCATAACTGCGATTCCATCTGATAATAACTTGAATCCGAGCCCAAAATATTTACATGCAAGGTGCCTCAGTTAGGATTTTCATTGCTGTGAAGAGACACCATGACCAGGGCAACTCTTACAAAGGCAAACATTTCACTGGGGCTGGCTCACAGTTTCAGAGGTTAAGTCCATCATCATCATGGTGGGAACATGGCAGCATGCAGGCAGGCAGGGTGCTGGAGAAGGGACTGGGAGTTCTACTACTTGATTCAAAGGCAGCTAACGAATAATATTCCACACTGGACAGAGCTTGAACTTATATGGGACCTCAGAGCTCTGCCTCCACGGTGACACATCACGACCTCCAGCAAAGCTACGCCTCTTCCAATAGGCCACACCTCCTAACAGCGCCACTCCCATGACCAAACATTCAAAGTCATGAATCCATGGGCGCCATATCTATTCAAACCACCTCATGATGATATTGTGATATTGTGTGTAAACTTGGACATAATGTGGAGAACAAGGGAAGGTCTAAAACGTTTACTGATAGGTCTGGCTCTGTAGTGGAGCAGGGTAGGCCCCATTGGAGCGACCACTGTGCTCAGGCCAGAGATGAGAGGAAGCCCAGCATCAAGGACAAGGGGCAGGAACATTGTCTTGCTCATGTGGATACTGAATTGCCATAGTAGAGTCTACCAACTGCCCACACAATGAAGGAAGGAGGGAGGGAGGGAGGGAGGGAGAGAGAAAGGGAGGGAGGGAGGGAAAGAGAAGGAAAGAAAAGGAGGGAGGGAAAGAGGATGTATTTCATTTATGGACAATTATGCTGGGTCAAGTTCAGTAAGCCTGACTCTTCATGTCCTTTAAACTGTTTCTACAACAGCCCCACAGAGTAGAACTCATGTACAGAAGCCAACAGTTTTAAAGCACACGATGTTTTAAAAACTCATTTGTTTTGAACTATCACCACTTTATCAACAGACATATCTAACTTTTCAAAAAAAATGTCCCCATGCCCTCTAAAAAAGGGCCATGTAAATGTTTGCCTACAAGTACGTATGTGGACCACATGCATGCTTGAGACCCATGGAGGTCAGAAGACAGGGACTGAGATCCTTGGAACTGGAGTTGCAAACCACAGTGTCAGTCCTGGGAACTGAACCCAGGTCTTCTCCAAGAACAACACATGCTCTTAACTGCTGAGCCAACACTCCAGTGTGCTTCCCCTCCATATCCTTGTGTAACTTCTTCCTTCCAACCCATTCTCAACCTCCCCTTCCCTAGCATTCATTGACGTTCTTTCTCTAAATGTTATATTATGGGCTGGAGAGAAGGCTCAGCAGTTAAGATCACTGACTGATCTTCCAGAGGTCCTGTGTTCAAATCCCAACCACCACATGGTGGCTCACAACCATCTGTAATGGGATCTGATGCCCTCTTCTGGTGTGTCTGAAGACAGCTACAGTGAGTGTACTCACATACATAAAAATAAATAAATCTAAAACAATAATTTTTTTTTAAAAAGTTACTTCATAGTTTCAGGAATTTACATGAATGAAAATCACACTCTTTTTTCCTCAGGCTTCTTGTACCCAGAAATTTTCAGATTAATAATAGGTTCTTATATACATCAACTCATTCATCCATCCATACAAACAAGTAGTTCTATTATTCTCAGAGCACGTTTTTCATTGTAAAACAAGAAAACAACTACTTGAGCCAGGCCCAGAGATGCAAGGCTTTGTTACTCAGAGTCCTGAAAGAGGCGATCACAAGTTCAATTCCTGCCTGGGATAGACTGAATTCAAGGCCAGTCAGAGCAACCGAATGAGGCTGTCTCAAAATGTGTAAGGTTAAGAGAGGGTTAGCTCAGTGGTAAGGGCTCACCTGGTGTGCACAAGACCCAGGACAAACAAAACGAAGCCTACTTTGGTTTGGGTCGCATTGGTTTCTGTTGTGGTGGCTGTTTTTGTTCACTTCTTTGTTTTTCCAAAATGAAGTCATTGAAGACTTTTTTTTTTTTTTTTTTTGGTTCTTTTTTTTTGGAGCTGGGGACCGAACCCAGGGCCTTGCGCTTCCTAGGTAAGCGCTCTACCACTGAGCTAAATCCCCAGCCCCCATTGAAGACTTTTTAGTCCTGACTTTCGAGCTGTATTCTTCTATTTCTTTTTCCTGCCTGATTGCACTGGCTAGCCCTTCAGTGAGATCCTGACTGACAGGGATAAGCGCCGGCATCCCAGTCTTCATCCTGGGCTTAGATCAAGGAATTCAGTGTTTTTAGAGCAGGTGTGAAATCCTTATTCATTTTTTTTCCTAGATGCCTTTATCGTGCTTTCCTGTGGTGAAGTGAGAGATGAATGTTTGATCTTTGTCCCTGGTACCTGGTCCAGAGCTCCTAAAAGCTGTGGGATCTCCTGAGCATCTTTTCTTATTTATAACAAATGCCTTTCCGTTAAACCTTCTGGGGGATAAGTCCTAGCAGGTCCCTGTCTTAGTTAGGGTTACTATTGCTGTGATGAAAACACCATAACCAAAGGAAGAAAAGAGTCTGTTTGGCTTACATTTCCATAGCACTGTTCATCACCAAAGGAAGTCAGGATAGGAACTCAAACAGGACAGGCAGGAACCTGGAGGCAGGAGCTGATGCAGAGGCCATGCAGGGGTGCTGCTTCCTGGCTTGCTCCTCACGGCTTGCTCAGCCTGCCTTCTTATAGAACCAGAACCACTAGCCTAGGGATGGCACCACCCACAGTGGGCTGGGCCCTCTCCCATCAATCACTGATCATGAAAATGTCCTACAGGCTTGCCTACAACCTGACCTTATGGAGGCATTTTCTTAATTGAAGTTTCAAATGACTTTTCGCTTGTGTCAAGTTAACACAGAGCTATCGACCACCGTGTCTAAAGTGGCTTCAGGATAAGGGTTAGTCAGCAGAAAGCCACACCTGAAAGACTTTACTTTTTGAGACAGGGTCTCTTACTGAATGTAGAGCTCTATATTCTAGCTAGACTGGCTGACCACTGAGCCCCTAGGATCTGCAGTCTCTGCCCTGCCCCCAACATTGGCGTTATTAGGCATATAACTGTGCCTGGAAGTTAAAGGTGCTGGGCATCCAAACTTCGGGCCCTCGTGCCTGCAGAGCAAGCACTTTATCCACTCTACAAGTATCTCTCCAGGCCGCCACCAAAGTATAATAACTTTAATTGTATTGTGTTTTGTTTATTTAGCATGTGTGTGTGTGTGTGTGTGTGTGTGTGTGTGTGTGTGTGTTGGGGCACCTGCATGCCATGAGCACATGCAGGGGTCAGAGGAAAACTTGAAATGTCTTTTCTCACAGGTGACCAAGCTCTGCAGCAAATCCCTTCCTCTGAGGCGCTCAGTTATAATAATGTTTAATGTCTCTGCCTGTGAGTTTTACCATCTGTCTGTTCTGACTTGGCCGTGATTCTGTGGTTATTGTCTTCATGTTTTCTGACTTCACTGCCTGCCTGATTATCTTTGATGAGACGCCAGACACAGTAAATCTTACTCTGTTGGGTGCTGGGTGTTTCTGAATTCCTACAAACCTTACATTTTGTTCTGCGATGCAGTTGGGTGACTTAGAAACGGTTTGTCACGGGCAGAGGAATTGTCAGGATAGGGCTGATAATTTCCACTGCGGAAACAAAACCCAGCAAGTACTTCCCAACGCTTATGGTTGCCGAGTTTTCCATTAATGCTGGTGGGATGGGCTTTAATCTAGGCTTGTTCCGTCTTCCACGTGCTTGCTTTTCTTACAGACTCGTACTTGAGAGCTGTGGCCCATCTGCAGGCGCTGTGTGCACGCTTATCTCTCGGGACTCTTCCTATGTGCTCTAAATGCTTTGGTCTGCCCAGACTTTCAACTCTATCTCTGGAGCTCAGTCTGAGTTCCTTGCTTGAGACTCCCTCTGTCAGGGCTCAGGCTAGAAAACCCTCTCGAGGTGGCAAGTGAAGAAGTTGTGCGTTCGCCTTGTTCGTTTTCTATCTCGGGAGTTGTCTTTGGTGGATAAACATCTGGTGCCTTTAAAAGCGTTGTTTGTTCTGTTTTGTGTTTGCTGTTGTTTCTAAAGGCAGGGTAAGACCAGTTCCTGTTTCACTAGTCCTGGTTGAAAGATGAGGTAATGTAACAGACCTGATTTCAACAGGCATGGAAGGAAGACACTCAGAGGTTGACCCAAATGTCACCAGCCCAGATTTTTTTTTTTAATTTTTTTTTTTCAGAGCTGGGGACCGAACCCAGGGCCTTGAGCTTGCTAGGCAAGCGCTCTACCACTGAGCTAAATCCCCAACCCCCCAGATTTTTCCTTCAAAGTTGGGCCTGCTGTCCTGCTGTGGTCTCCTCAGGGTCCAGCACCTAGATCCTGCAGGCTTCCTCAGCTCCACCCTCCCCAAGCCACTTTGTATTCGTCACCTGGCCCCTCCGGCCCCACCCACATGGGCACCCTTTGGACAATGCTGGGTGACTTAAGTTTCCCACAACCCAGATTCTCAGTTTCTGCCTTCAGAAACCCCAGTACACGCTGCCAACTCACAGATAGCCCAGTGGCACAGAAATCAGCCCCAAGGCCTCTACCCTGATGTCACTGTCCACGAGAACCAAAAGTTCACTCTAGAACTTATTTCAAAATGATCGTCTAGTTTTCTTTTATTTACTTTTATTTATATGAGTACACTGTTGCTATCTTCGGACATACCAGAAGAGGGCAATCAGAGCCCATTACAGATGGTTGTGAGCCACCATGTGGTTGCTGGGAATTGAACTCAAGATCTCTGGAAGGGCAGCCAGTGCTCTTAACCACTGAGCCATCTCTGCAGCCCCCTGCCCCGACCGTCTAGTTTTCAAGTGTGGGCATGTGCACACACATATACGTGACCTGGAAACTTTTGGATAACATTTGACAAGTATACATTTGACAAATGTATCCAAAAAAATTAACCCTTAAAGTATATGCCGCAGGGGCTACTGAGAGATGACGCAGAAGTTAAGAATACTGACTGTGTGCTTCCAGAAGACCCAGGCTCCATTCCAAGCACCCACCCAGTGGATCACAACTTCAGTTACAGGGTATCCAGTGGCCTCTTCTGGCCTCTTCAAGCACTGCAATACACTGTATGCAGATATACATGTAGGCAAAACATAAAGTAATAACATAATTTTTAAAAAAAGATATATTCTATAGGAAAAATATCAGGAAATAAGGGAAATAGATTATAGATGCTGGGTCATGCCTTACTCATCTTATAAGATAGTATCAGATGTGCTTCTTAGCTGAGAATGGGTCTTACCTTTTTTAAAAAAAAATGAGAAAACAAATAGCCAAACAAAGTACAATAAAAAAACAAAATAAAACAAAAACAGAGCGGGTTGGGGATTTAGCTCAGTGGTAGAGCGCTTGCCTAGGAAGGCCCTGGGTTCGGTCCCCAGCTCCGAAAAAAAGAACCAAAAAAAAACCCAAAAAAACAAAAACAAAAACAAAAAAAAAAACAAAAAAGAAAACAAAACAAAACAAAAAAAAACAGAATTAAAAAAACAACAGGGAGGCTATCTTTCAGTGCTGGGGTTACAATGTAACGGCTTTTTTTTTTTTTTTTTTTTTTTTTTTCCTTTTTAATAACATAAGCTCTAGGATTTGAACTCTGGCTCATACGTGCTTATGTAAGCACATTACCTACTGAGCCATCTCTCCAGTCCTCGTTAGCTGGCCCTTTACGACAGCTTGTGGTCTCTTATAATTTAGACGATCAATGTGGCTGGCCATGAGCCACTTCTGTGCAGTCATGTCCTCATCTGCAGTATGCTTGCAAAGGGAGACTTGTGGAGAGAGGTCAGGAACCTTGGCTCAAGCTTCCAGCCACCATCTGCTGACTGGACCTGATCATCTTGGGCCAGGAGCCTCTGGCTGCTCTCCTGTTTCTTCATCCACGGTCCCTAAAACACAGCCATCTTGGATCCTTTTGCTCTAATTCTGTAGAGCTGTGGTGGTTTGAATGAAAATGGCTCCGGACCGGAGCGTCACTACTAGGAGGTGTGGCCTTGTTGGAGTGGGTGTGGCTTGGTTGGAGGAACTGTACCTCTGGGGGTGGGCTTTGAGGTCTCCGATGCTCTCAAGCCAGGCCCAGTGTCTCGCTCTCTTCCTGCTATCTGCCAATCCAGGTGTAGAACTCTCAGCTACCTTTTCAGCACCGTCTGCCTGCATTCTCCCGTGCCCCCCATAACGACGATAACAGACCAAACCTCTGAAATGTAAGCCAGCCCCAATTAAATATTTTTTTTATAAGAGTTGCCATGGTCATGGTGTCTTTTCATAGCAATAAAACCCAAGCTAAAGCGCTACCTATGGTCCCTGGCTTGTTACTTTACCATTCCTAACACCCACTGCGTGTCTCACATTCAGGAAGACCGTGGAACTGTAGAAGCTGTCCTATGATTAAGACGTCAAGTCCCAAGATCTGCTGAGACTGTGACCCAAACCTTGACAGTGGGTCAATGAGTTGAGCAAGAACTCCAGCTTCTCCATGCTGGAGACTTCCTGTAATTAAAGAGCCACATCTTTCCAACTTTAGCCACAAAGCTTGGCAGTTCTAAGCATTCAGTTGTGTCTGGTTCACGGGCTTTGTGGAGGACTCAGTGTTTAGAGCTGAACTTGAAGGTTGGGTCCTGTTTGGACACACAAATGTGAAGGAGAAGGTGTATACTCCAGAGGAGCAGTCAGGAGTGCGGAACAGAGAGGCTCATGGGACCCTCTAGAATTGTTAGTCCAGAGGATAGTCTTGCAAAGACAAGCAGTCATGGCCAAAGATGGACGCTTGCCTCAAAGACCCAAGCCCACAGTGACAGCGAGATCCCTTTTACAGAAACATGGGTTTTAAGAAAAGCCCAGGACCATGTCTGTATAGCTGACCATTACACCCCCTGCCATGTGTTCCCAGTCTCTCTGAGGCTTTTTGATCAGTGCAGTCCTAGAAACGATACTTCTTAGTGTGTGTCTGTGTGTATGTGTGTGTGTGTGTGTGTCTGTGTGTGTGTGAGAGTGTGTGTATGTGTGTGAGTGTCTGTGTGTGTGTCTGTGTGTGAGTGTGTGTCTCTGTGTGTATGTGTGTGTGAGTGTGTGTGTGTATGTGTGTGTGTGTGAGTGTGAGTGTGTGTCTGAGTGTATGTGTGAGTGTGTGTGTGTGTATGATGTATGCATGCATTTGTACATATGTATGCATCTGGAGGTCACTGGTCCATGTTGGATGTCTTCTATCTCTCTCCTTATGTTTTCAGATAGATGCTCATCCTGGAGCTCCTGAGTTGGCCAGGCTTGATGACCAGAAAGCTTTACTTGCTAGGCCTTATCTCCAGCCTCTGTTGTTTTCTTTGGTTTGTTTTTGAGTCAGGGTCTTTCTGTCTCCCCCAGGACAGCCTCAGACTTTCCATCCTCCTGTCTCAGCTTCCCAAGTTCTGGGATTACAGATGTGCACCACACCTCCAGATCCATGCTTTTATAAAAATATAGTAAAAAAAATTAGCGGGAATGTGTCCAACGTACAATGTATACTTATGCAAAGGTATCTTTAGGTAACACAGTACCATGTAAAATTAATATATTCAATAGAAATTCAAAATATAAAATACTGCCAAATAGAAACAGAAAGGACAAGAATACAAACCCAGACTGGAGAGATGGCTCAGTGGTTAAGAGCACTGACTGCTCTTCCAGAGGTTCTGAGTTTAAATCCTAGCAACTGCATGGTGGCTTGCAACCATCTGTAATGAGGTCTGGTGCCCTCTTCTGGTGTGTCTGAAGACAGTGACAATGTACTTATATATAATAAATAAATAATTATTTTTTTAAGAAAAGCATTGGGAGATTGGTGCTGTTTCTAAATTCACATTCTACTTTCTACACCCTATTTTCTTTGGAGACATGCTAGCCTGGTCTTACCCTTACTTCCTATGTGGGACACCATTCGTGGGGCACTGGAATAGAAGTGAGGGAGTAGCCTGGGCTCTGCCCCTGCTCAAATGACCACCTGTTGTTTGCTTGCTTCAGGACAGGATAGATTGTGTTTTGTTTTGTGACAGGTTTCCTCTATGTAGCCCAGGCAAGCCCTGAACTCATACTCTTCCTATCTCAGTTTTCTGAAGGCTACAACACCAGGAATGACCCATCATTGTCCAGCAGGATTACAGCATATAATAGAGCATGCCTGGCAGGGACCACCGCATGAAACTAGCACAGATTTCCTCTCACTTCAGAAGATTTACCAAATCTTCTGCTCCTGTAAGGGACCAGGACAGTGGCTCTGACTGATAAAGATGAACAGGACTCCTGCTCGAATCTGATTTGATGCTTCTCAGGCAACTCTGGATCAACTTTGAGACTCGAAGTTCGAAAGGAACATGCTAAGAATTCAGCCTGTACCCAGGCTGCGCTGAGAGGGAAGGAGAAAGATGGCTGGGGGTGTAGCTCAGTTGGTAGCATATATGAAGCCTCATATTAACCAGGAATGTACCAGGTGGAGGCAGGAAGATCGGAAGTTCAAGGTTGTTCTTGGCTACGTAGTGAATGCAAGGCCAGTCTGAGATTTAAAATGCGTTGTTTCAAAGGGGGTTAGGGTGTTGAGGAGAAAGAGACCCTGAGGCCATAAGAAGCCCTGGTGCTACCTGCCAGAGAATACATTGATACATTAGACCGCCTTCACTTATTAAAAAGATAAAATCAAAGTGACTTCCTTAGGGTCCTATCCAACAAGCTCAGGGGTTATTTGTCAGTTTGTATAGGCCAAAGCACAGACATCTGTCCTTTGGAGAGGCTGAATCCAATAGTGATTCTAGTCTTTTAAGGAAAAGATATGTGTGTGTTCCGGCTACACTGGAGGTCTCTGCCTGATCTAGATGAGGGATAAGGACAAGGAACTGAACCAATGTCTAGAGCACAGACACCATCTCAGGCCTTGCCTTGGGTGCTTTGGGGAAGACTAAAGTATTTCACAGCATAGAGGAACATGGTGGGGTGGGGACCCCGGGACAATTCTGGGTTGCTGTAAACACTTAGATTAAAGAGCTCGAACAATGGATTAATAAAAACAAGGCTGGGTTTAGTGACTCATGCCAGCACTCAGGAGGCAGAGGCAGGAAGCTCTCTGATTTTGAGGCTTGCCAGGAGTACATAGTAAAATTCTTCCTCAAAACAAAACGTCAGGAAAGTACGGCTCTTAGAAACTTGTCACCGGAATGACCCTCTGGCTTCGCTTCATTTTGAGTCTTGTTTTCCCATGGAGGGACAGAGAATTATTTGGTCTTCTCAGAACAAAGGAACAAAAGAGCTCACATTTAGTGGCTCTGTGTCCAGAAAGCCAGTCCTGTCAGGTGAGCACATGTGGTCCCCAGTGGCCAATCTCCCCAGGACTTGGCTTGGAATATCCTACAGGAAAGACCCCTTCTGCCTCGGGCTGCTGTCTGTTCCCATGTTCACCCCTCATTCCGTATGGGCTGCTCAAGGGGGTCTAACCTGGAGGGGGGTTGGGAGGACTCCAAAGGGTTTCTAGTCAGGCCTGAATGAAGGCCTGGCTGCTGTGTTCAGACCTCTAACTTCAGCTCTGACAAAGGCCCTTCCAAAGCAGCGTTTCTCATTAGCCCAAAGGTTTATTTTGCAGGCAGCTTTTCCCCATGACTCAGTTTCTGGCCCACAGCCAGGAGGCCTTGTGTCAGAATTCCTGCAGAGGAGGCCTCCGGGCCTTGGCCTGACCTCCCTCCCAGCCCTGCAGAAGACGGTTTGCCTGTACCCTTTCCTAAGCGAGGTTAGGGAACCAGCGTTCTTGTACCTTCAAATTAAAATGATGTCAACATTTTAAATCACTGACCCAAAGAAGAAAATAAAATAAAAAATATGTGGCTATCACAGCTATGTCTCCTCCGTGTGTTTTAAATATAGAAAGCAGGAAGCCAAACATCTGGCTTCCAGGGAGGCTGTGTGCTGAATGTGTGGTGGCCAGAAAAACCAAGAAGAAAAAAAAAAAGCATTAGTCAGAGTCTAGAAGAATGATGGTTTACTTTTACTGAGTAATATTTAGAGACAGGGACCAAGGAAGGATGTAAGACAGCTGTTACAACACAGATTGGGTTGGGTTTTTTTTTTTTTTTTCCAAATTCGATCCTTTAGAAATTCTCAAGAAAAGGAAAATCTTAAGAAATAAATTGAAATTTATTTAAAGACATTTTAGAGAATAAAATAAAATAGCCCAAGCTTCCTATCCTAAGAATACGACAAATGACAAAGGTTCACTGGAGATCACAATCAGGTGCTGGAATTCAGTTAGAAGGTCTACTTACTTTTAAATAATAAATAAATAAATAAATAAATAAATAAATAAATAAATAAATAAATAAATAGCAATGAGAGGAGATGGCCCAGTTGGGAAATAGTTGCCACGAAAGCATAAGGACTCAAGTTCAAATCTTCTAGCACCCACATAGGAAGCAAGCAAACAAAAAAACCCAAATCAACCAGGCTTGGCACCATGTGACTGTCAATCCAGTGCTTGGGAGAAGAGACAGTAGATTCTGGGGACTCGGTGGCCAACCAGTCTATTCACACTTCAGGTTCAGGGAGAGATCCACCCTGTCTTAAAAAATAAGTGGAGAGTGACTGAGGTAGACTTCAAGCCTCCACACGCACACACTTAGGCGTGTACACACATGGGGGAAGGGTGCAGAGGCGGGACTTCAAAATTGTCACACACACACACACACACACACACACACACACACACACACACACAAAATCGAGCAGGATTCACCATACCAGGTATCATCGAAGATATAAAGAAACTTGAGTTCTGATATTTGACCGTGGGGAAGTTAATGGCCCGATCACTCTGAAACATAGTTTTAAGAGACCTTAAGACACTTTAGGGAACCACTATGCCACCCGGCTGTTCCCAAATCTCTATCCAAGGAGAGAAGAAACAAAGCAAAACACATGGCCACAAAGACTTGGACTCAGGTGCTCATGACATCTGGGAACACTGGAAGCGAAGGCCATGAGCCTATGAGTGGATAAATGGCTATGGAGTGAGCTGGCATGGTGACACACATCGGTGACACACACCTTTAACCCTAGCAGTTAGGAGGCAGATGGGTCTTTTACAGCTCAAGGCCGGCCTGGAACTATATAGTGAGTTTTAGGGCAGCCAGGGCTACATACTAGTTCAAAAAAACTAAAAAAAAAATTTTTTTTTAAATTAAAAAAAAAAAAAAAAAGGTGGATTGGGGTTGGGGATTTGGCTCAGTGGTAGAGCACTTGCCTAGCAAGCGCAAGGCCCTGGGTTCGGTCCCCAGCTCCGAAAAAAAGAAAAGAAAAAAAAAGGTAGATTATCCACTGGGGACAATATTATTCATCAATAAAAGGAATAAACTATAGGTACCTATGATAGCAAGAATTAACTTTAGCCAAATGATGCTGAGACAGAAGCCTGACAGAAAAAGAGAATCTCGTTTCTGATTTGGCCTAAGTGAAGCTGCAGTCAATCCACAGTTGGGTCGGTGGCCCTCTGGGTGCGGAGGGAGGTTCCGTGTGAGCGTTGTCCTGGGAGGTTCTTAGGGTCCTGGGGACATATGGAAATGGGAATATGGGAATATGCCAACTGTGGTACTGGTTTCAATGATGTGCACATAAGTAAGCCAAAGCTCACTGAATCAGGGCTAGAGATGTATGTAGTTCCCTGAATGTTCACGCTTAGTGTGCAGCAGGTCCCGGGCTGGATCCCTGGTATCCCAGTCACACACACACACACACACACACACACACACACACACACACACACACACCTTTACCAAATTGCCAAGGATTTTGCGTTAATTTTCTCTCACTAAAGCTGTTAAAATGAATAATATTTATAAGTGAGGAAGAAAATGTTCTATCCCAGGAACACACACATTCACACACACACACACACACACACACACACACACACACACACACACACACTAACATTCCGCAAGGAGGATGATTCAAGGGGCCATAGGATGCCAAAGTTGTCTCAGCTTGTTTGATCTTTTGCCTTTCCATATCAAAATTTTCAAAATCAGTTTTGCAACTTCTAAAGATAAGGCAGCCGGGTTTTGCTTAGCACTGCACTGGAATATCAATCAGTGAGGGTGTGACGTTTTGCTAGTCTTGAGTCTTCCCGCTTATAAATAAGGCACGCTGTTCACTTAGCGAATAGCTGTCTAGTTTATGTTGTAGTCTATTACAGTTTCCAGTGACAGTCAGAGTAAAGTGAACCATGACCCTCACCGGAGCAAGTCACCCTTAACTTCATCTGCAGGACCTGGATGTGACCTCATGTGCAAGAAAGGGCTCTCCAGATAGACTTAAGCACCTTAGAAGCATCAATCAAGGTTACCCAGACAGCCATGCAGCCATAGAGCTCATGTAGGGGAAGAGGGGAAGAGGGGGCGGGGCCATGGAGAAGATGGGTGTGAAGATGGTGGCTATGGAGACGGATACTGAAGCGAATCAGTATTGTAGCAACAAGCCAAACACTGCGGACGCTGGGTGCCAACGAAGGTGAGAGGGATTCTGAAGGAACCACAGCCCTCCTGACATGCCACTCAGGCTCACGAACTGAGGGGAGCCTTGAGAGAACTCATTTCCGGTAAGTCACAAAGTTTGATGGTTTGTTGCAGCCACTCTGGAGCCCATACAACAAACAGGCCATTCACAGCTCCTGGGGTTCATGTCCTGGTATCTTGTCTTCTAGATGCTAGGATAAATGACATTGCCTCTGCAATTTCAAGTTTGGATTGCTGACGTGTGAAAACATGGTGGAAAGTCAGGCATAGTGGCACCTCAGAATTCCTGAGGCTTAGGAATTCAGAGGGAGATACTCTCTAAAAATCAGAAAAAAAGGAGGAAGAAAAAAGGAAGTAAGAGAGGGGAGGAGGAAGTAGGAAGGTGGAAAGACAAGTGCTAAACTCATTTTTAGATTTTTGTTTGTGGGAAGTAGATTCTTTTCTCATAAAATACTTCTTTCTAATTTATTTATTTACTGTTTTTTCAAGATAGGCTTTCTCTGTGTATCCCCATCTGTCCTGGAACTTGAGCTGTAGGTCAGACTGGCCTTGAACTCAGAGCTCCACCTGCCTCTGCCCCACGAGAGCTGTGATTAAAGGCGTGCACCACCATATTTAATTGCAGTTTCCCCTTCCTCCATAAGCATTTTTTTTTCCGGAGCTGGGGATCGAACCCAGGGCCTTGCACTTGCTAGGCAAGCGCTCTACCACTGAGCTAAATCCCCAACCCCCATAAGCATTTTAAAAACAAAAACTGCAGTACCTCCTTGGCATCACCAGATCTCCTGTGGGCATTGGCATTACTAGTCCATGATGGTTTCTTCATGTCAGGATCGAAGCCAGGTCCACACAGGTTCTCTTCCATTTATGGATTCTCTCTGATTTTCTATTGTGACTTGTTTATTGAAGGAAATGGGTCCTTAACCCTGTAGTTTCCCAGGGTGGCTATCTATACACTGTCTTCAGTACAATTTCCTGTCTCCTGATAAGCTTACGATTAAACGTGACTCGGGTATAGGGCCCTCAGGAATTCATAATGTGCATATGTTGTGTGTTGTTATTTGTGCATGGGAAGGGCTTGGGTTTATATTGGGTCACTCTGCCCTACATGTTGAGGCAGGGGCTCCTGCTGAACCAAGAACTTTCTGTGTTTGCTAACCACATTAGCCAGTTTGCTCTAGGGACCATCCTGTCTCTACTCACTGAAGAGCTAGAATCATACACACACACACACACACACACGCAAACACGCAAACACGCACGCACACACGCACACATGCACACATGCACGCACGCATATACGTACGTATGCATGCATGAGCGCACCTAACAAGATACTCACTTTTGGCTTGGGTTGCTTTAAACAAATCTGGCCATCTGGCTTCCTTTTCCTTATAAATGTTGGCCCTTTTGTCTGGTTATTTTTTTTCTTCTCCCTTTAAAATCCAGTAATTAAAACTTTTTTTAAAAAAACTTATTACTGGTTCTTTGCAAAGTTCACATTATGTGCCCTGCTTATCCCCTTATCTCCCACCTCGAGCCCCGTACTTGCTGCAGCAGGTGGGAGACAAGCTAGCTTTCCTGCTCTCATGACCCCAGAGCCTGCTCTCCTGCCTGCCCCAGGTACAGCACCACAGGGAGACTAGTGGTAGGGCCAGCTCCCCCACACTTGTTTCCTCCAGGCCTGCTCACCCACAGCTCCCGAAATGCTCTGCTCTCCCAAGTACTGCAGCTGGCGAGGGGCTGAGGCAGCTCTCAGGTTTTCATGCCTGTAGGCCCAGCTCTCCTGTGAAGCAGGGGCGAGGGTGGGGCCGGTTCTGCACAGCATCCAGACATCAATCTGTTCCTAGTGACAGCTCAGACCAGGGACGCCTGCCTGTCCTTTGGTGGTAACAGATCCTTACTGCTTGGACCCCAGACTTGGACCCCAGTGTCAGCACAGGTCAGGGCCCCACATGATCAGTCCCAGGCAGCATCCTTGGTACTCACGTCAGACTGTTCCTCACTACCCTGAGTCCCCAGCTCTGCCTCTCTTCATTGGGCCCACATCCTTCTGTTTCTCTTTCTCTTCCATTTCTCCACCTCTTACTTGCAGCACCCGAGGTCTCTGAGTGTCTAGGTTTGTTTCAGGAATGATCTCTGGAGTGTTGTGGCCTTCCCTTCCAGACCTGGGTGGCGCCAGACTAGTGGTCAACTCAGGCTCGCTTCCTGTCTTGGCCCCACGGGGCCAGTCTGGTGCATGTGTCAGGCCTGTTCTTCCTGCCCACCCAAGTGGCCATTTGTCTTGGGTTCATTCCTGCTAGGGGGTCCTTGGTCCCAGGTGGGGTTCTTCTAGTCTCTGGCTTGCTTCCCATCCTGTGAGCCTGTCAGGGCCTGCCTGGCACTTAAATGACAGTTGTCTCAGGTTAGCACCCTGTCTGGGCTCCCTGGTGCCAGTCAGGTGGTCATCTCAGGCTCACTCCTTTTTAGGGAATGATAGACTACTAATCATTCAGATGTCCATAGGTCAGAGCACGGAACATAGACATAGTCTCTCTCCTCTCTGCCACCTACTGACGCACATGTGACACAGCAGTCACATCTGCAACGCCACTGGGGGCAACAGTGATTTTTTTCTAGAATATTCCTCATTGTTAGTCTAATGGGTGGAGTGGTTTTAATATATATAATTATTAAAATATATTTGAGGTGTATTTCACCAGATGAGATTTTTTTTTCCAGAGCTGGGGACCGAACCCAGGGCCTTGCGCTTCCTAGGCAAGCACTCTACCACTGAGCTAAATCCCCAACCCCCAGATGAGATTTTTTTAAGTTAGTGTGTGTGTGTGTGTGTGTGTGTGTGTGTGTGTGTGTCTGTGTGTGCACATATATGCACACAGGTACACATGTACACGTGTGTGCATACCTGTGATGATCAGGGGACAATCTCTGGTGGTGTTCTTCAGGCACTGTCCACCTTTTGTCTGAAGCAGCTTCTTCTTGGCTTGGAAGTCACTGATTCGGCTAAGCTGGCTGGCCTTTGAGACCCAGGGATCTGCTCATCTCTGCCTTCCCAACACTAGGACTGAGAACACACACCACCATGCCCAGCCTTTTGACATGGGTTCAGGAAAATAAGTGCAGGTCCTTGTACCTGCATAGCAAGCACTAATTGAGCTATTGCCTAAGCCTCATTCCAAGGACTTTACATTCCTTCGTGGTATCTGTAAGGCTAAAACTCTTTCCGGAATCCTAAGCGAGCATGTGGACTTTTCATTCTCGTGAATATGGTGGGGCACTCTCCAGCTGCGGCGTGGCATGTGACACTATAGCAGACTGCATGAGACGGCAGCTAGCAGTGAGAATCCAGCTGCCTTTTCTTAAATAAGAGACTTGGAGAAATGTTTAAGTCATGCTGTTGTCAGCATTCCATTGCTGGGAAAAAAAAAAAACCTGACAGAACCATTTTAAAGAAAGAAATATTTCTGGGACAAAAGGTCCATGGTTCAAAGGCTTCTGACTCTGGGGGCTTAGCCTCACTAGCTGCATCTGTGACAGCACGGTTGTGCAGTGGGAATAGTGCAGGAGAATCTGTTTGCCCTGTATTCAGGACGCAGAGACTGAGGAAGCAGAGGGAGTCTAGAGTCCCGATGATCTCTTCCAGAGATCTGGCTCCAGTGACCTAACGCCCATCCGTCAAGCTGCAGTTCTTCAAAGTTCTGCCAGCCCCCAACAGTGCCACGGCTGGGGAGGGGGCTTCCGCAGATGGGATGGCTGCAGTCAGAACCAATGAGGTGAGCCTGAGGAGCAGCCCAGAGGTCTGCAGGCATCCAGGTCCTTTCCAAACTTGCCCACTTCTCCAAGCATTTACGACAGCTTGGGAGAGCTCTGAACCGCCTCCTAGACAGTCAGCCTGGGTTTTGATGAACAGCATCGCTCTTCCTTCTGGAGACATTGAGCTCATCAAGGGGGCCTGGTGTGGAGCTCTGTGTCCTGCTTCCTCTTAGGAATTCTGTTTTAAATAATTTCTTCTCCTGCTTTACTAAAAGCAGCTAAGAGAAGCCAAGCAGCATCCTTGGACATCTTTTGGACAGAAGAAATCTGCTGAATATACTAGTCCATAATCCCTACGTTCTGATCTCTAGAAATGTCTAGAACAGGCTTGGTGCTAGAGTGCTCTGAGATGTTAATATCAGTAATGAAGCTTGCAGTAAAAAAAAACAAAACAAAAAAAAAAACATTCTTAGCAATGTCCAGCTCTCAGGAGAAACCAGGACCACTGTACAAATTGCCACCAACAAAAGCCATGTCACTTACGAATTTAGTCTACTTGATAAAGTCACACGCTGTGAAAAGATACAGTTATCTTGTGTCTAGTGTAGTCCACTTACCACACAACCACTAAGAATGACTTAAGGCTACATCAGTCATGGCCACACAACTCCAGAACTATTGCAAGTCTTCATTAACCCAGCTCCCAGAGTGCCTCTGCACTTTGACTTGTCACGGCAACACCCTACTCCTGTGGTACCAGTTTTTTTTTTTCCTTTTCTTTTTTTCGGAGCTGGGGACCGAACCCAGGGCCTTGCGTTTGCTAGGCAAGCGCTCTACCACTGAGCTAAATCCCCAACCCCAGGTACCAGTTTCTTAATAACTAATGAATAATTTTATTGCTGTCCAGGCTGGGAGGTTAGGCTAAAGTGCTGGCCACTTATGGGAGGGCTTTTTTCTACTACCAAGGTGGATTTTCAACCTAGGGGTGGAGGTTGGGGCAAGAACATGGTGTCCTCATGTGGCAGAGAGGAAAATAACAGACTAGTGGGTGGTGGCAGGATCTGGTCATGATGCTAGCCTTTTTCAGAGGCTCTCCCTCAGCACAGTTGCTGTGAGGACTTAGTGCCCATCACATGAATTTGGAGGCCATTTGGACCTCAGCTCTTGGATAAAGGAACTCATGCCTACATGATTCCCATGTTGTACACAGCCCAGCAAAGAACAGGCACATGCTTGCTCGGAAAAAAAACAAACCCTTTACATTTGTAAAAGAAACCAGTGTAACAGTGCAGGATGCTGTTTAGAATGGCCATCTAAGCCAGACCTTACCAGAATCCAGGAGTTATCCCTGCCAGTCACAGGAATATTTAATATTAGGTTGAACCACATCAATCGAATGCCCAATTTATCCATTTCTTCCCTACAGAAATGGTCCCTCTACATGAATCTGAAATCAAAAGCCTGGGGCTTTTGATTTTTTCTTTTGGGGTTTGAAGAGATGGCTGAGGAGTTAAGAGCTCTGGCTGCCCTTCCAGAGGACCCCAGTTTAGTTCCCAGCACCCACATGGGCTCACAAGTCTATGGCTCCTAGTTCAGGGGTCTGACACCCTCACACAGACATGCGTGAACAAGTACTTTAGCCACTGAGTATTTCCCAAGCCCTTGTTTTAAAAAAAGAAAAAGAATAAAATGCAGAAAATTTCACAAGAAATCAATGGGTAGAGAGGAATTGGCTCAGAGTTAAAGTGTACTCTCATGCAGAGGACCTGGACTTGGGTTTCAGCCCCTATGCAGTGGCTCTCAGCTCCTGTGACTACAGTTCCAGGTCTGACGCCTCTCCTTGCCTCTGTAGGGACTGAACTTGTATGTGCATTGTGCTTGTGGCTTTCCTTGTCCTTTCAGACGTTATTAAACACTTCCGTATTACATCACAGAACTAATGGGTGTGTGTGTGTGTGTGTGTGTGTGTGTGTGGGCGGGATCATTGGAAGCGCATCCTCAGCAATGTAAAGAGTGCAAAGCCAGCCCTGAATACTGGAGACTCTCTCCCACCCATCCACGTTGCCACCCATCAGAGGCAAACTGCAGGCTAATGGTTAGGTTACTTAAGTAAGAATGAGTTAAGTAATTCTGAGTCACTGTGGATACATAAAACTTAATTACAAGAGGTGTCAGGATATTTCAATCTTCTTGGCCCCTCTCACCCTTCTTGCCCTCTTGAAGCCAGGCCACGGGGAAGGTATGGCACACCTCCAGGCCCTTCTGCATCTCCTCAAGAAACCATCTCCTCTCCAGTGACGATCCCATTGTCTCTGGACAACTCATTGTAAACTGGACACAAGATCCTGGAAACGTCAGCATCTGCCTGCCCTCTAGACTCATACCTGCGCCTGTAACAACATGGCATGTTCACATAAAACTGGAAAACTGGCTAAATATATGATTAAGTAAATCAGCATAGAATTTGAGTTATGCAAATAAGCAAATTCTTCAGCAGGAGCAGCAATTCTTCCCAGAGGGCGGTTAGTGAGTCTCGGAAGCATCGGAAACCAACAACAGTGAGAATGAGCTGCTGGGCTGGTGAGTGTGGATGCTGGAGACAGGCACACTGTACTGGCTCTGCCTTTCCCTGTGTGTGCTGCTTCCAAAGTTGTGGGAAATAGGCATCTACTGGAATCCAGAGCTCACAGCACTCGAAGGGCTCTGGTGTCATGAGGGTGCTCTAGACTGGGATGGTCCACCAATCAAGAGCTTGCAGGCTGCAGTATGGGCAGGGAGCATACAGTGGGGAGTCTGTCTTACTTGGGGTCTTCATCACCGAGTGTCTCCAATGCTTTTCAGGGTACCAAGGGGAATGAGGTACTTCCTGTCCCTGGTGAGAAGAGCACACTCAGTGTGGGGTTTGCTCAACTGCTTTTCCTTAAGCCGAATTTGCAACCTTAAAACTTCTTCAATATGTGACTTTTCATCCTTTTGGCTAGACATTTAGACATTTAGACAGAGGAAGGTAGAGTCTTGTCTGCCTGGATTTTGTTTTAGAAACTCTTCCTCTTAGAACCTGGACCCACTACATCTGAAGGTGAGCACAGCTCGCTCACTGCTAATTCAGTTTAGAGCAACCCCTTACCTGGGTCACAGGAGAATGCACAATGCCTGAGAGCAGTAGAGTGAAGAACCACAAGACAGGTCAGTGGTTGGTTCTTTTCACCTTTATTCAAATAAGCATGGAGCCTGTGTCTTCTCAGGCTGGTGTATTTAGATTTTCTGACATGCAGTGGTGTTAGCACATGGCTGTTGCAGAACTTAGAGCAAGTGTTGTAAATGCACAGGCGCGGCTGGCCTTAAGGAGGGAGGGTAGCGAAGGTCCACAGTGTCACTTGCCCATTCAAGGCTGACGAGAGGCGAAGACAAGCGTTCTCTTTGAATGTCGGCTTTTAGAATGATCACAGGAGACAGAGTGCAAGGGCTCCTGTTGTTAGGCTAGGCACTTAAAAGGATACTTCAGCACTGGGTAAGCTGGTTGGTCCAGTAACTGCCACCGTATTTCCTTTCCCAAGAAGAAAATTCAAGGTGAAGGAAACTGCACTTGGTCTTTGCCGTCAGAGTTGGTGAAATTAATGATCGAAATAGTTTTGGACACGCTAGACTGTAATTCAGAAATGCATGAGTTAGAGAAATTTCATTTGTTCTAATTCAGTCTTGCTTGTTTCCTACAACTCTGAGAATCACAGAGTTACGTCTTTAGTTTGAATTGGTCTGGTCATCACCTTGGTCAAGAAAACTATTTGCCATGGGCTCTGCTACTCCTGTGTAGTAATTTAGTTTAAATAAGGCCTCAGTTGCTGATTACCAGTTTAATCTAAGGGAACAAGTTTGACCGGTCACCTGTCCTTATTTGAAGCCAGTTAGGGTGAGTGCAACCTGGGGTCAAATTCAACTTAAAAATTATAATCCTACAGCAGAACAGCAGCTGGCGGCAGAGGCCGAGGCAAGTGGGCTTGTGAAAGGGCAGCTTTGGGGCTGGGCATAGGCCAGGTAGCAATGCCAGCACTCCCGGGGACAGAAAGTGGCCGGTCTGACTTGCTCCAGCTCTGAGTGGCCTGTGCAGGATGGCCACCCTACCCCCCCTACCCCCCCCCCCCACCCGAGAGCTGTCCTTCACTGCTGTCCTTTCTACAGTCCCTAGGAGGACCAGGCCAGTTCTGTTCCTTAGCAACTGCCCACATAGCCACTTCTGATCCATTTCTCTGGACAGCAGTGAAGGCTCAGCGGCAGGTTGGGGACACAGAATAAGGTTTCTGGGTTGAGAGCTGCTCCCTCCCCTGAAAGCCAAGGGAGAGGTTGTCGGGAAGCCTGACTAACAGCAAGACTACTTTCTACAAGTGCGAAACCCAACCACTCCAGTCAGTCTGTTAAAGTAAACTGAATCACTGAATCACTGAAAATAATATTCTTTGAAAGACTTTGCCACATCTGTTAAAAACAAAACAAAACAAAAAAAGCTTCAAAGTTTTTTAAAGGTCCTTTAAAATGTATTAGTAGCCTTCTTAGTAACGAATATAAAACAGTTTAAGACACTTGGTGACTATCTTAGGTCATATCTCTGAGGGAGGGACACATGTCTTGGGAAGGATACATAGTGAGGTTTTACTACTAAAATGATCTATTTGGTAAAAACTCCACAAAGAGTTTTGTCAAAAAAAAAGAAAGAAAGAAAGAAAGAAAGAAAGAAAGAAAAGAAAAAGAAAGAGAAAATGAATAACTGTTTTGAAAGGATTGTTTTTTTCCTCCAAAATGTCAAAAAGAGTAAGGACACAAATATAATTAAAATGTCAATACAATACTATCAATTCAGTAAATAAATAAAGTGGCACCAACTTTATGGCAATTTTTTAAGACACAGCTCAAAGATATTTCAAAATAAATAACTAAAAAAGGGAGACAGCACTGACAATGGCCGGAGGGGGGGAAGCGCAGCCAGCACTGTTCCCCGCTTGGGATGGATGGATGCTTAGGTCGGATGCTCGTCCAGAGAAGAAAGCTTCAGGAGAGGCCAGGCCTCGGGCTGTCTTTTGCCATTTTTCTCTTTTCTTCCAACGTGTGCTTAAATATTTTTTTCAGGGTGTCGTAAACTATTGGTCCATTTTCAGAATCAAAATTAACCTGGTGACAAAGAAAAATTTTTACTTAAGACACTGGAGTAAATAATCTAATGAGTTTCTGTTTGCAAAGAAAAGAAGGATTTGAAAAAAACAATAAAGATTTATATAAAAATACATATAGTTAAATGCATATGCTAAGTTTCATACATTTTAGCTGAATGACTATGTTAGAGCTGTCAACCACACTGGTACCAAACCTCTGACTGAAAACTCATTCAGTGTCGTGCCTGGAGTTTAATACACTCCAAGCAGGAGCCCCAGGGACGTCAGCAGCCATGTGAGGCTGAGACTCAGCACTGATGCTACAAGGGACAGCTCCTTACAGCGGCACACCACGTCCAGAAGCCTAAGGCTGCAGGGGACTGTGAGACGGGGAAAGTGTAGCTTTCCGCCTGTCACTGCAGCTCCATCCTTTATCTAATGTTTGTGGCACTGCTTCTCAACCTTCCTAATGCTGCAACCCTTTAATACAGTTCCTTGTGTTGTGGTGACCCCCAACCACACAATTATTTCCTTGCTCCTTCCCAACTGTCATTTTGCCACTGCTGGGAAGACACGGGGGGCCTTTGCCACACCAGCTGCTCTCTGCCGAGGAGTGATGGTACCAGGACAGAGAGCCCCGCACTGTCCCAGAGGAAGGTATGTCCTACTAAGGACTCCGGTTCCTGGCACAGATTCTCCCCTCCACAGACAAAGGATGACAAGGAGAGGCTGCTCACTTCACCAGCAACATAGGGACTCAGGACGCTTGTTTGCTGATCTGCTTGTTAGCCGCTGTCTTGCTGATGGCCTCTACAAGGCTCACACATCAGAAATAAATAACTGCGTTTCTCCTAAAAGCATGTAGTTCATGCCTTTGTGGGTACCAACGTGATAATTTTGGATGTTTAACTCTGCTTAGATGATTCTTGTTTAAACCCAAGGTGGGGCTGGCTGGATATGCAAATACCCGACTACTCTGAAGAACAGGATTTAAGACTTGCTGAACACCCCTCTGTTTTTCTCTTTGCTCCCACATTATCCTTCAATAACCTGACAGGCCAGCTTTGTCCTGATGCACTGTTGGGAAACTCTGTAACGACTTATAGAGCACATTTGCATTACGGGAAACAGCCGAATGTCTGACTTGAGAAGGGAAGTTGACTTTTGGACCCCTGAGTTACAGAGGTGGCATGATGGTGTGGAGACACGGACTCACCTTGGTGAAGGCTTTAATGGCATGTGAAAGGCAAGCTTCCTCCACCTCCACCGGAAGCGTCTGCAGGCTCACAATGCAATGCAACACACAGAGGATGGTCTGGTACTGCCCCTGTGGACACAAACTGTCATTACATTACATACAAGTGCATGAGCATCACCAGAAGGATCAAGTCTGATCTCATCAAGGAACCTTGAGCCAGCTGCTCTACCATGCCTCGTCTGTGAAAGGCGTCCTCCATCTCCAAGTAGCCAGAGGTGGGAAGGGGCTGTTCACAGCTGCTCAGCAAGGTTGCCCTTCCTTGTCTACCGTCTCCTGTTTCACCTCTGACATAGAACCACCGGGAAGATACCCTAAGAAAAGGATTCTACACACTGGAAAAAACCATACCCTATAAGGTATACACGGGGCTGGGAAGATGGCTCAGGTAGAGAGCTTCCTGTGTAAGCCTTAAGACCGGAATTCAGATTTCTAGAACCCATGCAGAAAGCCTGATGGGTATGAGGGGCCTGGCTATAAACACAGCCAAGGAGGTGGAGATGGGGTCCTAGAGCAAGCTGCCAGGCTAGCCACAGGGTAGAGAGATGGGGGAAGACTATGACGCTAACCTTAGGTCTTCACATGCATGCACAAATGTGTATTCATGAACATATACATGACAAACGTGTGAGGGCACTGCCTACATGTGTGTTGTGAACAGGCTGTGACAGTAGTCTGTGGGTAGATGCAGTCACAGATCTCTGCGAAGACTTGGGAACAATGAGATGTTTAAACTTCAGGGTAGGTAACTCCAGGCTAACAGCTAGTATTGTTCCCCAAAACAAAAGCAAGGCCTATTTTGAACTGAAAAGATTGTATCCTTAGGTGGTTAAAATACTAAACTGTGTAATAGGATGTATAATGACAAATAATTTCCATCTCTTCCTATATTCACAGTATCTTTCTCTGCTGGCAAACACTGGAACTAGTTTATAGCTTCCTGATACTCTTTTCTACTCTGTACATATTTAAGCTGTGTAAATGCACACACACAAGTACAACATTCCCTATGTAGACGCATGCACACACACAAGTGAAACAGTCCCTTTTAAGAACTCTAAGGAGTGCACACTCCAGTCCGCACCTTAGTTTGTATGGACACATGCTCACAGTGCACACTCCAGTCCGCACCTTAGTTTGTATGGACACATGCTCACAGTGCACACTCCAGCCCGCACCTTAGTTTGTATGGACACATGCTCACAGTGCACACTCCAGCCCGCACCTTAGTTTGTATGGACACATGCTCACAGTCAGTAAAGGAAACTTTGAAAAGGTGAAGAGTTTTAACACAGCCTGCTTAAGAGCTACACAATCACCGTAGTCACTCCCTGAGATGCTCACCTACTTGGGAAAAAAATCATACCTTTTTGTTTTGCTTTGTTTTGGGGACAGAGTCTTACTATGTAGCCCTGGCTGGCTTAGAGATCACTATGTAGATGAGGCTGTCCTCAAACTCACAGAGATGTGCCTTCCTCTGACTCTTGAGTGAGGGGATTAAAGATGTACACTACCACACCTGATAAAATACCACACTTTTAAGACAAAATAAAATCTAAAATTTAATGACATTTGCTATGTTAAAACTTATACTGAAAAGATTCAAAAGGAAAGAAAGGTTGGAAGAATTTAATGCAACTCTTCTGAAATTTACACAGTAGAATGATTCCTAAAGTGTGGTCATCTCGGTCTTGGTAATGGACAGCTTCCTTTTAGGGGTGGGCATCAAACCCGGGCCCAGGTACATGCTACACAAATGATCTACCATGGAGCCACTTCCCCAGCTTGGCTTTTACGACAGTCTTGCTGCATACTACAAGATGTCCTTGAATGCAGTATGCGGTCCAGGCTGGCCTCAAATTTATAGCCCTCCTTCTACCTCCTGAGCGCTGGGATTACAAGCACTTGCTGCCATTTGTTTTCTAAGCCTTACACTGTATGTCAGTTTTGCTGTGTCTACAGTGCTGCAGATCAAACCCAGGGCCTTGCACACACGAGGCTAGTCCTCTACCACTGAACCACATCCCAGCCCCAATTTAGTCTCTTATCTTAGAAAAACTCCTAAGTCAGGGGAGTGGAGATACGGCTCAGTGGTTAGGAACATGAGCTGCTCTTGGAGAGGACCTGAGTTCAGTTCCCAGAACCCACAGCAGGTGGCTCACAAAGGCTTGCAGCTGCAGCTCCAGGGGAATCGGACGCCCTCTCCTGTCCTCTGTGAGTACTGTAGCCAAACATACAAACCTGCACACAGACCATACACACAAAATTAGGGGGTCAAAGAAAAGAAAACCTACTGATTTAGACATAAATAGAAAATTCATTCTTTTGGTAATGGATTTTCTGCACATGTGTGAAGCTTCTATGAGGCCCTAATTAGCTTCATTAGCGGTCCAATTGCTACTTTACCTTCTCTAGTAAAAACAGGGCTTCGGCAGCATCTGCGTGTCTGTCGACCAGCATGTCCACATCCTCTTTGCTGATTACAGGTTCTTTCAGTTGCTCCACCCAAGACCACATCAAACTGCACAAGATGAAAGGGTCTCTCTCACCACATATTCGTTCCCAGGCTCCCTCTCGGGAATTTAGTTCTTTCTACAAAGGAAGAGGGAGAGAGGAATGGATCTGGGGAGAGAGAGGTGTATAGACCCTAACTAGAGGATCCATAATCACGTAAGAGTGAAGGCTCTAGACCTTCCCCGGGGCTTGCACCTCTAGGTAGGGGCGCCTGGCTAACACAGGAGCACCCCCAGCCCAGTCTTACCCCTGCACAACAACATGCCACAAGCAGGCTAGCTAACTACTGAGAGAAGAGCCACTGCAGTGTACGGCCCTCACTGACTCAGAGACTGGAGAAGTAGCTCAAGATGGAGTTTTCTTTCTCCAGCATCTGGTAAACAAAACTGAAATCTGACTGCAAATGAAGTAAAATGGTAGATTAAAGATAAGAGACCATTTATAAGCTAATTGGGGAGCTCAGCTGAACCCTTAAACCAAAACTTCAAAGTACACACACACACACACACACACACACACACACACACTATTGCATTAAAGGCAGTAAATGTGGTACATGTTTTTCCAAGTGCCTTTTAGAATCCTAGAGAGCAGTAACGAGCCCAGCACCCTGAGATCTGAGAAGTTAAAAGCAAATGGGAAACTGTGTGAGTGCTCCCAAATATCTAGGGACATTTCACATGAGTTTATTTATTTGTGTGTATTCGTGCATGTGCCTGTACATGTGTGCATGTGCGTGTGTGTCTGTGTGTATGCACGCGCGTGTGTAGACCAGAAGACAACTTTGTGGAGCTGCTTTTCTCTTTCTATTATGTAGGTCCAGGAGAACAGACTCAAGCCTGGAGGCTTTCATTTTTAATGAACCATACTGCCAGTCTCACATGAGATCTTAAGACTTCACCCTGTAAAAATGAGTTAAGAAATTTCTAACAGAGATCAGATTTATGTTTTGATAAATCGAATAAAAATTTTCAATTGCTGGAGGCTGGAGGGATGGCAATTCTGTTCAAACTGACAAATGAGTTTAGAATTTAGCTGGAAGTATAATCAAAGCAAATCAGGAAAGGGAGCAGTCTTAAGAGTGACATGTCCAGGGCTGGAGAGATGGCTCAGCGGTTAAGAGCACTGACTGCTCTTCCAGAGTTCCTGAGTTCAAATCCCAGCAACCACATGGTGGCTCACAACCATCTGTAATGGGATCCGATGCCCTCTTCTGGTGTGCCTGAAGACAGCTACAGTGTTCTCACATAAATAAAATAAATATTAAAAAATTTCAATTGTAAAAAACAAGTGGGCTAGCACAGGCATACACCACATCATACAGTTCAAGTCATGGTTGTTTTTCCCAGAGTACCATTGGCCCTTTTTGTTACTCAAAGTTCTGAAATAAATCTAAGAAGGTAAGATGGTAGAAGGCTTGTGGCTCCAGAAACTGTTTTTTACACATGCTACATGTTGAAACAGCCTGTCTGAGACCAAGTCTGCATCTTCTGGTTACTGTTTGAGACAGGGACCTGGATCTCTCTATGCAGATCATAGAACTTGCAAAGACTGCTCCTGGCTCAAGGGCCTTGACTAAAACTCCTGACCCAAACCCATCTTGTGGGCACTTAGCTGAGGGACACACAGGGCTGACCCAGGAGTGGCACCATGACATTCTTAACGCAAGGTCTTCCCATTTGCTCGCTCTTACTCAAATGCATGTGAGTATTTGCTGACTAGATGAGAGGCTTGATTTTCAGTGTACAGTGAGGAATAAAGGAAATGTATTTGGAGGGGAAACCGAGTTTCACTAGCAAGTACTCTAATCCAGAAGAGCTTTTGCTTGGGTCTATCCTTTGTGGGACACTGTAAGTTGGCATGAGGCCCAAACTTAATGTCCTGCTTCTAAAGATCTCCTTGTTTCAACAAATGGTGGACTGTGGAAGAGTAGGATCTGGAGAGATGGCTCAGGGGTAAAAGCTTGCACTGCCAAAGGACCTGAGTTCAGTTCCCAGCACCCAGGGAAACTAGACACTCTTCTGATCTCTGAGGGCACCTACACGAAACTGTATATACCCTGCCCCCCAAATACACAATTAACAATAAAAATTAATGAAATCTTTCAGGTACTCCACAGAAGAGCACGGATGCCAATTCAGGATTTCTCTGAGTGGAAAAGCCTGCTGGTCAGCCCCAAGCTGGACAGGCTCTGTTTCCCTGACAGAGTTTCTAGGAGCCCATCTTTTCTCTAGACAAGGCAGTCTCTCAAGTAGAGAAAGTACAACTAAAGACTGTCTTCCCACTAAAACTAAAACACAGCAAAAGTCCACATTCTAGGTGAGAGCCAAGAACTGGCTTCCGAGCCCCCGTCACATGTGAGCTGCATGTGCCCGTGCATTTAAACGAGACACGAGTACCTGCCACATTTCCACTCTCCTTTTCACCTCCTCCTCCTCAACAAACTCAGTCAAGTTCGCCAGGGCTTTGGCTGCCAGTATCCTCCTTGCTTCAGCGTTCAGTTCAGACTGCAGGCCGGCGTGTGGCGTTGCCTCCGGCAGGTATGTGCTGTCCTGGGTTTCCTGTCCACATGAGAACTGCGCTTTAGGGCTGGTGTCACAGTGCAGGGGGCTGCAGGGGCTCCGGCCCATCTTGGGAACAGGGCCTGGCACCCAACCCTCAGGAGCCTCACACCGGCAGTGGGCGCCTCGCTCTGAATCCTTGTGTGTCCTTGTGAAGTTGGGTGGCGCTGGTTCTCCAGGGTTGTGTGAACAGGAGACACCCACTGAGAAGGTTCTGCTCCTCTGTACCTCCTTCGGAGAGTCCTTCCTGCACAAAAGCAGTGAGCCCTCATCCTTGGGTTCTTCTAAGCCTCCACACTTGGACTCAGTCCAGAAAGAAAACGTGTTTCGCACCAGTGTATCCTTATGTAAACCTAGCTCTGGAGTCGGCGGCAGGAAGCAATGGCTTGTGGGCGTCTGCTGCTGGAGACTGTGGTCGAGCAGCTCCTGGGCAGGCACTGTCCAAGGTGTCTCCCCTTGCTCCAGGATGGCTTTGGCCCTCTTTAAGTCTGAGTCACTGTAGCTGAGCTGTCTTTTCAGATGTGTCAGGGGCTGAAGGCGCTCAATATTCCTCCTCTTCCAGAGGGGGTCAAACTCATGCTCATTAGAAAGGATCACATCCTGACTGTCGAACTCGGCCACCTCTGCAGTGGGGTTAAACGGGTCAGGCACATCGCTGTTCTGCCTAAGTAACTCTTGATCTAGCTGCATTGTGACCATCTCAGACACCGTCTTTTCGATTTCGGCAGAGAGCTCGGGTCCTTCTAACATGCTCTTCATCACGACTGGCCTGTTCTCAGCCACGTCCAGCAGCAGCTTGCAGACTAGGTGGACGATCTTGGGCACATACTTCAGAAGGCGCGCCTCGTAACCATGAAGCAGATGACGCTGGCGCATCAGGTACTGTGCTAAGGTAACAGCGTGTGCTTTGGGGTCGCAGCAAGAGAAAATATTACGGAGTGGAGCCAGAAACTGAGTGAATTCCCGCACACACAGCAACTGTCCTCTGGTCTGAATGGAATTGGGGCGTTTTGCCCGCACGAATATAATTGCTTGGTCAGCAGTCATCCTTGTTGCAAAAACTAAGTAACATGCTATTAGCACACCTACAGAGTAAAGAAGATTAGGATGAGAAAGGCCTCGTTACCCATCAGTCCTTGATGATGAAACCTTGAATACTGTTAAGAAATAATGTAGACACAAGCACATTTGGAGACAGCATCAATGACCCTGCCACTGTTTTGCTACAGTTTTTTCGTACAGGATCTCAGGTACCCTGGATTGTCCTTAAACTCGGTACATAGGCAAGGATGACCTTGGACTGTGATCCTCTGGCCTCTACCTTCCAAGTGCTAGCATTTTGATTGTACACTGCCAGGTTGGGTGTATGCAGTACTTCATGTATGCTGGGTGTATGTAGGACTTCATGTATGCTAGGCAAGCACTCTACCACCTGAGCTAAACCCCTAACCCCCCAAGCATTTATTACTGCGAGGACTTTACCATGTCTTTGTGACAGCTCATTCATGTGACTGGTCACCTTTGCACCAGAGATGCACTAACACACGACTTGCAGGTAAAGGGTGAAGTGAGAACAGGCTAACAGGTGAGATGAGGAGCTGCCCCAGCTGCCCCTCCTGCCCAATGCTGGCATGGAAGGAGGCCAAATCCTGATTCTGTGCTTCAGTGTTAGCTAACAGCTCTTGACATGACTTGCTCTGTACTTCCTGCTCTGCCATCTCTGCCGTCCACTGCCAGGACATCCTTGGGGAGCCCTCTCCCAGGTAGGGAGCCAAGACGTCCTTGGGGAGCCTCTCCCAGGTCGGGAAGGCTGTGCTTTGGGATTATCTGCGTTCACAGCATCCGTCTCTGCCTAACAATTCTTCCAACTACGTCCACAACAGTGTGTGCTTTAATTCAGACCACAGACAACTCTGTTACATAAGCAAGTACTATTAAGGGTGTCAGCGGCAACAGCATAGAGTCTGTTTCTTCAGTAGTTACTTCTGGGTAAGAACTCATAATCAGTGAATTATAACACAATAGCCAGCACATCTTAGGGTAAAAGGCAAATCAAAGACACCTATCCAACTCATAAGTTTGGGGACATCTAGTTACATGTGATAATCAGAGCCTCTGAGAATGCGTGTCCTCCAGTTTTCAGTGCATACAACACAGCTTCCTCATGCGGATACAGCACATCTTTAGTATAAGATCAATATCTGCAGAGGTACAGCACGCAATGTCTACAACAAAGACCTCTGGCCTCATCCTATGAGCTACCAGTACCCACATGAGTTGTATTCAAGCCTAGGATGCTCCTGGGCAGGTAGGGCATCCCAGGCAGGGGCTATACACCAACGTGGTCTTGTCTGACTAAATCACATGACAGTGAAGCTATGACCCCATGCCCTTTACTTTTTCTTATCAGACCAGCGATGCGATGAAGTTTGCTGAGTGTTTATATAAACCAATGATTTTTAAGGAGAACCTGACATGCAAACAATCTCCCTTCAAGTAAACAATCCTTCTACATGTCAAAGAAGATAGCTCATGAAAGATGAAGCCAGAAAGCCATGGATGTAATACTGACCCTACCACTCACTAAATGTACATTACTTCACTTTTCTTAAACTGAGGTCCATCCAACTCCTAGAGTTGCTAACTACTTCAAAGACAGCAAGTGCAAAACGGCTGGGACATAGGTGGACAGTGCATAGCAGGCGGACAGTGCATAGCAGGCAGACAGTGCATAGCAGGCGGACAGTGCATAGCAGGCGGACAGTGCATAGCAGGCGGACAGTGCATAGCAGGCGGACAGTGCATAGCAGGCGGACAGTGCATAGCAGGCGGACAGTGCATAGCAGGCGGACAGTGCATAGCAGGCGGACAGTGCATAGCAGGCGGACAGTGCATAGCAGGCGGACAGTGCATAGCAGGCGGACAGTGCATAGCAGGCGGACAGTGCATAGCAGGCGGACAGTGCATAGCAGGCGGACAGTGCATAGCAGGCGGACAGTGCATAGCAGGCGGACAGTGCATAGCAGGCGGACAGTGCATAGCAGGCGGACAGTGCATAGCAGGCGGACAGTGCATAGCAGGCGGACAGTGCATAGCAGGCGGACAGTGCATAGCAGGCGGACAGTGCATAGCAGGCGGACAGTGCATAGCAGGCGGACAGTGCTTGCTATTTCCATTGTTCTTTCAGGTAAGAAACACGTTGCGGGCTCAGGAGATGGCTGGGTGGTTAAGAGCACTTGCTGCTCTTGCAGAGGATCCTGGTTTGATTCCCAGGTACTACATGAAGCTCACAATGATCTGTGGTTCTAGTTCTAGGGGAAACTGACACCCTCTTCTGACCTCCATGAACACAAAGTGTACGTGGTCCACAGATGCACATGCAAGCAAGCATTCGTAGACATAAAAATCAATCTTTATGAAAAATTATATTTAAAAAACACGACTTATTAAAGTGAGGTGCTCCATTTAAATAAGCTGTTCAGCTAAGTAGTTTCATACACATGCTTCAATGCAGTGAGTTTTCTGCTCTAAATTATTCAGAAACACTCTTATCCATACGTGGTTATTATACATGCTCAAGATACTTTCAATGGCATTCATTTCTTTAATTTCAAAACTTTGTTATGATCTCAAAGTACTATCTCTAACATTAGGAACCTGTATTCCTATTTATTTAATCATGCCCACGAGGCAATAATACAGCTTCCCAGAATTCACCTGTGCGCCCGAGCCCTGCGTGGCAGTGCACAGCTACTTTTCCTTCCTGTAAGGCAAATGTCATCACCTTTACCATGTCTAAGATGGCAGTGAGGGAGGCCACGCCATAATCCTTCCACCCGAAGTTGTAGAAATAAACTAGGCAGTGAGAGGAAAAAGAAAAACAAAATTAATATGCATGAAAAATACTTGCAAGGACAGTTGAAAAATCAGTTCCAAGACATGGAGAATTCACCGACTGAGCAGACATTAAGATAAGAGTCGGGGTTGGGGATTTAGCTCAGTGGTAGAGCGCTTGCCTAGCAAGCGCAAGGCCCTGGGTTCGGTTCCCAGCTCCAGGAAAAAAAAAAAAAGATAAGAGTCATTTAGGTTTTGACACAGGGATCACCCTGGTTGGCCTGAAGCTGTATGTTCAATCCAGGATGGTCCTGAACTCACAGGGATCCACCTGCCTCTGCTTCTTGAATTCTGGAATTAAAGGTTGAGCCACAATGTCCACCTAACAGGATTTTTAGATTTCTAGGGAGTTTAACTTAACATTCTGCAAGCACATCCCTTATTATTGCCCCTTTAACCCACAGCCTGGAAGACAAAGTCCTCTCCGAGTGGGATAATCGGGGTGGGGAGAAACTTACTGCCAGCCTCCATGAATGCCTCTGGAAGGTATGTGAAACCACTTTCTTGTTCCAGAGAGTTCCCACAGCTGGCATGCTCCCCAGGACGCTGCAGGTTGATTATTGTTTTTATGCCATGACTTCAAAAAGAAAGAGCAATCGGTTATAAGGACCTGGAGTTGTGAAAAATTGGATTTTAATATTAGTAAAACATTATTCATTGCTCTCTAACTTTTATTTGAAATCAGCTCCTCACTGCCTGTTTTTCAAGTGAAGCCCTCTTCACTTGCTCCCATAATCATCTAAAGGAAAGAGCGTTGAATCTATTTAGCATGGCTGTGGATGGTGTAGTACTTACCTGAGGAACTGCTCAATGATGTGATACTTCTCCAGCAGCTCAGAGGATGGGCGAGCCATGGCCAGGATATTGTCAGTGACCCTGAAGATGGGCACGGAACAACTGAGAAGCACAGAACTCAGGAGAGTCTACACTACAGGATTGGTAACATTTTTCTTCTATGGCTTCAACTTCTATATCCTTACACAAATCTGGCTTCAATTCTACATTATAATTAGAACTCTGAGAAACCTTGCAGCTCCTTAAATCCTTGGGAAAAGATTCCAGGACCTAAGTTATTTGTGAATTCTGACAAAATGTCTCCAAGTGCTCTCAACACTTTCTAGTGGACACAGAAGGGATCTTCACCTTGTGCCTAAGTGTCAGTCGCCGATATGGAGGGCAACTGGGAGGCTGGCACTGGGCAGCAGTTTCCTGAGATGTGAGATGGGGTAGTGATGCCAGACACATACAGGGCTGGGTGAGAATCCAGCCAGATGTGCATGCACAGCTCATCCTTACCTCTGATCCTGGATGATGACTGTAAATAAATACCGATGTGCTGTAATTTAGCAAACGGGAGGGGGGAGTCCAGAGTCAATTGTGCCTGACTTTAGATACGGTTTTGGTTTTCTGCTTTCTATCTGTGAAGCAGATTAATCAATCTCTCTGGACTACTGATAAAACAGCATCAACAACTCACATGGTTTCAGGAAAACTTGTGGTATCTGAAAGCATCTCGTGGGCAAAGCGCCTCGTCCTACAGTCAAATCAATGTTTATCAATGAATCAATGAACAAGACAGGAGGAGGTAGAGCACAGGGCCATAGAAAGCCTGTCACTCTCATTAGACCTCCAGCTTTATTCTGTTTTGTTCGAATTTGTCATCAGGAAGGCAGTAAGAGATACGTAACATAGTCTATTGCAAGTTGTGGCACATCTGAATCTCAGAGGACTAAGCGAGACATGAGACGGAGCAGGCCAGTTGCTCTGAGAAGCAACATGTACAACTTGATTCCCAAAGACTCGAGATGTCCAAAGTCACTAGTGAGAGCAGCGGAGGTGGGAAAGGCTCGCATGGGTGAGCTGACAAGTAAGCAGTGTTCATGGGAGCTATGCTCCAGCAGATGTTTGCTTGTGTGACTCTGACTCGGGGGTACCTGTCTCCCCACAGCATCAGTGTCAGACCTGACTAGGACGCTACAGAACACTAGCAGTGACCACAGTATAGAGCCACTGTAGCAAACCACAGCAAAGGAGCCTGGTACTCACAGAGCTCTAAATGCCTCTGCTCCCTGACTGCTGGGATTAAAGGCATGCACCATCAGGCCCAGCTCAAGTATAACTCGATTATCAGTATTTTTCAAATCCAAATACATACCTGACTAGCTCATTGTTACTAAGTATGTATGGAATAGAAGAATAGAAGTAATTGGGCTGGAGAGATGGCTCAGTGGTTAAGAGCACTGACCGCTCTTCCAGAGGTCCTGAGTTCAAATCCCAGCAACCACATGGTGGCTCACAACCATCTGTAATGGGATCTGATGCCCTCTTCTGGTGTGTCTGATGACAGCCACAGTGTACTCACATGCATTAAATAAATAAATTAAAAAAAAAAAGAATAGAAGTAATTGCACTTATACACAAGAAACAATGCCTGATGAACTAGCAGCCACTTCAGTTAAGGAAGATTAGAGTACATTCCATAATAGCATATTAATGATATGAACTCTGACCTGTATAAATCTGAGGAATATACACAGACCATCTAATTTTCTCATACTCATAGCTGAATATTTTTACTATTTCCAGCAATTTTTGAAATCTAAGAAATTTAAGAACTATCTAATTACCCATTAACTTAAGACACTTCATACCTATCATTTCACTTAAGCTTTGGGCTTAATCATTTCCATTTTGTTAATGAGAAACTAAGGTTGAGTGAGCCAGTATCCCACAGCTGGCCTACTGGTAAACCCGGGAATGTATGCAAGGCCCACATCTCCTCACTCAGCCTGCTGCCGGCTCACAAGTACTCCTGCTCCCTTCCACCC
Source organism: Rattus norvegicus (assembly GCF_021556685.1). Taxonomy (NCBI): domain Eukaryota; kingdom Metazoa; phylum Chordata; class Mammalia; order Rodentia; family Muridae; genus Rattus; species Rattus norvegicus. Next base: position 16,001,062 of record NC_141550.1, on the reverse strand, counting down.
CACACAGCTGTGCAAGCCCCACAGCCACACTCACCAGGATGAGTAAACACCTTTGATGGCCTGCTCCTGCTCACTCCAGCGGGCTGGGTTCTCGTACTTACACGCTCTCCCCCCACACGCCATGGAACACGCCATGTGTCCAGGGATGACATGCCGCAAACGTTCTCCCACTTTTGTGTATTTAGGTGTTGGGCGGCCTGAATTTTCTAGAATATACAAGGAAGGTCATGGTCAAGATTCTATCCTTCCAACAGTACAGTAACATGGAAAAGTTTCACTTTGCATTAGAATTGTATGTGAGCTGCTGTCGATCCCTTCATCTAACATTAGAAAAGCTTTCACAAGCAATAATTTCTACATATGATATTGATAATGAGAAGAGAATGTAAAAGCTCATTTTTTTCAAGAGGATAAATTTTGTCCAAAACTACACTTTTACAACAACCACAACAACAACAGATCCACAACTCCTTCCGTCAGTCCCTCCTCGTACATATCCATTTGGTCTGAGCATAAACACAAGTAACTGCCACATTCGGAAAGTACAGTCCTAACTACCTATTCAGGTTTCTGACACTTAGACACAGGGGTAGCAATTACAAGAAAGAGGTTTACTTTTTCTCTCCGGGCAAGTTGGAGTCCCCTCTGCACGGCTGACAGAAGACACAGCCACCATCACCTGGAGAGAAGATGAGGACAGCAGCTTGGTGGCAGAGCCAGAGCCACGCCGGGCTTGCTGTAGCCTCAGGACCGGGTCAGAAGTGGAGTGCCGGCGGCCCTGTAGAAAGGCACTGAGGAAGTGCACGGCCGAGGGTCTCCGGGATGGGTCCTGCATCTGCATGGCACTGGCTCCAGGCAGGCAAGAGGCAGAGGCAGCAGAAGCCAGCTCTGGCTTGCTCAGTGAGGAGCTACACTGAGACACAGGCATCGGTCTGTATGATCTAAGAGCTTTTCAGGATAGGCTGATTCGTTTCCATAGTGACCAACAAAGAAACTACTGATTCCCGCTTAGATCTGAACAGGCAAGAATCCTACACGCACGGATTGTGCTTTGGACAAATTGTTCAAATACTGGGAAGAATAATATGCATTTAAAGTAGATTGTTTTTAAATCTCGATTATTTTGCTTCACAAATGCACTTAAAGGTCTGACTCCTCAAAGAATAGCTTCCAAAATACTGGAATGAATTTTAAAATGTTTTTATGATAAAACACTGCTTTTTACACACATTAAAAAGTTTACATTTTGTTATGCTTTTCATAGCTGGTCCCCAGGTATTATAAAAAAAAAATCCTCCTACTTTTCTTTGGACCAGGATAGAAAAAAATTTTTACTGTAATACAGAGGTCCTACAACATTATTAAAGGATCATTCACTTTTTCAGAGCCACCACCTTCCTCTATTTTCTGGATAGAAACACTTGGACAAAACATATAAAGGCATTTTGGAGCTAAGAAGACCTTTCATGCTTTTACTTTCAGAAGTGAAAACCTGGTTCTTGGTTACTCGCTGCTGGAAGCAACTTAGTTGTGAGCCCGAGTAACTCTGAGCAGGCGTGCCTTTCCAAAGTTCAAAACTCTAATTCTCTGCCTTCTGTTGCTAGGGGAGAAAACAGCTTCTAAGTCTTGGTGGAGGCATTTGAATAGAATTCACTAAAGTATCACATTTTTAAAGGAACTGAGTGAGGGGGAGGCGGCAGTCTGAGAATAAAGGATATAAAGAAAACAGAAACTCAACAACTGCAAAGCACTTATTGTCCGCCTCCTCTCTTGTTAATGTCAGGCTGTGCTCCCGCTCTCCTGTGCTCGCTGCACAAATGGTATTTCAGTGGTTGCGGACGGAAGCATAGCTACTGCTCGAGATGAGGCACCAATCTACGCTTTTAAAATTCCACCCTCAGAGCCCTGGCATCGTGTACTTTTGTGAAACAAGACGGAGACAGAGAAGTCTAATTTGATGCCCCAATTGCTACTTTATCTGTAGTCTCACACGGAAATGGAAAAGGATGAGGATTCCACCTGCCTCTCCCACCTTCAGAAAGTACTTACTCTGCCTGAGAGAATGGCCTGAAAAGTGTTCTAGTTACTACTACTACTGGACCTTTAGAATTACTGGACCTTTAGAGGAAACCATGGAAGATACTGGAAGAAAGCAAGGAGGGACCTGAAGGCAGGAGGCCCTGTGGGCTGTGCCTGTTTCTCTGGTGACTGAGAAGACCTTGGAGCAGGCCCCTGGTATTCTGGGCAGGAGACAGCTGGTTCACACTAACTGATATCCAGGCGGTAGGAGAAACCCTCAAGCTCTGTGGCAGGCACAGATATTTAAGGCAACAGGGAGGAGGTGCCAGTCAGTGAGTGATTCCAGAAAACAGGCAATGAAGGATGTCTACAGAGGGAGCTAGAAGTGGCTCTGCTCCACACTGTACTAAAATCCAAAGTGATCTGATGTGGGGGATTTGCTTGGACTAAGCTAAGGGAGGGATGGTTTCTATATCACCTCAGAAACAGCTCTGCAGCTCACACTCACATGGCCCAAGGAACAAGAACTCTGTGTTGTAACTCTCCCCCCAAGTTTTGAGATACTTCAAAAAGATACTATAATGAAAACCCAAGGGTCTGTGTTATGCACTGCTCAGCAAATAGAATTGCAGAGTCTACTTTAAAATGGGTCATCAGAGATGCCAGCAAGAACAATTTTCAGTGGACTGCAGAGGCAGAGGCCAGAGTTGATGTGAGGTTGGACAAGCAACAGAGGTGGCTGTGAGTCAGCAGAGGTGTTATAAAGTTTAGCTGTGACAGGAAGAGAAAGGCCTCGGAAGAAGTAGAGGGAAAGGTCTAGAGACAACCATAGGTAGTAAGAATATGGGTGGGGGCTGAGTTAAAATCAGGACAGTGTTGGAGAAGTTCTGTCTTTAGATATTTGAAAACACTCCAAGTTCAAGGAATGCCTTGAGGGGAGGAATTAGGATTAATACTGATAGAGAAGCAGACTCCGACCCAACACTAGTTGTTTTACAGGTAGTGAAAGGAACGCACAGCTGGAAAGTCAGCACCACTGGCAAACTCTGCATGTGGCTCTTCTGTAGACCTAAGAACATGAGTGCGTGGACCTCTCCTCCCTGGAACACCTACAAGGATTCCTGCCATATGGGTTTGTCTGAACAGGAAACAGCCCTTGTTGAAACCCTGAAATCGGAAGAAAACGCCCAGTCCTTGGAGGGCCAGGCCTTCCTGGGATGCCTGGGATTTGAACTACTACTGGAACAATCAAAGAGGAAAAGCCGAGTACACACTTGCTCCTGCTGAACTGGCTCGTTTTCCTTGTGCTGACCGAGAGAATGTGTACTTTTGTGTTTGTATGTGAGATCGCATTTTTCTCCTGAAGTATTACTCTAAGCTTGGTTCTGCCTAGCTGCAAGCAGGCAGTGGCCACACGAGCTGCTAGCTCAGACCCTGGCCAGGCATCTGCCATCTCCACACTCTAAGGAAGTGGCTATGGCAGGGGCCTAAGGGCACGGGATGGTCCTGTGGGTTACATCTGATTTTGAATTCCTGCTTTTTCTTGTAGCACGTCTTCTTTTTCTAACAGTAGTGTGTTTGGAAGTGGAGAGAGGAGAGAGATGGGAGCTGAATGGCGTGTCCTCTGCTTTATGTTCACAAAGTGAAGAAAGCTGAACGTTCTCTCCACGTGCTTATGCGGACACTGCATTGCCAGCGGAGGGAAGCACAGGTTAGCTGTTAGAAGAGTGTGAGGACATGGCAGCAGTGTGGTGCTTGTGATCTGCACATACATTCTAATAATGAAGAAGACAGATGCTCAAGGACGAGCAGGCTGTGCAAGTGGTAACGTGCTGGAGATTCGCTCTGTAAAAACCTCCTCACCTGCGAAGTGTCTGGAAAGCACAGTCCTTCAAAAAATTACTCTCATACTAAAATATTCCCATGTTATGTAAGACATGAAATGGGTACTGAAGTTGCCTATTGATTCTGTCACCTAAAAACGCGGCTTTGGGGTTAACGCTTGTGTGTGGCATAAGGCACAGTCCCACCACAGTCTTCTGCATGTGAATGGGCCAGTGGTTTGTCATCCTTTGTTGAACAGACTAGCATCGCATGTGGAATTGTCCTGCTACCTTTGTCATACACACAAAGATGATTTCTGGTTCATTCTATTATACTATATTTGTCATTATTTTGATGAAATAGCATTGCATGAAAGTTTTTAGGCTAGGAAATGAATCTGTTTTGTTATTTCTCATGATTATTTTGCCTGTTTGAAGGTCCTTTGAGATTCTTCCTACAATCGGCATGGGCTTTTCTTTCCCATGCCCAGGGGATTCTGATGGGGATTGTGCTCACTCTGTAGATCATATTACATCAAAACAGTGCTGTTTTCTGGTTCATGCATAGCCAGTCACCGCCTTTATCTGGCCCCATGGTTCTCCTTACTAATCTTCTCCATCTCCAGTGTAGCACCCCGAGAGTGTTAAAGTCCACCTTGCCCCTCACTCCACTTCATCTGCAGCTGTGGCATACCACCTCAGGAAAGCCATGAACATCAGACACTCTGCCTGTGCTCTGTGAAGGCAAGAGTGTTACATATCAGAGCGTTGGCTGGTGCTCTTGTCCTAGGCTCCAGAACCACAGCTGGGGGGAGGGTCTGCTTAGAGAGAAGCAGACTTTAAAAGAGAGGACTCGGCCAGACATGGCGGATCGTGCCTCTAACCAAGTGCAAGACGCTGAGACAAGGGATGATTGTGAGTTTGAAGCTAGTCAGTGCTAAACCTTTTCTTAAAACAAACAGCAACATCAATGAGAGCGGAATGTGGAGCTCCTCCCAAAGCAACTATCTCTGGACAAGGTATGGGAAACCAAGCTTCAGGTACTACCAAAGGCTGTGGTGTTAATGATGGAAGAGAGCTCTGTGGCTTTATGAGAATGAGATGAACCGCACCTTGGCTAGCCTGACAGGGAACACACACACGCACGCACACACACACACACACACACACACACACACGCACACACACACACGCACGCACACACACACGCACACACACACACGCACACACACACGCACACACACACACACACGAGTGTGAGAGAGTGGGGGGGGAGCAAGGCTGGCCTCAAAACTAGCCCTGCTTGAGCTATGGGGTGTAGACTCTCCTAGCGGGGACATTAACAATAGCCTGGCAGCAGATGTAGGAAGGACAAGGCAGGCAAGCCCACTGAAACCATTGTCCTCTGGTACAGCTGGGTTTCCTGGGCACGGGCTGCAGTGAGGCTTCTAAGTACGGGCAAAACGGAATTGACAATTAAGGTCTGGTCGACTCTCAAGCGAGCCAGCGTCTGGGGCATTAAAAGAGGAAGACAAGAGTCTTCAAGGTCTCCATTGGCTACACAGATCATTGAAAGCCAGCTTTGGCTACAGGAGAGTCTGTTTTGTTTTTTTAAAGAAATGATAATCAGATAAGGGTCACCAATAAAAACAGAAGAGTATTAAGCAAACAAAAATTCAGAGGTGTAGAAGAACAGAAACAACAAAATATATGTACTTGTGGAACTCAACAGCAGACATAAACCCAATCAGTAGAGAACTTGATAGCAGAAATTATGGACATGGAAGTACAGAGAGAATAAGGAATAAATAAGAACAAACAAAGCCTCCATCAAATGTGGTCGGCACTCAGGGTGAGTATATGTGTCGGCACTCAGGGTGAGTATATGTGTCGGCACTCAGGATGAGTATATGTGTCGGCACTCAGGATGAGTATATGTGTGGGCACTCAGGGTGAGTATATGTGTCGGCACTCAGGGTGAGTATATGTGTCGGCACTCAGGGTGAGTATATGTGTCGGCACTCAGGGTGAGTATATGTGTGGGCACTCAGGATGAGTATATGTGTCGGCACTCAGGATGAGTATATGTGTCGGCACTCAGGATGAGTAAATGTGTCGGCACTCAGGATGAGTATATGTGTCGGCACTCAGGATGAGTATATGTGTCGGCACTCAGGGTGAGTATATGTGTCGGCACTCAGGGTGAGTATATGTGTCGGCACTCAGGGTGAGTATATGTGTCGGCACTCAGGGTGAGTATATGTGTCGGCACTCAGGGTGAGTATATGTGTCGGCACTCAGGGTGAGTATATGTGTCGGTACTCAGGGTGAGTATATGTGTGGGCACTCAGGGTGAGTATATGTGTCGGCACTCAGGGTGAGTATATGTGTCGGCACTCAGGGTGAGTATATGTGTCGGCACTCAGGGTGAGTATATGTGTCGGCACTCAGGGTGAGTATATGTGTCGGCACTCAGGGTGAGTATATGTGTCGGCACTCAGGGTGAGTATATGTGTCGGCACTCAGGGTGAGTATATGTGTCGGCACTCAGGGTGAGTATATGTGTCGGCACTCAGGGTGAGTATATGTGTGGGCACTCAGGGTGAGTATATGTGTCGGCACTCAGGGTGAGTATATGTGTCGGCACTCAGGGTGAGTATATGTGTCGGCACTCAGGGTGAGTATATGTGTCGGCACTCAGGGTGAGTATATGTGTCGGCACTCAGGGTGAGTATATGTGTCGGCACTCAGGGTGAGTATATGTGTCGGCACTCAGGGTGAGTATATGTGTCGGCACTCAGGGTGAGTATATGTGTCGGCACTCAGGATGAGTATATGTGTCGGCACTCAGGGTGAGTATATGTGTCGGCACTCAGGGTGAGTATATGTGTCGGCACTCAGGGTGAGTATATGTGCCGGCACTCAGGGTGAGTATATGTGTCGGCACTCAGGGTGAGTATATGTGTCAGCACTCAGGGTGAGTATATGTGTCAGCACTCAGTGTACCCACACAGACACTGAGAATGCACAGGAGAGTGGAGAGGAGAGCAGGGTGAGAAACAGCAGCTTCCAGCATCACAGATGAGGGGAAGAGCAGGAACACCATGCTGAGGGGCTCAGTGGGCTCCAGGGGTAAAACACACAGTGCCACACCGAGACATGGGTCTGTAAGATGTCTCAAGATCAACATTTTCTCCTCACTTACAAGAAAACCCTAATAAAACTAATACCAAATTTCTTATCAGGAACAATGGAGGCCTCAAAATAAAGGGACACATATTCTCATTTCTGAAAATAAATCTTAAATGAAAAATCTTACAAGGTCATCTTTCAAAAATAAAGTAGAAGAAATACAGGCATTTTTGGAGAAATAGGAACAGAATCTGCTGTGTGACAGGCCTGTTTAGGAGGTCTAGAAGTTCTTTGTGCCTTTATAGCCTCTCTTACTCTAGCTTCAGAGGGGACAAAAAGGAAGCTGCTCATCTCCCAACATCTCAACTCCACAGAAAAGGAGATGGACAGCAGGAGAAGCAAAAACAAGTCTATCAGGGTGGCAGAGAGGATTCAGCAGAGCACTGATTTTCTGTATCGTGCTTGAAAGGACGTGGCACTTAGGGTCGCCTGCTGGGGATGAGGTGACAGGCTGGGTAGAAAGGTGTCCCATCCTTACCAGGCATAAGTGGGCAATGCTGAAATTCCCCTCAGGCAGTGTCTGGGCCTGCACTTGCTTGGCTGCAGCGAGTCCTAACAGGCGGCTGATGCACAGCTAGTCAACCCTGGGCTCGACCGCCCCCTGCACCAGTTCCTCAGCTGAGCCTCTGCTCTCAGCCAGCATCTAGGAACCTCAGGAAAGCAGTTATGGCTGGTTAGTACTCTATTTTTCCCAAACTTCAGTCTTAGTGGGGTCCACATGGTCGTCTTGTAGAAACAAGCCTGAACAATGAAGCATGAAGCAAAGCTAGTTGACACTGCTGCTTCCATGGTCAGAGGAGCCCAGGGAGCCCAAGTCTTTCCACCCTAACCTTCCGTGAATGAGAAGGGGATTGCTATATGGTTGTCTAGGCTCCCTTTCCTACCTCCTGGAGTTAGTGGGATCCAGTGGGGAGCTGAGCCCCCAGCTCAACTTGGAATCCATGAGAAAAGAAGGGTGGGAGATGAGAGCATTGGCATCACGCCCCCCCTTCCCTGAGACTCACAGGGCACAGCAGGGAAATGAAGTTCAACTACAAGTGCAACAAAGCCTATGAGTCACTTCCCATCTGCCCTGGATGACCGTGGGGCCCAGAGCTTCATTTCACTCCTCAAGGAGCTAATCAAACTCCATTCAAAGGCAGCCTGACCTTGCGAGGCACAGCTCCACTTCTACCAGGAAGGTGTCAACAGGGCCGTGGAAAGTTACCCACCCACCCACATGCCACGGGCTGTATGGGTGGTAGCCTGCCAATGGAGGCTGAGCACACAGATCTCGCTTGAAACTGTAGCTGACTGCCCAGAAGGAAACTGACTGCTAGGTAAGAAAAAAACAAACGCAGGGGCCAAAAAATCTGTTGTAAATCTTTTGTCACATCAAGAATTAGAAAATCACAACTTTACTGAGAGGAAATTGATCAGCAGATGTATAACACTGAAATTATTCAATAAGAACTGTAATTACAATGTGACCTGGCATCATTTGTAAAAGAACTAGAAGCTTAGAATGTTCTGAACAAAGAAAGAACTAAGCTAGAAATCAATACGAGAAAGACAAGAGGAAAAAACTCTAAAGACTTAAATGTCGAAGGTATAAATTAATTTCTGGGTTAAAGAGAAAGTCTCAAAGGAAATCAACATAACAGAGGCTGAGTCAAAATGAAAATGAATACACTGAACTACATAGCCCAGTAATGAAGGAAATTTATACTGCTCCAATCAACAACCCAAGCTCCAACCCCAGTCACTAAAAAGGTAAGAGAAAAACAAAAACAACAAACAAAAACAGAACACAAAGCAAGCATTGGAAGGATAAGAAAAGAATGGCAGTAAAAAAATTAAAAAGGGAAACCGAGGTAGTTTTCTAGTGACTCCATGTAAATATTAATATAACTGATAAACTTCCAGAACAGCTGACATAAACTATAAAAAGATAAAAAGATGAGCTGTCACTTCATTCATATGTCTGACCTTGACATTGTGACACAACGTTACATACAAAATTTACAGTTCACACTCAAGAACTGTGCAGTCAAGTTACAGCGCACACACACACACCTCAAGTACATTTACAATGTTGTGTTACGCCACATTCTTAGCTATTCTTGGTCACATTTAGCCTGTGAGTCATGGGCTGGACACACCTGAAAGGACAATACAGAACTAGTAACAATAATAAGTTTATGTTCTTAAATTTGACAACTTAGAAGAAATGTACAGCTTCTTAAAGACTTTAAACTACCAAGATTTAACACAAAAAGACCTGAATAGTAGAAGTAAAGAAACCTAGTTCATAAAAGGTTCTTTAAAAAATCCCCAGGCTTACACGACTACTGGAGAATGTTGCCAAACATTTAAAGGAGAGTAGCACTCCTACGTAATACCTTCTAGGTCATGAGGGGGCATATCCCCTCTTATGGTGCTAGGGTTTCCTGATTCAAAGACAGTATAAACAAGATAAAGTATCAGTCCTTAACATCCTAATTTAAAATATACCATCTAAGAGAAAAATCTACTAGGCAGACCTAAACCAGGGCTATCTAGCAGAGTTCAGAGTCGGGGTAGGGAAAACTGGAGCCCGAGTGTTACAGCCCTGTGAAGGAAAGGCAGGTGGTGTGCAGGCAGGGATGGGAGGCTGAGAAAAGGAGGGAGGGCTGAGGAGAGAAATAAGCGTGCTGGGGCAAGTGCAGGTGCTTCAGTCCTGGACAAGTGAGTTATAAAGATGGGGAAACAGGATTACATGTGGAAGTAACAATGCCAATTTGAGGTTTTCAACAATATGCACCCACAGACATATATAGCATTAAATGTAAGATATAAAACAGAGAGAGAGAGAGAGAGAGAGGGAGGGAGAGAGAGGACATATTCCTTAGCTTTGCCTGTGAAGGCTTGGGAACCTCAATATAGCAAAAGCAATGGGCACCCCCAGATTTTAGATTTAGTTTAAAATTGTGTGTTTATGTATGTGTGCATGCACATGTGTGCACACATGTGCACATGTGTGTGATGAGGCCAGATGGTATCAGATCGCTGTGAGCTGGAGTTCTAGGTGGTTATGAGACTTTTGATGTGGGTGCTAGGAACTCAATTCCTGTCCTTTGGAAGGACAGCAAGTACTCTTAACTGCTGAGTCATCTCCCCAACCCCAGATTTAGGTTTCTAAGAGGGCCAATTCCCACTAAAATGAACTAGGACTTCCTGGAGAAATGTCTGCTTTCAGAGCAAGGGAAGAAATGGACCAAAATGATCGAGAAGATCATGTAGTGTCTCAGGCATGATAGAGACACAGCAAAACATCTGACAGGGCTCTGGCTGGTTGAACGTAGGTAGCTGAAACATGAAGACAAATGACAGGAAGACCAGATTCCACTGAGCGAAATACAGACCCCCTGAGATAGCTGAGCGAAGAGAACATTGTTCCTCACAGTAGGATGCCACTTAACAAATACAGTCACCCACCCCAGTATGACTCAGGGGCACATCAGTAGGTGCTAACACTACTGAGTCAAAGGTGATGTGGAACAGGAGGTTACATGGCTTCAAGCATCCTCCTATGAAATATTAATCATGAATGGAGAAAGGATAATTTATCCTAGGTAAATCTTGGCAGGGACCAGCTTACTGATGTGATCCAGCTTAACATTTGGTCATAAAGCACAGTGATAACTTGGGTCACTTGAGGGTCGCAGTGAGAAATTCAGAGCCACTTCTGGGAGACTTCTAACAGAACTGCATAATCTCAGACTTACTGTTAGGGAAGAGCAGACAAGCAGGATATACATGCTACAAAAGAACTAAGCCATGACTGTAAACAGACTAAGGTCATAAGGACAGGCCTAAGGTCCTTGTAAGAGCTGTAAAACTCACTAGAAGGCCAGGACACTATAGCTTGCATAATCTAGCACTTGGGAGATCAAGGCAGGTGGACTGACATAGTTCAAGATTGTCTGAAAAACAGGGAGACTGTGAGGCTACTCAGGGTTACATGGTAAAACCTTGCCCTTTTGCTATTAAAAAGTATTATAGGCAAACTGACAAAACTTGAATGGGAATCTGCTGTAGGTGAGTGCATGCATATGAGAAAGAGAGACAGAGACAGAGACAGAGTGTGTGTGTGTGTGTGTGTGTGTGTGAGAGAGAGAGAGAGAGAGAGAGAGAGAGAGAGAGAGAGAGAGAGAGGCTGGAGGTGTCATCCTGAGGAAATGAGAAGTCTGAACACTACTCAGATAGCTGACAATATTGTATTATGAGTTAGAATTTTCATCCTGGCAGGGAGGTAGGTGTTTACTGAATCAAGTGGCATCTCCTGTGAGCACAGGCAGTGGTCAGAGGGAGTGAGTGACTGCAATTGTTAGCTGGCAACTGTATGTACTTCATTTTACTCTCGCTACTTCCAGGTCTGAAATTCTCTGTCCACAGCTATTGTTTTCAAGTGGTTGAACCAAGATTTAAACCTAGGTTTGTCTCATTATAAAGCTGGTTTTTAATGAACTTTCTAAAAGTAAGAATTTTATTTATGTACCTGGATATTAAATTTCCCATTGATTCATTAGCCAACATTCAAAAACCTACTCTCCACCCTAAAATAAAATGAAATTTAACTATCTTTAATGAGATATACGTTTTTAGATACTAAGTCATTTTTATTTTTTCCATGTTTTTTCCTAATAAAAATTACCTGAACTTATTTGAGAGAAATTTAATATTTTCAATTAAAAAATTGAAAGGTTAAAAAAAAACAATCAGCAGATCACCATGGTCTCCCTGCCTGCGATGTCTAGGAAGCTACAGTATAGAGCATTTTTGGTGTCCCTAAGACCTGGCTGACTGGACTCCATAGCTGGAGCCCTGGTTCTCTCCTGTGTAATGAGTTCACCCTAACACAAAGCTGACAGAACCCGCTGGAGAGGCCTCCACTAGAGGGGAAGCCTGATGAAGGAAGGCGAGAAGAAGCAGGCTTGTGGGCTGTTGCCTGGGGTCACCCCGAGGGGAATACTCTACAAGGGAAGCACAGGATGGAGATGTCTCCACATTTGACTGTGTTAGTACTTCTCTCTTAGACCCAAACAATGGACAGGTAAGAGGACTGGCACAGCTAGTGTCCATAAATGGTGGTACAGAAGTAGTCCCTTTATAAATGGTGGTACAAAAGTAGTCCCTTTATAAACGGTAGGTCCAGAAGTAGTCCCTTTATAAATGGTAGGTCCAGAAGTAGTCCCTTTAAAGCCAGACGAAGCAGACAGATAGAGACTCTACAAGGCTTTGGGATTCAGCCATGTGGGAAACACTACTTCTCTTGATGTGAGAGGGGCCCTCCTCAAGTGGACAGATTCCAGTAAGAACACAATACACTGAGAGCTGATTGTTCCCAGTAAGCACTGAGGGAACAGTTGTAGCTGGGGCCTCCTCTTTACTTTCTGACCACCTAATCTGAACTGCTAGAAGAAACCCTGCTGGCTCTTATTCAGCAGCACTACAGCGAACCTTCTAGAAAATCCCACAAGAGTACTGCGAAGGAAATGCTTGACGGTCCTCCTGGCTATCACTTGACGGCAACTGGGCCCACATCATGGTTGGGATCTTAAATGCCTTCACAGGCCCCTCCCCAAAGCTTGGTTATCAGTCTGTGGTGCTGTTGGGTAAGGAACCTTTTAGGGGTGGATTCTAGTAGAAGTTAGTGACTGTGAGCATGCCCTTAACAGAGATACCGGGACTCTGACCCTCCCTCCGTCTTTGCTCCCTGGTCCAGTGAGCAGTTTTCTCTGCCATATATTTCCATTATATTTGGCCTCACACGGGCTCAAGTGAAATGGGCCAGCTGGCCATAGATTGAAACACTTGAAACCATGACCCAAAATAAACATTTTCTCTTTTAAATTAATTAAAAGTTTTATTATATACTACATTTACTTATATTGGGAGGGAGTACAGAATTATGGAGCTCAAAGGACAACTTGCAGGAGTTGATTTCCTATACCAGGTGGGTTCTGGGGTCAAACTCAGGTTCTCGGGCCTGGTGGCATCTCACTGGCTCCTAAACTGGTTTTTACTGGCTATTTTGCCACAGCAATGGAGTGATGCCTAGTACAACCAAGAAGGCCAGAGTGGAATCTTTCATCCATTTCCTAGCTCAGAACTACACAAGGATGAAAGGCGAGAAGCCCAGCAACAGGAGAGTAAGTTACGACAGCTCCTGATACCACAGGAAAACACCCACACAAAACCACTGATAGAGTGGGGCCTGGTAATTCTGAATACACTTTGCAAGTGACTCCTGCATATAACTGAAGGGGAAAGAAATGAATGGCTGCTTCGCAGGCAGGCGTGTGACGACAGGAACAAACGTGTAATCGCGGCCTAAGATGATGAGGCAGGAGATGAACGCGGTTTGCAATACCTCCTTTTCAAAAGGCAAGACATTCTTCAGGGTTTCGTGAAGGAATCTACCGAGCCAGACAGTGAGGCCGAAAGCGAAAGCTATAACCGTTCTCTGGACCTGGGCCTCTGAAGGGAAGAACAGAGCTTTTCTTTCAGAGCCTCTCAATGTACTCTTATTAAATGTAAATCTCCCCAAGGCGACAGAAAGCACAGTGAAGAGGTTATTACCATCCATGTATGCAGCATGCCCACTGTCATTCACCAACGTGGAATACGGATTTTCATTCTGCGGCAAGACTCCTGCAGCCATCCTCGTCTGTCGGAAAATTTTAAAAAGATCATTACTTAACTAATCACGTTAGACATCTGCTGCCCAATATGGCAGTCATTAACTATATGGCCCCTTGTCTGTCTCTCCCTTCCCTGCATGGCTGAACTCAGGGTGTCACAGATGCCAAGTAAGTATTCTACTACTGAGCTGCATCCCCAGATACCTAACACTTGAAACACAGCCAGTCTAGGTTCCAATGTACTGTGTGAAAATTCAACACAGAGAAAGGTACACGAAAGGTGGGCATAGTGGCACATTCCTTTATTCCCAGCACAGGGTAGGCAGATCTCTCTCCTTGCGTTCAAGGCTAGTCTGAGTTCCAGGACAGCCAGGGCTATATAGAAAGACCCCATCTTAATAAAGGAAAAGAAAGGGGGGGCGTATAAACTATCTTACTAATAACTTTTATAACCAAGATTGTACTTTGACCTCCACATGTGCCCTATCATGCACACATCTACACACACAGACACACAGAGAGACAGACACACCAAAAAGTCAAAACTAAATGCAGATAATATACAGAAATTCCTGTTTTTATTTACAATTATTATGTTATTAAACTGCTTTCCTTTGTCACGTTTAGACTTAATGCTTTATGTTCTTGAATTTACACTGAAAATTCACATGAAAACGAAAATGCAAAACTGCTCATATCTGATTTATGTGCCCTGTTTTTCTACTCACAATCATATACTTGGGTACATTTTAATTCCTTGGGAAGAAAAAAATACTCTGACAGGAAGAACTTTTTTTTTAATGAAATATTTCCATCACAGCGGCTTCTGAAGCTGTCTCCATTTTCCACATGTTCAGTGTGCTAGCTCCATGTCCCTGGCTGGCAGCACTGTCATGTGTGGCTGGGACCACGCGCAGATTGGTGTCCTCAAAAGGGCCAACCACACAAGAGGCAGGCAGGAGGATCTCAAACTTGAGGCTGTAAAGTGAGGCACTATCTCAAGACAAATACCCCCACTCCAAACAAACCTCCTACTGCCTGCTCTGTCGCATGAACAGCGGGGCTCTGGCAGAGACATCTCCTGTGATACAGGGATGCCCTGCAAGCTACAGCCTCCACAAAAACTAAACAAAGAGTGTAGAAGGATAGAAAGTTTGACTTTAATTACTTGCATAATTACTTGAGTTGCAGTGTCAATTTTCACAAGTTTGAGATGTATAATAAAAGTCAGCTGAGAAAGAGCTGCAAGACCCTCACTATCTGGTAATAGAAAATCAGCTCTGTCTGTATCTGCGCCCTCCAGTACATCATGCAGACTCCTCTCTTTCTTTGTGGCTGTCAATCTGCCTTTATCTGGGAATTTGCTTACCTCCGTCTCACCGCTTTGGAAATTTAAGTTTTCCTCTTTGCCCAACTAATTTTAACTTTCCCCCATTTTCCCCTTTTAGAGCCCTTCTCATCTACCTTCCTCAAGAAAATCCTGGTTATATTTCCATCAAGTCCTAACTGTCTACTTTTTATTAAAGGAGCTAATTGGTCTCTTTGGAAATTTCCACTGGTATTTTTGTTGGGGTGCAGCCTGGCCTTGACTCGGGTTAGTTTAGACGCACTGCTAATCTTTCCAAGGGTTTGCAGTTATCCAGAGGCCTTCCCACTCTGGCTAAGAGAGCAGGACCAACTTGCAGCCAGCTGACCTCTTCTAGTTTTCTGGCCTCAGATGTTTGAACAGATCAGTACTCAGCACACTCTGCAGTTCAGCAAAGCTCTGAGGGCTTTGTGGGGTGGAGTCTCCCTCATCATCTCTGAGATCTTATCTATGCAAAGCCTTCCTCTGAGTTCACCCCTCTGTGCGTCTCTGGGAAGGCCTGGTCTCCTCCCTAAGCTAAGTCTGGAAACTACCCCTAGGGAGGCAGCTGGTGCAGCCTCAGACTCACCCAGTTTACACTTCTAAGGGACTGAAGCCTGGGCCGCCTACTTTCCAACCATTCTTTTTTTTTTTTTTTTTTTTTTTTTGGTTCTTTTTTTTTCCCCCCCCCGGAGCTGGGGACCGAACCCAGGGCCTTGCGCTTCCTAGGCAAGTGCTCTACCACTGAGCTAAATCCCCAACCCCTCCAACCATTCTTATAAGGTTGTCTAGAATTTTAGTTAGGGTAAGAAGAAACCTGCCTTATTTATCTGGAGCAGATATTTCTCCACTCACCTCTGAAATTCAAATCTTAGATCTCTGAAACAATGTCTATATGTTACCATTGCATAGAAACGCAGTACAATTATACATAATTCCTGATCCAAATATCATGATTTAAATATATTACAGAGTCAAAGTTCTGCTTAAAACTTATTCAACTGCTAACTGTATGAACAGGTTTGAGCTTTGTTTGATTTTTTGGAAAAACCAGGATTCTGTCTCTACTTTCACAGGTTGTAAGGTTGTTGAGTGTGTGTGCATGTGTAACAGCACTAAAGCCAGGCCAGACACAAAGCAAACACTGGTCATTTTACTTTGCAATACTGTAATACTTTCCATTTCTTCTGGCTTCAGTCACGTCTCTTTGTAAGAGGCCCTTTGCATCACCCGTCTAATTATCCTGCTGGCAGTAACAGCTGAGCTTCCGAGAGGTCCATTCACAACAGGACTTACTCATATGCCTACCTACAGGAGGAGGAGTTTCAATTTTAATCCTGACTCTCACTTTCTGATCGCACATTATGTAACTTCGCTTCCTGACTCAATGACAAGTGTTTTGCTCACTGTATCCTACAGTTCTTTTATCCCTAAAATCCCTGCAAATGACTCAACTGTTCAGAATGAGTCACACTTCACTAATTAGCACCTACCGCTTAAAGCTTGAGTCCAGCAGCGAGCTATTACTCACACATCTAAGAACATTAGGAAGTAATGTTCTACTTCCTAAGGAATCCGTCTCACAGGCTAGGCTGTGAGGTACTACAGAAGCCTCAGCACTCGCCTCTCTTCCGTTTTCTGGATGCACCTGTGTTCTTCATATTTCGTAGAATTTGTGGTGTTGCATCGAGCAAGTGCTCCAACTCTCCCCGTTGCGCCTGGCTCCAGCACTGCATTGTGGGCATGCACCAGGACACTCTGGGCACCTGCGCAGATCCCTCATCTCTGCTTCTGATTTTACTCTTCTGATACTACTCTCTGTCATTCTGATGTGTGAGGTTTTGTTCGCTCT